>NC_000079.6:73092517-73392517 GCF_000001635.26 Mus musculus | reverse complement strand
TGGGAAGGGTTTAAGGATAGCCCAATGGACAGTGGACTACACTGTGTGGTATTGGTTTGCCTTGCCACTCTTTGCTGATCTTCCTTGGGCTTTGTTGACCTGGTCTTCACTGATGATGCTGTGGCATTGGTTCACCTTGCCTTCTTCACTGATCATTGTAGGGTGTGACTTCATAGAGAGGAATGCACCGAAGGACTTCTCCAGCAGCTTCTTGCCACTTCTAGAACTCAGGCTGATTGGTTTCTTCTCACGTTTTCTTCTGGATCAAACTGCCATTGCTAATTCATGGATGGTGTTTGTGAGTGGACTGAGCTACCATGGCCGATTCCTGTGAACTGAGCTGCTGGTATCCTAACAACAAAGACTGGAATCACCCCCAAAGAAATATTTCTAAACAGGTCTAGGTCCCCTCCCCTTGCCCTATTAACCTTTCCTTTCCACTACCTCTGGTGGGTGATGGACTAGAAGGGAGGTTAAAGCATTTAAGAACCCTTATTAAAGTAGGATTTGAAAAATCAAGGCCTACAATCCCACTTTCACATATATTTGAACTAACCCAGTGAATTACTAAATGTAAGCAGACTTTTATTTGTAGAAAGTCTCCTGGGAACTTTCCTATAGATTCTCGTTCTCCTTAATTATCCTTTCAATAGCTCTTTTTGTTGTTGTTGATTTTTTTATTATATTTAGGAAGTATTTGAAAATTCTTATTTAATTCACATGCTCTATAGATCTGTCTCTACCTTATTTTCATTATCTAATTTTACTGACTTCTTAATATTTCTTTACATTTTCTGCAATATCATAGCATCTGCTGAATGTGTGTCAGAGCTCCCAAGTCTGGCAACGTCATCAGCTCATCCTACTCAGGTGCATCCTTTCTTCTGACAGATGGACGGATGCGTCGTCAGCTGGGAACCAGGAATGCCTTGGAAGGGTTGCTGTTATAGCCAGACTCAGCGGGCTTGAGTCACCATTATATCTTGAACATTATGCCTGGGATTTTCATGAGAACCATCTATGTAGGTTTGGAATCTGGACTCAGTTGTAGACAGGAGTGCTGCAGGCCTCTGCCTGCCTCTCAGCTTGCTACAGACTATCTTTGCTAACCAGCTTGCTGTAGACCCACTCCTTGTTACTCAATTTCTGTGCAATGCTTGCTTCTCGGGCTTTCCCCTGAGGTGCCATGTCACTACAAGATGCTTTATTTATGTATTTATTTATTTTGACCCAACCCTGAGGTTTTAGCACATCCTGTTTGTGTTGCTTTTACTGCTCTATAAAGTCTTTGAAAGCATAACTTTTAAATTTATTACACTTTTCTGGAATTTTGCAGTGACATATTCTCTGCTAATATCCATGACACCTTACTTAGAAATAGAAGCTCCATTGACTGTTGAGTCTTCACCTTTAATACGAGAGATGTCCCTTGAATAGAGTTATTTGAGTAATTTAATGAGTTCACAGAAGGCATTGATAGGAACCACTCAGCAAAGACATGGTGTAAGAGAACAACAGTCCAGGGCACCTACCCATCTGTTTAATAGAAAAAAATGCAGAAATATATTCTGAAACTGTAGGCCTTGGCTGGCCTCTCCACATACCCACAATCTGCCCCAATCTGGGAGTGCAGGCTGCCTTGGAATGCCAGCAGGAAGCTTGTCTTAGTCAGGGTTTCTATTCCTGGACAAAACATCATGACCAAGAAGCAAGTTGGGGAAGAAAGGGTTTATTCAGCTTACACTTCCACATTGCTGTTCATTACCAAAGGAAGTCAGGACAGGAACTCACACAGGGCAGGAACTTGAAGACAGGAGCTGATGCTGAAGCCAAGGGATATCAGTTACTGGCTTGCTTCCCCTGGCTTGCTCAGCTTGATTTCTTATAGAACCCAGGACTACCAGTCCAGGGTTCTATAGAACCCACAATGAGCCCTCCCATTCTTGATCACTAATTGGCCTTACAGCTGGATCTCATGGAGGCATTTCCTCAAGTGGATCTCCTTTCTCTGTGATAACTTCAGCTTGTGTTAAGATGACACAAAACCAGCCAGTACAAAGCTCTAGGTAGGAAGACCAGTTCATTGGCTGGGAAATTATTATTGAAGGTCTCTCTGGAACATTCTACCGGTTCCATGACTCAGAATTCGTTTCCAAAGGTAACCAGCATGGGCTCTCAGCCTATCCTGCTTCTGTTGTTACAGCTAAGACATGCAGGGTGGCACTGACTATGTTGTTTCTTCCCAGAAGCTCTGCTGGCCAATACATGCTCAGGATATGGTCAATACAACACACTTGAGAAGACTCAGAAGAAAGGAAGATAGATCCTGATGCTACAGTCTCCGGCTAGGCTGGTGTGGAGGAGGAGACCTACTCAGAGGCTGGTTCCCCAGGGACTTCTGGGAAAGACAAAGGGAAAAGCTCGCAGGGAGGCACTGGTTTGCCTGTGAACTTGACAGAAATGCAGAAGGGGCATTTCCTTGTTATCATCTGCCCAGGAAGAGCCATCCATCTCCTGGGGTATGCAGCGTCTCTGTTTAATAGCTGATAGAGTGTCTCCAAAAGACTGGTTTTGCTCTTTGTTTAAAATGACATATAATGGGGCCAGACTTATCAGTGTCTCTAAATGCGTTTTCTGTGCTCTGTCCCCACAGGGAGGGGGGCAGATTTCGTCAATTTTAATGAATATGTGCAGGATTGACTTTGAACTTGGTATAATTTAATCCATCAATTTAACATTCAATGAATATGTAAAGGAAGCCACTCTGTGGATGAAAAGCAGAAGGGACATTCTTATTAATTTGAAATGGACTTGAGGAACAACATCTGCCATGGGCTATGCTGGCCATCCAGGAAGCTGTCTGAGTCTTGAAACAACTGAAAGCCATTCCAGAGCCCCTGCGGTGGCAGCTCCAACTGTATATGAATGTAGAAGGAAGATGGGCTCAGCTGCAGAGCTCGAGGACATTCTGGCCAAAGCACCCTGGTACTGAGGTCCCATTCCATAGGGCAGGCCCTATGGAGAATCCTGGATATATGATTCCAGGGAAACCCTTAAAGTGACACTGCATATCTGGGCTGACAATGGACCCACTGACTCCAGATTTCTTTGATCCTAATAGTCTGTCAGAACCTTTTCGGGAGTGCTGGGGGGCTGTATAATGAAGGCGTAAGGAGATAGAGGGCCTAGTGAATTCTAGTTGTAGCTGGGAACATGTATGGAATCCTTCCAATTGCACACAGGCGTCCTGGAGATCAAGGGAGGCCAGAGAGGGCATGACGTCTGGTTTGCAGGTAGAGGATCAGTTTTCAGTCTGGCTGGATGTCCAGCTTGTGTGCAGGGCTGTGAAGGTTGGTTTTCATTGTCTGAGCATTGCCTTGTTCCTGATTTGCCTCTTTGTTGGGGAAGTGGGGCTCTGTGTTCTCCTAGTTTGCTTTACACACCTGACCTCTTTTTTGCTTGCCAGACTCTCAGTGCTGTGTATGGGGTGAATACTTTGGTCTTTGGGAGGTGTTTCTGGCCCAAGTGCTCTGTCGCCCAAGCTGCCTCATCACTCATTTATCTCAAAGAGTCAATTCTCGGATTCTGAGGCAATTTAAGTGTATGATGTAGAAACCCAGCTTGCTCTAGGGTCTTAACAGGTAGCACCAGCCATCGGTCAACACACACAGTAACACTCAGGCTACAGTGGATGGGCTTCAAGGAAAAATCAGCGTTCCTGTCTGAACTAGGAAGTATGAGTGACCTTAGATACAAAGGGGCAGTTTTCCAGCCTGAACATGGAAGGAAGACACCTTAGGTGTGAACTGGTTGCTGGATCAATAGGTGTATTCCTACTTCATGTAGTTTTATGAGACATGGACCTAAACTGACATAGTGACCACAGTGACACACTTGGAATTATTTTGCAGTTATTACTAATACTTGGCATCATCTCTGTTATTTTTATAGTAAAGCAGCTTCCTGTCTTTTCTATCCCAGCTTTGGCAAGTACTGAAATTGTTACCTTTGGCGAAGGTATCTGGGACAGGGTTAGTACAGACCAGACAGGAAGCTCCATTTCGTCTCTTCTCGGCCATACAAACCACAGCAAGGAGAGATCTATTAAACACATCACTCCACTTCTGCAAAGGGGACAAGAAGAAGCAAGGTCAACAGGTCCTCTCTGTGTCGCAGGCTATCCTGGATTCAGCCTCCTAGTGAGTTGGGTGATAGGTATGGAGCTATATCCAATGTGTCAGAACTTTTCACTTGCCACACCAAAAGTATGAGAAAATGAGAAAAGTGAGAAAAATGAGAAAAATGCCTTCAATATTCTGATGAAAATTCTATGCCTAGCTAAACTATCATGCAGATATAAGGGAAGAATGAAGGTATCTCCATCAAGTATGGTTTCAAAATTCCCACTCTTAGCTGGCTGCTTCAGGGTAAGTAGAAGAGATCCAACTAGAAGGTGGTAGAGTCCTAGTCTGGAGGAGGTGAGGCCTGATTGGTAAATATATTCAATGTAGATGATCAAAATGGCTGAGAAGAGGGACACTTTGGACCCCAGTGCTCATGACACTTTCCAAACCTGAAGACAGCAGACTGAGCAGAGCCAGGCACACGCTGTGAAACCATATCTCCAGGCCCCTCTGGATGTGTGAGGGATGCTCATATCAGCCTATGAAGATCCTGGGAGAGGCACACAAGACGCTCAAGGGAACATTGATTCTCAATGTCTTGGCTCATGCGACAAGTCGGCGGATGTTTGTTTAACTTATAAATTCCACACCCGTTGTTTTGAAGACATCTGCTCATCAGGAAACCTTAAACCCCATTCCTAGATCTGAAGAAGTGAAGTGAAGTAGGAACCTGGTGGGGATCCAAGGGCAGTTAACAAGGGAGTGAGGCCAGTTTTCCAAAGGGCTGCGGATTTCAGCACATGGGTCAAACTCCTTCTTCATAAGCCCACACTAGATCAAGAAAGGCCCCTTGCCTCGTGGCCATGAGATACCGACAGGAAAGATTTCTTCAGTCTTTATGCTTTCTCTCAGAGAGATGACATTCATTGCTCGTCAGTGAGGTTGAGCCACATATTGGGTTCTGTGTCCCACCTACTTGCCCTATGAACAGTTCTGGCAAGTTTCATGCTATGCCCTTGCCAATGACTTAACAAGGATTCACAGTCGCTCCCTTAGCATCTTTGTGGAGTGTGTTGCAGAGCTAGCTATGTTTTAACTTTATGTGTTTTAATCTTTAATGTGTATGGACAGCTGTCAGCTACCTAAGAAAAATGAATTCTGCTTAGTCCTTGTTAGTAAAGCTTGCTTCCCAAGAGTGGTACCAAGAAATGGGTTTGCTGAGGCCACTTCTGTGGTGTGGTTGCTCTTCCAGGAAAGGACGGGTTTATAGACACTACAGCTTCTCACCCCAAAGCATGTGTCTGAAAATCAAATATCACTTGTCCAAATGGGGCACGTAAGAGAAGACTGTAAGGAACATGCCTTGGGAATTAGCCTTGCAAGTGTTGGGGACACTGGTTTTAATTGATGCACTTATAATGCAAGAACTATAGAGAGCCCTGCCTGCCTGATGACTGTGTGTGGGCCTTGTGGCCAGCCAAGGTTGCCATGGGGAGACCTCTTTAAAGGGATTCTGTGGAGTCCCAAGGCTTGAGGCAGAACTTCCTCACTTCTGGTTTTACAGATGCTGCTCCTCCATTCAAATGGTCACGGCAGACCACATGGCCTGCCTAAGGTGTCACTGTTTTTAATGGTACGGCAGCCTAAGGCCTCAAGACATTCACAAACCCTCCTTGCCCCAGTAAGGTTGTGGCAAATGGCTCCTTCTCGTTTTCATCTAGATGCAGCTTATGAAATGAAGTCCAGCGCCGTGGTTGAGTCTGTATCATTCTGGCTCTATTGGTGACTTGTAGAGTAGGAGGGAGACCAGCCTCTTCTGAGTTTGGTCCTTTACCATCTCAGCCCCATGTGATAGATCTTAATCCCTAAAATCATTCTGGCAGAGGGCTCAGAGGAACACTGGCTGGCAAAGTGGACAGACACGATGGACAGGGCAGCCCCTGAGAGAACTCCATAACCTGTGGAACATGCCTTCCCAGAGACTATTCCATCTGAGTCTCCAGGAGGCCAGTGCCCACAGGCTGGCACTCAACTGGGGCAGTGTAGGGTGCAGTGTAGGGTGCAGTGTAGGGTGCAGTGTAGGGTGCAGTGTAGGGTGCAGTGTAGGGTGCAGTGTAGGGTGCAGTGTAGGGTGCAGTGTAGGGAGCAGTGTAGGGTGCAGTGGCTCTGTCCTCAGGACTGTACCTTTACCTCCCTGCTATTCCTCTCTCCTTGGGGAACAGACCACATCAAGCAAAACATGGTGGGAAATGTTATTTTCCACTTAACTAGAAAAAACTGTATGGAGATAAACAGTGAGACATCACTTTGAGAAATAAATTTATTCAAGTACTAGTGCTTGCAACCAAGGATGTCAGGTGCTCAATTCAAACCTTTTGACCTCCACTTACTATGTTCCCCATATGCAGGATGTGAATGTGCGTGCATCAGATGTGCTATGTGTGGAGTGTCCATGTGAACTAACCATATGCTGTATACATGTGGCATGCCATTGTGGTGTGTGTGTGTAGATAGCCACAGTTGTGTCTGCTGTATACACTACCTTTGTTGTGTTTGTATGTGTGGAATTGGGAGGGGATAGGAGTCAAGGGAACCTTGCTGCTCAATCATAAATGACAACTAAACTTTGCAGTCCCCAGGGAAGATAGATCTGTACATGCCTGGCTGGGTTCTTGTCTAGGTCCTAAGCACCCGGATAGCTGAAGTACAACTGTGATTGATGAGAAGGGATGTGCAGGCTTTGTTGAGCATCTCAGGCATGAAATTCAAACTCAGCAAAAACCCTGCCCCCGTACCCAGGTCCCCTTCTGCTGTTCTAACGGATTGCTAATCCCATTCTCCTCAGGAGATCCATGATTAAGCTCATCATCTGACCAGACTGGATTCCATCAGGAGGCAAGCAAGCTGTGCAGAACTGCTGTCAGTCATCCGTGGGTCAGATCTAGCCCCACCCAGAGCCTCATCCTGAGCAGGGGGATCTGGGGTCTCCTATAGCCAGAGTGGGGGCAGTGGGACACTATCCTCTCTGTCTCTCTGTGTATTTCTCATAGCCAGGTAAGTGGCCAGAGCTCCAGCACTTCTTGACCACAGGAAAGGTAAAAAGGGATTTTTCTCCCCACATACTAAACTTTCAGGGGCAGCCTAGGTCAGATCACTTCTAGTTCTAGAAAATTCTCTCGAAGATTTTCTTACCCTTTACAGGTGCTATTTTTCCACAACTGTTGGCAGAGATCACACAGCTTTCCCTCTGCAATTCCCATGTGATGATTCCACATGCAGAGGCCATGAGAACCTGGGGATCCTCACTGTGTGGATTGGCTACAGATGCGACTCTGGGGCAAACACAGCAAGGAGTTTGCAGAGCCTCTCTCTCTCAACAGCCTTCATGGAGAATGTTGCTTGCCTGGGTAGCTCTGCTCATATAAGCCACACCTGCCGTTTCCTGCTAAGGTGCAACCAGAATGCCTTGTTACTGATTGACAGGTGAGCTGGACTCACCTAAAGATGACTAGTGATGTAGGTCATCCCAATGCAGAGCTAACACAGCTCTCTCTGACCCGGCTCTAGTCACATGAATGGCCACTGTACCACTTTTATATCTTATACAAGCCAGGGAGAAAAGCCAGGGATATAAAGAGCAAGAGATGTGTTGACCTTTGATGTCAAGGGCAGCGTGCCTTGGAGGTCTTTGGACTTACCTATTAGAGATATTCTTTAAGTAGAGTGGTGATGAGTTTGCATTGTACCCTATTGCTTCAACCAAGTAGCTCATAAGCACTCATGGGCTGGTGAAAGGTGAGGAATTTGCTGTGAAGGTAAATCTAGCCTGGCTAAGTCTCCTTGGGAGGTGAACTAGTTTTCTTAGCACCTACTAGAGGTGATCATGAATCTCTGGCTCAAGATCTCTCTAAGGTGAGCAGGACAGTGATTATAGCCCTTAGTACATCCAGGATATGACTGGCAGACACCTTCTGCTAGATGCCAAAATACAAAAGAGTTAAATGCCAGACGGCGGGAAAATTCTGACAAAGGTCAGAAAGGTAGGTGACTTAATGGCCTTGACCTTGATATTGGAAATGGGACACTCCTGCAGATTTGACACCAGAGGCTTACACTCATGTCTGTGTTCTAAATGCCAAAAGCTAGAAACTCTATAAGGTCTTGGTTTGTTCATGATAGAAACAAAGGGGAAACTTCTCCAGAGAAAGCCCCATACTCAGGTCTTAAAGGAGTTTCCCAGGAAGATCTGTTCATCATCAGATGACAGCAGATATCTAGGAAACACACAAGGAGATAAGGTACCATCTTCAGGAGACAGCACAATGAGATAGGCATGGGAGTCCAGACACTGGGGCAGTTAGATATGTAAGGCTAGCATGTAGAAATAAACACAAGAAGACCTGTAAGTATCAAAGGCAGCAAACAATCGTAAAACTAATTTTATAAATCATCAGGTAGCTGCTATCAATACTGGAATAAGAAGATATAGATTTGTTTTCATCTGAAACAATCAGATGCTTTTCCAAAGCACCTAGATTTGATACCTAGCACTCACATGATGGTTTAACCACCCATAACTCTAATCCCAGGGATCCTATGCCCTCTTCTGGCAACTATGGGTACTGCATGTAACTTGTAAAGATCTACATGCAGGCAAAACTCCCAAACACATGAATAAAAGACACAGGTAAAGAGAGAATAAGTTAAGTAGAAGATCGGTATGGAAAATTATCCAGAACACAACAGAGAACCAAAAGAAATAGGAACCCTGAAGCATTTAAAGACAACACTCAACCGAGTAGGAAGGAGTTTTATTAGTAAACTAACTCCATCTCACACAGAGCAGGTGATTGGTAGGAGAGTTAATAGCTGAGAAATATCTGGATTTGATGACGACGATAAATCCTTAAACTCAGAAGCAGGAATGCAAACAAGATATGTAGCGGGTGTGGTGGTGCACACCTTTAATCCCAGCACTCGGGAGGCAGAGGCAAGCGGATTTCTGAGTTCAAGGCCAGCCTGGTCTACAAAGTGAGTTCCAGGAGGGCCAGGGCTACACAGAGAAACCCTGTCTTGAAAAACCAATATATATATATATATATCAGGAAATTTGTACCTAAAGGCAATCCAGTGGCATTGAAAGATTGAAAGACAGGAATTCACAGACAGTGGCAATGGAAAGACAGGAAAGTGGTTAGAGAAAAGAGATTATATAGCTCATCCCGGAATGATGATGGATTAAAATTATTTGATCAAAAAAATTTAAGAACTACAGTGAGGCAGGCAGTTGGCTTCCCATAGGGACTGTGGAGGCCAAAGGTCAGCATCAATGTCAGTTAAGCCCTGGCTGAGACCAGGCAGCTGAGCTATTAGGAAGCCTAAGAAATGTAGCTCAGGGGCTCTGAGATTCATCTTGTGGGAGAAAAATACCCAACAAATGTCAACAATGGGACATATTTTCAGATCCTTCCTTTGCAGCGGTGACTCCCATCATCTAGAGGCACCTTGCAGGTCTTTCATAGTCCCATTTCTCTTTTCTAATACAGTGCAGCTCAGCATCCCCATCTTCAGATCAGCAATGCACCTCCAGGCATTATTTGACAGCAAAGAAAAGAGGTAATTGGTTTAGGGGTAAGCTATTTCAGGACTGAGTGACATGTTTTGAGGGTTCTTTCTGGCTCCTCTACAGCACATCTTACATCACAAGACCACAGAGAACACCACCAAAGCCAGGCAATCTTCCCCAGGACAGTTATAAATACACTTGTCTTAGTTAGGGCTTCTATGGCTGCAAAGACCAAAAACAACACCAGGAGGAAAGAGTTTATCTCATCTTACAGTTTGTAGTCCTCCATCAGGGAACCCCAGGCAGGAACCCAAAGTCAGGAACTTTGTTCCTTGTGGCTTGCTCAGTTTTTTCTTCTATAATCCAGGTCCACCCACCTAGAGGTGGCATTGCCCATAGTGTCCACACCAACCATTAATCAATAAAACTCCTTCATAGACATGCTCACAGGCCAGTCTGATGGAGGCATTTTTCTCAGGAGAAGTTTCCTCTTTCTAAATGATCGACGTTCATGTCAAGTTGACATAAAGAGTGGCCAGCACGGCAGCATAACCCAAAGTCATACACATGTGCAGGTGCATATGTATGTATCTGTATGTGGAGGCCAGAGATCAACATCAGTTATACGCATGTGCATGTGAACATGCATGTGTCTGTATGTGGAGGCCAGAGATCAACATCAGTCATACACATGTGCATGTGAACATGCATGTGTCTGTATGTGGAGGCCAGAGGTCAACATCAGTTATGCACATGTTCAGGTGTACATGCATGTGTCTGTATGTGGAGGCCAGAGATCAACATCAGTCATACACATGTGCATGTGCACATGCATGTGTCTGTATGTGGAGGCCAGAGATCAACATCAGTTATACACATGTGCATGTGCACATGCATGTGTCTGTATGTGAAGGCCAGAGGTCAACATCAGTTATGCACATGTTCAGGTGTACATGCATGTGTCTGTATGTGGAGGCCAGAGATCAACATCAGTCATACACATGTGCATGTGCACATGCTTGTGTCTGTATGTGGAGGCCAGAGGTCAATATCAGGTGTTTCCCTCAAGCTCTCTACACCTTAGTTTTGAGGCACGATCTCCTCTCAACCCTGGAACTCACTGATTTAGCTTGACAGTTGCCCAGAGAGCCTCAGGCACCCTTCTGTCTCTGGGAACAAAGGTACACACTGCCAGTCCCAGCTTTTTAATGTGAGTTCTGGGATCTAGACTCAGCTCCTCATGCTTTTGTGACACACATTTTACCAACAGAGCCACCTCTGTAGCCCCATTATGAATTTTTTGGGGGGACAACTTGATCACAGAGTCTTTGGCTTTGTCTCCCATCTCTGTTCTTCTTCCCTTTCTTCCCAGCTGGCCTGTGGGGAGGCTGGCCTGTGGGGAGGCTGGCCTGTGGGGAGGCTGGCCTGTGGGGAGGCTGGCCTGTGGGGAGGCTGGCCTGTGGGGAGGCTGGTATACCTCTCTGGAAGTCTCACTCCTGTGTCTCTGACTTTAGCATCCTTTCCTCTGTATGTGGAATTATCCCTTCTGCTCTCTTTGGGGTGGGCTCACATCTGGGAGACCTTTCCCTGTTTGGATTTTGGGGTGCTCTCCTTGTCTGGGGTGGATTTTCCCACTATTACATCTAAGTTTGGGGGCTGACACATGATGAAGCTGCCAGACTATATGACTGGTTACGAAGGGGTTGAGAGATTCTATCTGGGGAATAAAGGTGTCCAGGCTGTGTGGGCTACAGAAGGTTTGAGAGCCTAAGCCATTCTGTGGGCTCTTCTGTGGCAGGTTTCTGGTTAGAAATCCTGCCTGGTGCCACTGGTGGTGACTGCAAGCCTGCATCTTTCAGTCCTGCACACTAACCGCTGGGTCTTCCCAAGCACAATGGTGTCAGGTGACTCCGGGTCTCACAGGCTCCGCCCCTCAGATATGCCTAGGCTGCTGCCACCCTTCATGCACCCCCCCCCCCTTTTTTTGAGGTCATCCTATTAGTTCCAAGTTGGTAGGTTCAAACTGAGCCTCTGGCCTGTCTACCTGTGTACTCAGAGTGCCAAGCTCACGTACGTAAAGCCTGGTCCCTCACCGCATTGCACGCGCATGAGGAACAGAACAGACCATCCTTGCCGTCTTTGTGTGTCCCCTGCCCATTTCTATGTGCACACAGTGTAGCCCCATAGTAGATGCTTAAGATGTGTAGGAGGTGGACTAGCAGCAATCCCTATGGCAACCAGGAGAAGCTGCTGTTCCCAAGTCCTCTGCCACCCCTTCTTGGAGGGCAGGTGTTTGGGGGCAATGATATGAAACCTGGCTTCCTTCTCCATTTCTTTCCTGCCATTCCTAATAAGCTATATTTTAATTTAAAACAGCAATTTGCAGTGCAATTCATTTACAGCAACACAATCCATCGTGATCACAGGGCCATAAATTTGTGTTTTAAGTAATTTTTAATGCTTGTAACGGCCGGGTCTCTGAAGTGTGGAAATAGCTAACATTTTTCACCTCGTGCAGTCAAGGAAAAAAAAAAAATCTCTGCTCTTTAATTACATAACCACCAAAGACAGCATAGGATGGGCAGGGCAGTTATAATTGCACAGAAAGAAATGATTTGTCTAAGAACACTGCAAGCTTTAAATGTAAACACGGAAATACCAGAGTCTCAAAGGTGAGGCTTGGAGCAGAAATATTCAGATTGAGAAGTGAAGTCAGACTGATTAAAAAGAATTTAGGAAGGCAGGCTTCTAGGAGAAAGAGAACTTTTCCTTCTAACCCAAAAGAGATACATTCACATGGGAGAAAGAAAAGGTTTGTTTCTGTAAGCCTGGAGAGTAAGTACTCCTGTGTTCTGTATGCCCGGAGAGCCCCGCTGTACTCATGCTGGCTGCAGCAACCAATGGAGACCACCAGCCACAGCGGTCCTCTATGCTCTCTTCTCTCTGCTGTCACTGTGGATCCCTTTCTACTTGAATAAAGCTCTAAGGGGTTAGGTCACCTGTGTCCAGGTAGCTGACACCTCCTGTGTGGCAGAACGGCTTGCATAAAAATTCCTGGTACAGGAATTCAGCCATCATACAAGTGGGGATGGGAGCAGAGCTTCTTAAACAGAGCTCCTCTAAAGTTGGAAAGTGCAAAAGGTTTCTGGATTTGCAGCCAAAAATTAATTCAAAATCAACTGCACAATGGCTGAGGTGTCTTCGGCAAGGCTCGTCTGTAGAAGGGGGATGAATACCGAGGTCACCTGTATCCCTCTAGTTTTCCTACCAGGATTGTGATGGAGGAGCTGACGTGCTCTGGACATTATGAAGGGTTGAATAGGAAGTGTATGGCCTGATCAAGTCTCCATTTTAGGTAGGAGTCTAGCCACCTCAAGTTTGAGGGAGAGGTAGAGAGACACCCTGACTAGCTCCAGCGGATCACTAAGGGGTGGCTGAGACAACAGGCTCACCCTATTGTGAAGAGACCCGGATTATCTTCTGACTTGTGGGCCATGGGCTCCTTGCTTTGTCCTGGGCCTCAGATACTCAGTGGTGCCTTCATGTCAGGGGCTGTGCAGGGTTAGAAAACAGCAGTAGAAGGTAGTCTGGGTTTTTGTGCAGCAACAAGCTGCCAAAGTGGACTAAGGAAGAAGAAAAAGACACCCAGGAGTGCAATGTATACACTATGACCTGTGTGGGTGGGGACTTAACACTTTGGTCCTGGGTCATTTACTGGGATGATTTACCACCAGGCACCATCTGTTGATGGAGGTGTGAATGCCTGATCCTGAGGCTCCAGCTTACCAAGAGGTGGATCTGAAACATCGCTGCCTCAGCTTAGAGATGAACACAGAAATGCCTTACTATCTCAGTTGGTCCCGAATCCCATGACTCTGCTGTGGGAAAGACATGACTTTGCTTTGGGTCTTCTGATCTTCTCTTGCCCTGGCAGGTAGCCCTTGAGGCCAACCTGTAGGCACTGCTCTCTAATACATTCAAGCTATGGGATTCTGTCTCATGTTGTGGTCTCAGCACAAGACTGTGTCAGGGATTGTGAAAGAAAGATGGTGCCCTTGGCTCCATAGTTTGAACAAGACTCCTCCCCACATTCATTTCAGAAATCTGTAGTCAGATGGGCAGCTACTGTCTCCTGGGTAACCTTGACTCATCGAAGCCATTTAAACACACGGCTGTGGGCATGAGACCTAGAGTAAACAGATCCACTTCAGGATCCAGGCATTCTCCAAGTGTCTTCAGAGAAGGATGGGAGTCTGATGGCTTTGCAGTCTCATCCCCCTCATCTGATTCCTGAGCTCTGCTTTCTGAGTGCACGGCCCGTGTCGCTTGATGCAGAGCTAAGCAGGAAGAGTGCCACCAAATACACCAGAAGCTATTAAAACCACAAGACAAGCTGGGCATGGTGGCGCACGCCTTTAGTCCCAGCACTCAGGAGGCAGAGGCAGGCGGATTTCTGAGTTTGAGGCCAGCCTGGTCTACAAAGTAAGTTCCAGGACAGCCAGGGCTATACAGAGAAACCCTGTCTTGAAAAACCAAAACCAAAACAAACAAACAACAAAAAAACAAAAATCACATGACACACAACTGTCAGGGACAGGCTTCTGGTTTTGTTTTGTTCTCCTGCTTGTTCTGTGCAAGCCCACTGGAAATATAGATGTTCTAGAAACAGTGCCTGCCACAGGAACCTACCATTTGAGTAGAATGATGACAGCAGGCTGACTTCTCAAGGTCTCAATGGAGCCACCATTGCTCGGCTAGTAGGTGATTCTCCAGCACCCTTTGTTTAATAGAAGAATCCAGGCTGTCTGATGCAGCCTGAGAAAGCCAGGGTTGCTTTGTGCCACTGCGGGCCACTCTATCCTCCTGTCTGTCATTGATCTATGTGGCATGAAAATAAAGAACGCATACAAAACATAAAGGCTGAGGAAATGGGTGTCAGGGAGAAGCAGACTGTGGGGGACACCCCCTTATCTGCATGTGCAGGTCGGCCAGATCTATCAATGCAGACTCGGCCCACATCCAGGCTGCAGGGTGCTGGAGGAGAGAGAGGCGAGCAGGTAGAGGACACCGCACACCACACAATTTGTAGCAAAGTGCAGCCGCGTTCCGTTTAGAAATTTCCATAAAGAGGCAGGGGCAAAGGCTCTGTAATAATTTTAAGGACATTTCCCAAATGTTTATTTAGATAAAAGATGGATAACGGTAAGTCTCCAGAACCCACAGCCCGATAACTAGGTTTTATTAATGACCTGCCATATGCCAGGGCTGGATAATTAAAGTTTTTCCCCCAAAGGAAGAGAGTGGACAAATTTATTTGATGCTTTGATAACCGGAGACACTGGTTGAAAACTATTGATATAATCGGAGCTCATTCGATTTGCTCAGGACAGTCGTTCCTATCAGCTAATTTCACCTGTGAATAGTTAATTGTCCCCCGGAATGCATATGGGTGAGCCATTAATAAAATTTGACTATGTCATAGTTTCTTTGACACACACATGCGCCTTTTATCTCCCGGATCTCTTTCTTAGTCTTTCTTCCTTTTAAAAAATGCGTTCCTTCCCATTTTCTTTCTTTAAAAATGACTCTAGGGAAGATGGATGTTGGCCGTGGGCTTTGGCAGCAATACCACCCATTTGCTGGGGCCTAGGTGCAGATAAGTCCAGGATGAACCTAGGACAGGTAGGGGTGCTGAGGCTCCTCTGTCCCGTGGAGAGGCTGCTGTCTTCTGACCACACCTGACTGCCTGTCGGGTGGAGATTGCACAGGCATAGGAGATAGCCAACACCTGCAGCTGAGGACTTGACAGCTGAAGCAGCTCAAAGTGTGGGCCCCAGCATTGGTCCCATGAACACTCCCCAACAGAACAGGGCCGAATTCTGTTCTCACAGAGCTCCTGACCCCAAGGAAGCCAATAATTCCTGATTTGCATTTTCTCAGGTGTAAAATGGTGTTGACCCAGGACAGGAAGGCACCCCAAATGCCGAATGGGTCCTGCTTGCTCATGGGCTGTGGACACACATAGAACCCACCCCCACCACACACACACACTTCAGTCCTGGATATGTTGGTGGGCTTAAAGTACTATGTGGGCACAGCCAGATTGGAAGCATGGTTGTCCAGGTGGTAAAAGCTGAAGTCATCTGCAGGGCACATTGTTCCCTGGAATGTGGAAGACCCTGAGCCACGGTGGGCTGTGTGTGCCTCCTCAAGGGTGGGGAAATGTAACCTCTTTTTTTTTTTTTTTAACTTTTTATTGATTCTTTGTGAATTTCATATCATGTGACCTGATCCCATTCATCTCCCTGTCCCTCCATATCCAACTTCATATGCAACCCCTACAAAAGAAAACAAGCAAACAAACAAACAACAACAAAACCTTCTGCTGAAAAGCTGCAGTGTGTCCCACAGTACACACCCTTTTGCCCAAACAGCTTTACTTGCAAACTGCTTTTATCTTCCAGGGAGAGACCAGATTCCAGAGTAAAGTCCTGGATACTTACATTGGCCCACAAGGTCTCCAGGCCTCACAGGCCCTGACCTCTTACCTTTGGGTATCTGTTTTCTTCTCTCTGTATTCTGTCTGTAGTCTTTCAGTCTCCTGGGGGCTTTTTCTTAGAGACAGCCTAGCATGCTCACCCTATGCAGATGTGTGGACAGACCTTCTTGGCAGGTGTCTTAGTTAGGGCTTTATTGCTGTGAACAGACACCATGACCAAGGCAAGTCTTATAAAGGACAACATTGAATTGGGGATGGCTTACAGGTTCAGAGGTTCAGTTAGGTATCATCAAGACTGGAACATGGCAGCATCCAGGCAGACATGGTGCAAGAGGAGCTGAGAATTCTACATCTTCTTCTAAAGGCTGCTAGCAGAATGCTGACTTCCAGGCAGATAGGACTAGGGTATTAGAGCCTATGCCCACAGTGACACACCTACTCCAACAGGGCCACACCTCCTAATAGTGACACTCCCTGGCCCAAACTTATACAAACCATCAGAGCAGGTCTCTGTCCCAGTGGCTCTCCATGTGTGGACAGACCCTATGTCCTACATCAGCCCCTTGCTACTCTCCACCACATTGCTGGCCTTTCTCCATAGCTCTTCATGTATAGCTGTAACATAGGAGCAGGGTCCTCTGTGCCCTCAGGGAGGGTTGCTTGTCAGGTGGAGAGCATTGGAGCACCTAGGTCTGAATGAAGCCATCCTAGAGTCCTGAGCTCTGCTGCTATGTCAACACCTGTTCCTTCTTTTTCCCTGGGCTATGGCCTTGAATGTGGCTTCCTGAAGGTCGGGTGGTTCCCACAGAGGGCACTAGATGAGGAATGCCCAGGTTGTGCTTGATCTCTTCTTGGGTTTCATTTTGGGGACAGAAATTCTCCCTGGGAACAACCTTCCTGGAGGACATTAACTCAGAGGCTCTATTACGAACTACACCTTGGCCACTGGGTAGACAGGGTCCTCCGAGCTTCAGTGGACCTAGGTGTGAATAAGGGTAGTGGGGTGGGCTTGAGGAATGTGTGGATGACGGTAGGCAGTGTGAACTGGGGGTGGGGGTGGGGTAAGGGGAGGCACGGTATGGGCTGGAGTCTGGGTTTAGCTCTATGGTGGGATCTGGGTTGAGATCAGGGGAGCAACCTGGCTGCAGAGCATGGCTGACTGAGCTCTGTGTGGCATGAGGGTTGGGCTGGAACCTGAATTAATTACTAGTCCCTCTGGCAGAAGCGGGGGACCAAGGAAGGAGTCTTTGAAAAGTAATTCTCTTCTAATCACTAGGCATTAGAATCCCTCTTTTGGTGGAAGGTTGTCTGGACTCTCATCAGTGGATCAAGACTAATTGGTCTGGCTGGGGGAGGTACCTAGTCCTTATCCTAAGACACTAGTCTCCTTTGGTCTGGGAAGCAAGAGCCAGGGATGCAGTAGGAGTTTGGAGTTTGGAGCTTGGGGGCAGGCTTATGAGGGATGGGCATGCTCCCAGAGTCTCTAGAGATTTGTTTGACATGCTCACTGGCTTGGAGCATATGCGGAGGGAGGCAGAGCCTGATGTCACAGCATGCTCACAGTGGGGGCAGGGATGGATGCGCATCCCCAGTGTTTTACAGGCCAGGCTAACAGAACCCACAAGCTCAGGTTGAGCCATCTCAGGCTGGCCTGCTCCAGTGTAAGCACTCAATACTTGCCCTGGCTTTCAGGGAGGGGTTCCAACAGAGCAGGACTTAACCCTTCAACCCTGCAAGGACAGGCAATGGCCCGTAAGGAGGATGCAGGGTCTGTGAACACAGGAGGGTGTCTCAAAGGGTAGGCACAAGTGGATGTCAGTTCCCACTGTCTACATTCCAGGGGAAAGACCCAGGACAAGTGCCAGCACTCACAGAAAAGAATCACCAGGGAGGCAAGGCAAAGAATGCTTTCTGTATTACTTACAGTATGGTTTTTGTTGCTCAGCCTTCACTTGTTACTATGTGAATGGATGACAGACTCAACCCAGAGCCCAGGGTCGTGCCTGTGCAGGTGTGGGTATAGAATGAATCTGTACTTATGACTCAACCTTGCATACTTGTGGTAGAGGCAAGTATGGATTTGGGTAAGCCCTGATATGAAACAGCAACTGTGTGTTACCATACTAGGATTCAGAGAAGAGCAGAGCTGGGTGAGAACTGGCTGCTTATCATGTGGCAATCCATCACTGGTGCTGAGAACAAACACCTCCCAGTTGCTCAAGATCCAGGCATTGTCCACAAGCATGACCTACACTGATCTGGTCTTGGTGAGCTATCTATGGGTCTGGCCTTGGTCCTCAGGCTGGTCTGAGCACCAGATGGGGGTGGGGCACTGTGATTCCCAAGGCCCCAAAGTCTAGACCTGACACTGACACAAAATATTTTCCAGCAAGTATGTACTTCCCAGCAGGCCTTAGAAGAATATCTATCTAGAGTGGAAGCTGCTGAAAGCCATGGGAAGCAGGGCCCACAAATGTTTGTGCCCCATGCTGTGGCAAATTAGTGGGGAAGGGAGGGGACTTTTCTATCTATGAGGTTCTCCTCCAAAAGATAGAGGTTAGGGATATGCAAGTCTGTGAACACATCTCCACAAGGATAAATGTCTTAGTGGGCTGACTCCAAACCCCAGAGACCCACCATCCTCACTACAATTTTTAGCTGCATGTTCTTCAAAGTCCTGGTGTTGAATATAAGATGAAGCTGGTGACCCACTTCCAGAGCAAAGGAGGAGGGAGTCAGTGTGCATGGCTTCCAGAGCCAGGACACAGCACATATGCTACCTCCTGTTCTTTCTGAGATCACTCCCTGAAGGCAGCAACTGCTGTACCCTGAGGCTCCCTGAGACTGTGGGGAGCCCGCAGGGCAGAGGCTAAGCCCCTGCAGATAGAGTCGCCGGGGTGGGCCTGCACCTAGTCAGGCTTCCAATAGGATCGAGTCTGTTTATCTGCTGTCTTTTGAAGGATGCTGAGGCAGATCTGGCCAGCTGCAGGCTCCCAACCTGATATGCAGAAATAATGTGAAATCTATGTTTGGGTTGATCTGGGACAACTTGCCTTAGCTTGATGTGGGTGCTGCGAATCCAAATACAGATCACCACGGTCACTCAGCCAATGCTTTACTGGCTGAACCATTGCCCCACCTCTAGCTCTCATTTATACTGTTTTAAGAGCCATTTGTGTATTTTGGACTCTAGGCCTTCATTGGCTGTGCCTGTTGGAAATATCTCCTAGCCTGCGACCTGATCCTCACTCTTCTTTTCACAGAAGTTTTGATTTTAGTAATGTTCATACTATCAATTATCTAGTTCATACTTCTTGCCCTTCTTGTTGTAAACAGCTATCACCACACCCGAAACATTAAGCTTTCTCTCTCTATTGTAATCCAGGAGTCTTGTGGCTTTGCACTCTATACAGATGATGCATTTTGAACCACGTTTTGTACAGTGTGTGTGCCTTTGCCTGTGGACAGCTAGTGCTCTAGCATCTTTTGTTGAGAAGGCTACCTTTCCTCTACTGAGCCTTTGCTCCTCAGTGAAAGGACAGTGGACTACGTTAATGTAGGTTTATTTCTGGGCCTTCTGCTATGTTCCACTGTCCTAATTATCTGTGTTTTTATAGTACCATGCCACAATAATTACTATTTTATGCTAACCTGGCTCTTTGACTATTCTACTGTATGTAGTTGTTTATTCTAGGTTTTTGCCTCTCCTTATAAACTTTAGGATCAAATTTGGTGGCCAGAAAATAACTTGTTGGGATATGAGTAAGATTGCTTTGAATCTATAGAATAAATTTGGAAGAACTGATGTATTACCAATACTGTAGTATCCTGCCTACGACCCCAGGCTGCTTTTCTGTTTGTGTAGTTCTTTGACACCTCAGTGAAGTCAGGGTATAACAGAACGTTCAGACTGTTAGCGTGGGTGGTCTGCATATCTACTCAAGCAGAGGTGGACTGAAGGACTGGAACTTGAAATTCAGTGAGTGACATGCTATACTGTGGTCGGGAAGGTGATGGAGAACCAGAAGGCTTCTGTAGAACAGCATTTCTCAGAGTGGATTTCCTGATGAGCTTCACATTTGGTTCCATATTTCTTCATTTCATTTTTTTCTTGGCTCTACATTTTTAGGCACATATTGTTCTCTTTTCAAACACTAAAAAAATATTTGGTAGAATTCACTAATGAAACCACCAATGCTTGGTGCTATTTGGAATTCCCTAATATATTTAAACCTGTGCAGACCATTTGTCTTAGTCAGGGTTTCTATTCCTGCACAAACATCATGACCAAGAAGCACTTGGGGAGGAAAGGGTTTATTCAGTTTACTCTTCCACATTGCTGTTCATCACCAAAGGAAGTCAGGACTGGAACTCAAACAGGTCAGGAAGCAGGAGCTGATGCAGAGGCCATGGAGGGATGTTCTTTACTGGCTTGCTTCCCCTGGCTTGCTCAGCCTGCTCACTTATAGAACCAAGACTACCAGCCCAGAGATGGCACCATCCGCAATGGGCCCTCCCACCCTTGATCACTAATTGAGAAAATGCCTTACAGCTGGATCTCATGGAGGCATTTCCCCAACTGAAGCTCCTTTCTTTGTGATAACTCCAGCCTGTGTCAAGTTGACACACAAAACCAGCCAGTACACCATTTAATATTTATGTGACTTTTGAATGATTGTATCTTTCAAGTAACTGTCCAATTTCAACTAGATTATCAAATACTATAGACACAAAGTTGTTCAAATATTCCATTCCTGACGTGATGTCTCTTTTGTTGTGGTATTCTCTCTTGCTGCTATGCTTTTTCTCTTGGCTAGTCTGGCTAGAGTCTTATCAATTTATTAAATTTTCCACATAACTAACTTTCTGTAAAATTAGTTTATTTTATGTAAGTATACTGTAGCTGTCTTCAGACACCCCAAAAGAGGGCATCAGATCTCATGACAGATGGTTGTGAGCTACCATGTGGTTGCTGGGATTTGAACTCAGGATGTCTAGAAGAGCAGTCAGTGCTCTTAACCACTGAGCCATCTCTCCAGACCCCATAACTAACTTTCTAATCTGTCAATTTTCTGTTTTTAATTTTATTGATTTTGCTTTAATTTTTATTATTTATTTCTATTATCTTATATTTATTTATTCTTTAAATTTTTTTCCAAGGTTCATGTTTTCATTATTGAGTTTGGATCTTTATTTTATAAAGTGATATTGTAATTTCCTTTAAACACTGCTTCTGCTCATTTTATAAATGTTGATAATTGCATTTTCATTTTTATAATAGTTAGAACCATCTATTAAAGTGTGTTTGCTATTTCTTTATTGATCAGTGTGCTATTTATAAGTGCACTGTTTAATCTCCAAAGTGTTTGGGGAATTTTCCAAATACCTCTATGATTTTATTTCTAGTTAAAAGTCATTGCGATCTGGGAGCAGATACTGACGTATTTCTATCCTTTAAAAACAATTGTGGATGTGTTTTATGTTCCAGAATGTGGTCTCCCTTGGAGAATGCTCCATGTGAGTTGGAGGTTATTTTGTGATCTGCTGTTTAGTCAGTGGTGCGCAGAAGCCCACTAGATGCAGGCAATTTTCTGTATTTCCTTGCATGGTTTAGTGATGGCATCTGAGGTGTGAACATTAAATATTTATGTGTATTATTGAAGACTGACAAGCTTAGCATTAGCTTAATGTCCTCCTGATGATGATCCCTGCTCTAAAGTCTGCTCTGAAGTTAATATGGTGACTTCCAGCTTCATTTTATTCGTATATTTTCCCATTTTTAAAAATTTGTATGTTTCTCGTGTAAAGTGCATTTTTAAAATTATGCGTGATTGTGTCTTATTTTTTATTTGTACTCAGATCTCTTCTGTTTGGGGTCTTGGTTGTCTTGGGATCTACTGCATCTGTTGTCTTCTTAGTTTTGGTTTTGCTCATACTTGGTCCTTCATGGTTTTCCTGACTTTTACAGTTTTGTTTGGGTTTTCTGTGTTCTCTATTCTTCCCTTACCATAGCAGTTGTACATTTATTTTACTGTTTTAGTGCCTTTTCCAGAGTTAAAAATATACATATACAACATTATTTTAAGTTGAAGTCTATTTTCTAATAACACTGTTCTGCCTAACAGGCAATGCAAGTATCCCATAATATAAACTAGCCCTAGTCTTTCTCCCCCATCCTTGCCACCAGAAATGTCTTATATCACACCTTAGCCATACACTGAAGCATACATACCTGGATACATGGCTGGTATTAATTTGAACAAACATTTTCTTAGGGCAGATCTGTAAGTAATGGAGTCCTTCTGTTTTCTTTTCTCCTTTGTTTTTGAGGAGGGAGACATTAGCAAGGAGAGTTTTACATTGGTGATTCCACTTGTCGTTTAAATACTTCAGCCTTCTTTTATCTTGCTCACATGGTTTCTGAAAAGCTCAGTATAATTCTTACTTTAGATCCTCCATCAATAAGATTTTTTTTTCCACTCTGGCTTCTATCAAGATTTTTCTTTATCTTTCATTTTTGGAAGTCTGACTGACACTCCCAAGTGTCTCTCACTACCTGCACCATTTGAGTTCTATGATGGTTTGTGTGTGATGTTCAGAGAGGGAAGATTCCTTGTTATTATTGCCTCGTACCTTGCTTCGGTTTTGTTGTCCCTTCTTCTCCTGGTGTTGCCAGCAGGGATGTGTGATCCCTTTGTGGCCCATGAGTTATTGCACCTTTCCTTGGGTTTGTTTTTCAGTTCCTATTGTAAGCATTCCAGCTCAGAGATTCTATTTTCAGTGGTGACCATTCCACCCATGAGCCCCTCTGGGACTCTCTGCATTCCTGTTTGAATGCTCCCATCACTGTCATGTAAAACATTCACTTTTAAAAGTCATTTGCTGACATTACTTTTTTTGTTTTTTTGCATTTTATCAGCTTTTCACATGAAAGCAGTAAGTCTATTGATCCTATTGATGGTTTCTATCTGACTGATTCTGGTACTGATGCAGTCTCTTCACACTGCCTGTAATTCTCTTTTGGAAGGTGTATGTGATGAAAGAGGATAAGACTGTGAGCTGAGCACTGGATGCCAATTCAGTGCGTGTGATGTCGTGTTCAATTGCTCTTGGTCAAATATTTCTCCCTTAGGTGGGACAGGGTGGCTGGAATAGACTGGGTTGAGCCTGCCCTGCTCTTGAGGCATGGTAGGCGCTGAGAAGTCAGGGCTCTGGTTGGAGACGACCTGCTCAGGACAAACTTGCAGATAGTGATGATTTAAACTCCTTAATCACACTTTATTAGTTACTTTCATTATTGCAATGACAAAATACCTGGTAAGAAGCAATTTTAAGGAGAAAATAAATATTTTTTCTGCTTACAGGGTGTCTTAGTCAGGGTTTTACTGCTGTGAACAGACACCATGACCAAGGCAAGTCTTATAAAAAACATTTAATTGGGGCTGGCTTACAGGTTCAGAGGTTCAGTCCATTATCATCAAGGTGGGAGCATGGCAGTATCCAGGCAGGCATGGTGCAAGCAGAGCTGAGAGTTCTACGTCTTCATCCAAAGGCTGCTAGTGGAAGACTGACTTCCAGGCAACTAGGGTGAGGATCTTATACCCACACCCACAGTGACACACCCATTCCAACCAGGTCACACCTATTCCAACAAGGCCACACCTTCAGGTGGTGCCACTCCCTGGTCCAAGGATATATAACCATCACACAGGGCAAGGGGCATACAGTAAGGATATCATGGTGGCAGGATCATCAGGTAGCTGGTGGCTACGTTACATCCCCAGTCAGAAACAGAGTGATGACCAGAGAGATGCTGGTATTTAGCTCACTTTCTCCTCTTTTATGCAGTCAGGAACTCCAGCTCCTGAAATGGTGCCACTCACATTTATAGTGGGTCCTCCCATATCAGTGATCCTAAACTGGTAATTCCTCAGAGCCATGCCCAGAAGTTTGTCTCCAGTGGAATTCTGGATCATGTCAAGTTGACGATTCTTACTAGTCACCACAAGCCCATGCTTTCTTTTTGTGTATTCATTGTATCTGTGGTTAGTTGGGAATCTTAGCCCAAATCTTCAATGGCAGGATAGTCAGAAATGGATTCATTTTAACCAGTAGATATTTACTGAGCTGCTAATGGGACAATATACATAGCATGATGGCTCAGGGTTGAGCAGAGCCACCAATGTGCCTGCCACCAAAGAGTCAGTGACTCTAAGGTTATCTACAGTTCAAAAGCCTAGTAAAGACAACACTAGTGTCAGTGACCTGAGTGCCCCTTGGCCAGGATCCCTAGCGGTAGGAGTGTTCCATGGAGTACAGGAGTTCCTCAGATGCCTCTGGGTGACATAAGAGAGTCACTGGAGCAAGAACAGCATGAAAACTCCACATCCAGTTGGCCATGACTTCCTGCTTAGAACCACAACTCAGCTTAACAGGACAGTTTGGGAAGCTGGTGTTGCTTACAGTTTCGGGCATGGTCCAGCCCTCAGGAGGTAGCTTTATTTGGAGCTATCACTGCACATGTAATCAGCCAAGATGAGGATGTTCTGTGAGAGTCTCAGTCTAGTATGATACAATTGTCTTTAAAAAAAGGGGAGATTTGGGCTGGAGAGATGGCTCAGCGGTTAAGAGCACCGACTGCTCTTCCAAAGGTCTTAATTTCAGTCCCCAGCAACCACATGGTGGCTCACAGACACTATTGTGGATGCCAAGAAATACATGCTGACAGGAGCCTGATGTAGCTGTCTCCTGAGAGACTCTGCCAGAGCCTGACATATACAGAGGCGGATGCTCACAGCCAACCATTGAACTGAGCACAGGGTCCCCTATGGGAGAGTTAGAGAAAGGACTGAAAGAGTTGAAGGGGTTTGCAACCCCATAGGAAGAACAATAATATCAACCAGCCAGAGCTTCCAGGGTCTAAACCATCAAGTAGTACACATGGAGGGACCCGTGAACAGCCATATATGTAGCAGAGGATGGCCTTGTTGGGCATCAATGGGAGAAGAGGCCCTTGGTCCAGTGAAGTCTGATGCCACAGTGTAGGGGAATGGGAGGGCAGGAAGGCAGGAGTGGGTGATTGGGTGGAGGAGCACCCTCATAGAAGCAGGAGGAAGGGGAGATGGGATAAGGAGTTTCTGGGGGGGGGGATTGGGAAAGGGGATAACATTTGAAATGTAAACAAATAAAATATCCAATAAAAAAAAGATAAAAAAAGGGGAGATTTGACACACAGAGAAGGGGAACCCTGAATGACAGAGAAGGGGGACACTGAGTGACAATGGATATGCAGACTGGAGTGTTGCCACCAGCCAGAAGCCTCAGAGATGAGCAGCTACCACTGGAAGTTGCCGAAAGGGACTCTGGTGGCCTGGAAAGGAACCAGCCTACAGCTTGTTGCCTGACTCTAGCCTCTAGACCCATGGCAAGGACACCCAGGCTGTAGTCTGTTCCATGGCCCCCAGGACATCAATGTAGTTAGTCTTCAAACTAAAGTGTGCACTAGTTACGAAGATCTCCTGCTGTTAGCCAACAGCATCAGATGGGGGAGTTTTGGCCATTCATTTGGAAATAACTAACAATGACGATGGGGTTTCTATAACCCTAGAGTGTAGGGTCCATAACTCTGAACCCACTCTAGAAACTGTCCTACAGTGTGGGTCCTAAGCCTTCCCTGCATGGCTCCAGGATGCAACAGCTAGAAAATGTACTCATTCCTATTAGCAGAAAGGATGGGCCAGCACTGGGCTCTTTAAGGTGAGGAGAGACCAGTGTGAGTTCTTATGTCTAGTCCTCCATGTGCCTCAAGGAACCATATCCTTGGATGCTAGAGGGGAAAGGAAGTGCCCCCAAGACCCATCATGGAGCACACTTTCCAGGGCTGTGTTAAAAAAAAAAAAAAGTGCAGTTATGGCCTCCCACACTAACCTTTGGATCACAGCTTTTGGAACCTCCCAGATGCTAGAGTAAATGGTAGATATCTTCCCTGCCTCCCTGTCCCCACCACCTTGAGGCTCATGAAGGACTAGACGTAAGAAGGACTCCCACAGGTCTCTCCTCACCTTAAAGAGCCCAGTGCTGGCCCAATGGTGGAACATCTTGGGCCAGTTATCTGTCAAGCTGCAAGCAGTACTCTGGTAGGCTCTGTACCCCTACACCTGAGCTTATCGAGCCCTTGGCCCTTCATCAATGTCCAGCCTCCAGTAGCTTCCCTGGGTGTAGGGGTTTACAGCTTGCCTGTTCTCCGCAGTGGGGGAGGGTGAAAAGACAGATGTGAGTGAGCGAGTGGCTGAGATTAGGATCTCCGCTCCGCCACAAGATGCATAGGCATCGAGTGGCTCCTGCATTGCTACCATTCCTCTTCTGCCCATTAGCAGCGAATCCATCACACACGGTATCTCCCTCGCAGGCGGGAGCATCCATCCTGGCCCGCAGCACTTGCGTTTCCATGTAGCGTGATCCATCCCACGGGGTTTCTACAGACAGCGGGTTAGGACGACGGGCTCCCGACGATGTATCGCTGTGGATAAGCAGTTATCGCTGTATCGACACTACTCTGTATCCCCCGGGCGCTGACCCCTACACTCAGAACCATTCTGTGATCGTGGACAAGACCTGGCCAATCGCAGGGGCCAAGGAGCGTGTCTGTCCATTGTGGCTTCTCAGCCTCATGGCAGACACCATGGAAAGGAGGTCACTGTAATATCACCATTGGACTTTGGGGTCTATGGAAAACTGTGTTGTCTCCTCATAGACAGCATCTAGGCACTGGAGTTAGGTCCCCACAATCATTTTGATGGGCCATTAGTCTGTAAGACAGGATGTGATACAGTCTAGACATGTCAGTGATCCTTGTGGCAGCAGTGACAAGTGACTGTAGACTGGGTGCCTGAGATCAAGGTGTCAGTGGAGCTGTCACTGCAGACACTGAGTCAGAATCTGCCCAGACATCTCCAGGCATTACCACATCTGACCATGCATGCTGTCCTTCTGCATGAAGGCTCACCACCCTGGGCCTACCGTTACCCTCATTATCCCACAACCCTCTCTGAGCCTGAGTCTGTTTCTGCCTCTTACAGGTTTTATATTGTTTTTGCTTCTTAATTCAATTTTCTCTACTCTCTGTGGCTGTATGGCACAGCTCTGCTATGAAACAGGGCCAGTGGTCAGTGCAGAGCCAGCAGTAAATGCAGAGCTAGTGGTCAGTGCAGGGGCAACAGTCAGTGCAGAGCCAGTGGGCAGTGCAGGGCCAGTGGTCAACACAGAGCCAGTAGTCAGTGCAGAGCCAGTAATCAGTGCAGAGACAACAGTCAGTGCAGAGACAATGCAGAGACAGTGATTAGTGTAGATCCAGTGGGCAGTGCAGAGCCAGTGGGCAGTGCAGGGGCAGCAGTGCAAGGCCAGCAGTCAGTACAGAGCTTATGGCTATTGCAGAGCCAGCCCCTTTGCTCTGTCTTCACCTACTGACCTCTTCATCTTTCTCACCCACCTGCTTAGGTCACTGTCTCCTCCCTGTTCCCGCCCTAGTGTCAGTAGTCTCTGCTCTGGACTTCAGACTTTTGTGGTATCTCTCAGGCCCTTGGCATCCCTCCACCTCTCTTCATAGGCCCAGCGCATGTCCAACCAGTGCCCCACTCCAGTATGGATGCTTTGGTCTTGACACTCTAGTCCGGGTGTCACGCTTAGGTCTTGACTTCCAGTTCTGCAATCATATATTTTTTTTTTCTTGGCGGTAGTCCGTCTTAGTGACATCATCTTCTTCCTTGGCATGCCAGCTAGCTTTATGTCAACTTCACACAATCTAGAGTCATCTGAAAGGAGGGAACCTCAGTTGAGAATACACCTCCATAAAATAAGGCTGTAGGGCATTTTCTTAATTAGTGACCAATGTGGGAGGGCCCAGCCCATTATGGGTGGTTACCATACTTGGGATGGTGGTCCTGGGATCTGTAAGAAACCAGACTGAGCAAGCCAAGGGAGCAGATCAGTAAGTGTCACCCATGTCTGCATCAGCTCCTGTCCCCAAGTTCACACCTTTCCTCCCCAGTCTGTCCTGGTCATGGTGTTTGATCACAGCGATAGAAACCCTATCAAAGACATCTAGGATGCCAGACTCTGAGAGCAAGCACTGCCCACTCTGTCTGTATGTTTGAAACCCTGATGAGTCTAGGAGGGTCATGGGGAATGCCAATGGAATTAACAGCTCCCACCATTGATCCATTACAGCATTGCAATGGGTAACTCACTCTACATACTGAATTTACTCTTGTGATTTTATGGTATTTTCTCCTGATAGGTCATGTTTGCATATATAGAGACAGAAAGATGAGGAGACCAAAAAGCCATCTGCTTAAATGCCTCTTTCCTCGTGAGACAGAATTCCAGCATGAGAATCTAGTGTAGTGGTTCTCAACTTTCCTAACGATGAGACCCTTTAATACAGTTCCTAATGTTGTGGTGACCCCCCAACCATAAAATTATTTTTGTTACTCCTCATAACTAATTTTGCTACTGTTGGGCATTGTAATGTAAATATCTGACTTTTCTGGTCGTCTTAGGTGACCCCTGTCTCAAGATGTTCTGGACACAGTGACTCCTTCCTGAATGTTAACACATGGCAGAAGCGAATGCTTTCCTCAGAGCCTAGATGTGGAAGAGTATGGCTGGGGATTGCTGACTCTCCCTCTATATCTGTCCTTTAGTGATGGATGTGGTTAGCCTCTACCACTCGGCTTCTCTGTCTCCATATACGGGATGTCCTGATGGCCTTTCCCAAATCTGTTCCTCCTGTGTCAGGAAATCCCAAACTCAGTCTCTCCTGACTCCCACACTCCAGGCCATTCCCTGTCCTCTCTCTGATTGTGTCAGTTGTTCTTTCCCCATCTTGCCCCTCTGTTCCAGCTTATTCCTGCTGCTTTTCATCCCAGGCCCTTCCCTCTTCATCCTCTCCCTCTCCATTCTCACTCAAGATGTCCCATAAACTGGTTCTCTGCAGGCCCCCAGCTTGGAACGCACCTGGGTGCCAGCCACAGAAACAGACTCTAGATACTGTAGCCTTCCTTCAGCCAAGTTCCAGGACCTGGGCAGAGGTACTGGTGCTGCTGAAGCCCCTGGCTTGCCCTGGGGGCCTTGGGCATGGGGCAGCTGGGACCCAGAACCATGGTAGGTCTATTCAGGAGGATGCAGAAGGCTATTCAGGAGCAGCCAAAGGAATGGGGCTCCAGCACAGTGTCTGGAGGACACATGATCTGCAGAAGAAGACATAAGCCACTGTCAGCAGTTTCAGCTACTGCATGGGCCAGAGCACAGAGTTAGAAGGCCTTTGCTAGAAATATGACTCTTCTTCCTCTTCATTTGGTGCTGCACAAACTGACACAGAGGGGCTGGAAGCCGCAGGCCTCTGTGTGCAGAGGATGGCCAAACACCAGAGACTGGGATGGGGAGCTGTCTCAACCTTCTGTGCTTTGGGGTATGAAACCACAATGGGCGCTGGGACTTGGGCTCTGGGATAGCTTTAGCTAGTCTCCAGTGGAGCACACATGGCAGGCACTGGACTGTCCCCTCAAGTTATCTGTGGTTCTCTCCTTCAGTGCAGCACTGGCTCTTCCTGCCAGTGTAGCAGCATGCTCCATTTGGATGGGCAAAGCACATTCTATGTTCCAGAAAAGATAACAGAAGAGATCATTAGAGTAACTGTGTCAGATTAAATGTATTTCCATGTACAAGTCCAAAGCTCCTTCAGGAATGCCTGCAATTTGCTTTGTCTTGCTGAAAACAATATTTTCCCATAAGACCTGAGCACGAAGGCCATTACAAAATGTAATTCATATTGCATAAGCTCAGAGATGTTCAGCCCAAATGACAAATGGAGGCTTTAGTGCAGTATTTATGCTCTGCGGGGAACACAGCATTCATAAGTCATGGGGTCTCAGGGCACAGCTGCCCATCACTCACAGAGGATATGCTCATCCCTGCCACTAACCCCAAAGCCAGGCCTCCTTTCCCAGGGAAGACCTACAGTGCCCTAGGAGATGCTCAGGAAGGGCAAGACTGAAACACTGGCTTCACAGTGTTTCTTACTCTAGAGCCATAACAGGTTCATCTAGAGACTGGGCCAAGTGTTACTATCTCAAAGTCCTGGTGTCGGATGAGCCTAACACTGGTTCAGCCCCAAGAGCAGAGAAAAATTTTTGGTGTCAAGAGTCTATAAAGGATGTGCAGTGGGGCTGGGAGTGGATAAACTGGCTACTATACAAACATTGGACCAGAGCTCCATCCCTAAACCCATGTGAAAGGCCAGATGTTGGGTGCTGGAGTCTGCTATGTAAACTAAGAGTACTTACTGCAGGTTAGAGTCCCAGCACCCACATGGTAGATCACAATTGCCTGTAATTTCAGTTCTAGGAGATTCACATGTCCTGCTTTGGATTTCATGGGCACACACTTTGTTCTTATCACTGGAAAGGCAAATAGAGGCAAATCCTTTGGTCTTAATGACCATCCAGCCTAGCCTAGTCATGATCCCTAGGTCAGTGAGAGACCCTATCTCAAAAAACAAAGTGCTTCTGGTGAATAGCACCAGAGGTTGACCTCTGGCTGACACATACACACCTATATAAAAACTCACATACATGTGCCCATGCACACATACACACATGCACACACTCATGTGTGTCACATGTGCACAAACGTGCACACACACATGTTTATTTGTGTGCATATGCACATGTGCGCACACACACATGAACACACATTTGTGAGAGTGCACACATAGACACATGCACAGATGTGCTTTTACTATACATGGGTCTGAGAGACACTCCAATAGGAAGATACTCAGCAGAACTGGAGCTCCGGAACAAAGTAACAGGTGAAAAACACATATGGGGAGGTATGAACCATTGGAAAATCCAGTCCAGCACCAACATCATGGAAAGTACACTGCCCATCTGCACAAGTGCTGGTGAGGAAGTGACCCAGTAAGAAATCTTTCACACTGTATGGGTGGAACCGTCTTCAAGGACCTGGAAAGACTCCAGAAACTGATAAAGTGTATGCCATCTACCTAGAAAATCCGCAAGCATCCTTAAGAAGGGCTCACTGCGGCAACAATGTAATAGCCTAGAGGTAACTGTTGCTTTGAGCTACTAGGTAATGAAGCAAGGGAAATTTGGGGTTAAGGCTGTAAGGCTGTGGCAATGGGGCACAAAAGAGACACAGCCAAGAAGCATGCACTCAGGAGGGGCTGGGCTCCAGCGTTGCAGGGAGACATCAAGATGCCTCCTGCTGCAGAGGCAGCTTCTTCATAGTCATTTATGCTTTCTGCAAACAAAGACCAAAATTAAAGCTGAGAAAAGAAAATGCAATCCTGGAAATTGAAAACAAGCTAAAACAAAAGAACCTAATTATGTATCAGGTTGGTGACAAAGCCCAGGAGAGAAGTATTATTTCCAGTGACGTGAGAACACAGTGTTTTGATTGCTTACCCTCCTTGGGAAATATTGTCAGAGCAAATGAAAACCTGAGGAAATCTGACATTTCATCCAACGTTCTAAAACAATCTAAATTACAGTCAGCCCTCAGTGTCCCTGGGCTTTGCATCTGCTGGTTCAACCAACCGCAGATTGAAAATACTTGAAAAAAACCTGGGTGTGTACTGAGCATGTGCCGACTGTATTGTTTTTTTTTTTTTCTTGTCACTGTTCCTAAAGCATGATAAGTATTTATGTAAAATTACAATGAAGTAGCTATTATAAGTCATTTAGACTAAAGTACACAGGAGGGTGGACCTAGCTTGTATGCAAATGCTATGTCACTCTGTACAGGGGTGCTTGGTACACAAAGATCCCTGGAACCGGTTTCCTGGGGCACTTAGAACCATCTTGCATAGATCAAGTGTGTACACAGAGTGAGCAAAAATTATAAGTAAAAATAAGGAAGGCGTTTGACCTTTCAGCCTGTCAGGTGAGGTGTGGTGGCCTCAAGATGGGCTCCTTGTAATGTTTTTTGTTTGTTTTTTTGTTTTGTTTTGTTTTTTAGATTTATTTATTATTATATCTAAGTACACTGTAGCTGTCTTCAGATGCACCAGAAGAGGGCGTCAGATCTCATTATGGATGGTTGTGAGCCACCATGTGGTTGCTGGGATTTGAACTCAGGACCTTTGGAAGAGCAGTCGGTGCTCTCAACCACTGAGCCATCTCTCCAGGCCATAATGTTTTTTTTTTCTTTTTAAATTATGTATTTTGTTTTGTGTGTCTGTATGTGAGCTCAGGTGTGCGAATTTGTACCATATGCATTAATTGCATATGTAACAGAGATGACCTAGTGGAAGGAGAGGCCCCTCCTTGGTCTTTCAAAGATTCTGTGCCCCAGTACAGGGGAATGCCAGGGCCAGGAAGTGGGAGTGGGTGTGTTGGGGAGCAGGGTAGGGGGCGGGGGAGGGTATAGGTGACTTTTGGGATAGCATTTGAAATGTAAATGAAGAAACTATCTAATAAAAAAAAGAAAGAAACCAGAAGAAAGCATCAGATCTCCTGGAACTATAGTTACAGTCAATTGTTTGTTGCCATAATGGATTCTAGGAACCTACCCAGGTCCTCTGCAAGAGCAGCAGTGTCTCTTTTCTTCTTCTTCTTCTTCTTCTTCTTCTTCTTCTTCTTCTTCTTCTTCTTCTTCTTCTTCTTCTTCTTCTTCTTCTTCTTCTTCTTCTTCTTCTTTTTCTTTTTCGAGACAGGGTTTCTCTGTGTAGCCCTGGCTGTCCTGGAACTCACTCTGTAGACCAGGCTGGCCTCAAACTCAGAAATCTGCCTGCCTCTGCCTCCCAAGTGTTGGGATTAAAGGCATGCGCCACCACTGCCCGGCTCCAGCAGTCGATTTTAACAGCTGATCCATCTCTGCAGCCCTTAGAGAGGTTCCTGTGTCTGGTGACTGGACAACCTGTTGCTGCTGCTGCTGCTCTGTGTGTGCGTGGATGTGTGTGTGTGTGTGTGTGTGTGTGTGTGTGTGTGTGTGTGTGTGTGTGTGTGTGCATGTATTGATATTCACTTTTTATAAACCTACTATGGTGCCAGTAACAAATCAGATTGGTTAAGAAGCAAAAAAACAACATCGATACGCTTGGCAGAAATCCCTAGGAGATGGTGCTCTATGTTGTAATTTATTTTTCAGTATGTCATTATAAGTAAAATGTCCAATGATGTGCATTCATATTATGTAGTAAATATAGGAAAATATCTTGCTATAGTATATCTATAGATTTTATATTGTTGAACATTTAAATTATTTTATCTAATGACTTCAAAAAAATTGGAACATTTGAAAAGTATTTAACCTTATCTTTTTTGAGTGATGGAAATAAACCCAGAGCTTTGAGCATGTCAGGAAAACACTAGGCACTCAGTTTGGGGAGCAGTTTGAATTTATGGCATGGGGACTTTATGGATGAGGTTGGCATTGCTATAAAAGGGCATTGCTATGAAAGTCCCTCAGCCCTGCCACCATGTGAGGGCATAGTGAAAAGGCACCATCTTATCTCTGATCCAGGAAGCAGCCCTCTCCAGAACTAGACTGATCTGCACTGTGACCCAACACCTGTCACCTCCAGCATGGTGATAAAACATGTTTGTGGTGTGGATCCAGAAGGGGTTGGTGTGGCCTGCATGGAAAGTGTCCTCCCAAAGGTCTTGTATAGATCTGACCACAGAGGTGATTGGGATTTCCAGAGCCTGACCTATCTGTGATCAATTTACAGGTAGAATTGTACTCAAAAGGGCTCAGAGAAATGGTAGAAGCTGTGACATGTAGGGCCTCCCTGCAGGAAGGGGTCATTGAGACATGCTTTTAAAGAACATGTCTTATCTCCCTTTCTGCTTCCTGGCCACCATTATCTTTCATCATGTGAGTGCCATCTTTCTTTACAATGCAGGTCCCATGATATCAGCCCCAGACCCAAAGCAATGCAGCTTCCCACCTTAGACAGAATCCTTTTAACCTTAAGCCTCAATAAGTCTACTCTCTCGGTGTGGCCTGTCATCTGCTGTCACACTGTCACAAAGTGGCTGATACAATGTTGCTTTTGGTTTCAGGGAAGTACCCTCAGAGAGGGACAGCATGGCCCCCCACCCAAAACTGCATCTGCACCCTACATGGAACGGCTCCTACTGTGGTGACCCAGCAATTATGAAGCTTTCTCCACTTCATTTAACTTTGGCATTGTTTTGTTTTACTTGATGTTTTAATTACTAAAGCAGTGTAAATTCACTGTAGCAAGGCAGAGAATCTAATGAAAATGTGGGCTATCTCCCTCCCAGCCTTCAAGCCTACCTCCAAGAAAGGATGCAGGAATGGTCTGCAGTCCCTCCGCACACGGTGTGAACTGCAGAGTGGGCTTTTTTTCCTGACTTGTTGCTGTTTGTCAAAAAAAAAAAAAAAAAAAAAAAAAAGGCCTAGCGAGTTGAGAGCCATGACACATTCCTAAGGAATAAAGGCAGAATCAGGATGAATAAAGAGAGAACATCACAGATAGATGTGAAGAGGGACTGGGGGAGATGGTAGGTACCCAAGAAGAGAGCTACTGAAGCTGTTACTCAATTGAGCTGAGGGGAGGTGGCTTCCCACAGAAGGGGGCACCTACTCTGTGCTGTACAGCAGGGAGCTGAGAGGAAAGACTTCCCACAGTGGCTTAGAAGCCAAAACAGCTGACCTAGGACAGGGGAAAGCAGTGATCCCTAGGAAAAGGGGGACAGAAACCCCATTGTGGAGTTTCTGTTATTGCTAATGGAAGGGAATCTGGGCAGACACCTGGTCCAGGCACTGCTGTCTTGGGACAGCTGCTGATGGTATATTCTGTATGCTCATTCGACTCCTGTAGTCACTGATTTGGAAAACCATCTCTGTGTAAGCGAATAAGCCAGCATAGCAAGCTGGTCCTCCATCAGCCATGAAGACTGGGTACTCTGTGCACACAGATAAAACTAGGTTCACAAAAAAAAAAAAAAAAAAAAAAAAAAAAAAAGAAGTAAACAGGCAGAATGGGTAGGCTGGGAAGCAAATACTTCAGGATCTAGATCTATAAAATGATCACAGATATTTTACTTACGGAGGCATAGTGGAGAATTTAAAGCATACATAAAGTAAAACAAGCCTGTTCATCCAAGTAAGAACAACAACAAAAATTAAAAAAAAAACAAAAAAACAAGATTTTAATTATGAATGTTTCTCTAAAGAGAAAAAAATTAAGGATGAGACAGGGAAGCATTGTTGACAGGACTCAAGATCACACTGGTGACTTGCCAGTTTCAGCTGAGGAAACCTATCAGGAGCAGAGGTCAGAGGTCAGAGGTTAGCGGAAAGACAGTCATTATGTGTTTTACTGTAGTTAGAAGCACTGAAGAAAGGAGGGAAAGAGACAGGCATGCTCTCTCCACAGTTCCCAGCGCTTCCCTGGGATTCCAGGGAAGAGGGAAGGAAACACAACCAATCAGAGAAGGAACATAGGTTCTCAGAGCTGAAAGGATGAGAGCAATCGGCCACCATTCCGTGGGGGTGAGGATGCTTCCCTGTGCACCTGCCCCAGGCCATGCTCCACTGGGACTGTGGCCCACAGAGAACACTGGATAACAAAGGCAAAGAGAAAACCCAAGTCGTCCAAGGAAGGAGTAGCTCACAAACAAAGGCTGCCAGAGGTAGTGACCCTTTTGCTAAAGGAAACAGGAGCCCTTGAGCAGGGCAAACACACTGTTAACACTTGCTCATCTCATCACTGGACTTGGCAGTTTTATTTATAGAGAACGTCCCTGGAAATACACTTGTGCGTGACACTGACAAAGACACTTTCAGAGACATTGTCATGTGAGTGGAAAGTGAAAAAATCAAATGTTCATGGAAAGAGAGTGTTAACCCAGCCTGCCACCCCTGATGCTGGAGTTCTGTAGAGCCATTTTAAAAGAATGAGGTGTGGACCAGGGAGATGACACAGTGGATAACATGCTTGCTGTGTAACCATGAGGACATGAACTGGGGTTCCTCACACTAACTTAAAAGCAGAGAATGGTGGGTGGCAGGTGTCTGTAGCACCTGTGCTTTGGGGGCTGTGGAGACAGGGGGATCCCCAAAGCACAGCTCAGTTACCAGGGAGTCTGGCCAAGCAATGAGTGCCAGGTTCAGTGAGAGATTCTGTCTCCAAAACTATGGTGGAGAGCAATCAAGAAATATATCCAACATCAACCTCTGGTCTCCATATGTGCTCATATGGGTACCACATATATGTGTCCATGTACACATTCCCAGACACACACATACACACACGCGCGTGCACACACTCACACACACACACACACACAGATGCACATCAGAATATTTACACACATGAAAGAATAAATTGACCTAATAAAAAATGGAAAAAAAAAGGAAAAAAAAAAGAATAAATTGTGACTTCATATATCAAGATGGAGGGATTGTCAAGACGGGAAATAGTTAATAGTGCAGAAAATAAATATCCCAAATATCTCATCAAAATCTGATTTTTCTACACCTACAGAAACAAACACAAATAATCCAGGAATCTAGGTCTTTGCTAGAATTGGAAGACCGGCTCTGACTTTTTATTTGATAAACTTCCACACAATTTCATTTTTGTGCTGTGGGGGGAAAAAACCTAGTTTTAAAAAATCTCTAAGGAATTTTTCTGTGTGTGCCTAATGGGCTGGTTGGCCATACGGTGAGTCACCTTGAGTCTGCAGTGACTGGGCAGCAGGTCTTGATGACTGTGTGACGGTCTGTGGCCCTTGCCAGTGTTTGCCAGCCATGGCAAGCTCTCTTCCTGAGTCTGATGCTGCCGACATGATTACTCCCCTTAGAATTCTGAGTACTTATTTCTTGGCAGAGTGGGTCTGGGTGGCCATGCATTTTCCAATGTGGTGTTGGATTTTCTGCTCCTCTGGTCCCCCAGATGCCAGGTAAATAACTGTCCAGATGCTGATGTTGGAGGACAGAGCCTATGAGATTTCACAGCTCTGTTCACTTAGGGCTTGGAAGGCCTTTGAAAATCCAATGGAATGTCAGATTATTTAGAGTGTGTTAGTTATAGGAACAAGATTACATCTTCCTGTGATTCCGATTCCTGTGGTCTGGGCTGGGTCTGCTACGGTAAAGGATGAGTCTGTGAGTGTGTGTGTGTTCTGTGTATGCGTGTATGTGAGTGAAAATGTGTCTATGCATGTACATGTTTGTGTATATGTGTATGTATGTACATGGTGTATGTGTGCATATCTGAGCTTATGTTTGTGTCTTCTTGTTAAGGTCCTTTTGAAGATTTGTTTATTTATTACATATATATGAGTACACTGTAGCTATACATATGGTTGTGAGCCATCATGTGGTTGCTGGGAACTGACCTCTGTTTGCTCCGGCCCTGCTCAGTCAGGCCCTGCTCAGTCCAGCCCCACTTGCTCCGGCCCAAAGATTTATTTGTTATTATATGCAACTACATTGTAGCTATCTTCAGACACACCAGAAGAGGGCGTCAGATCTCATTACGGATGGTTGTGAGCCCACCATGTGGTTGCTGGGATTTGAACTCAGAACCTCTGGAAGAGCAGTCAGTGCTCTTAACCGCTGAGCCATCTCTCTAGCCCTTGACCCTGGTTCTTATTAAGATCTAGTGGAAGGCTTTACAACCCCTATTGTCATGACTTTCTGCCTGTGGTACCTCCAGAAAACAGGCTAGATCCTCATGGTCTCCAAAAGGCAAAGAAAGCTGTTTCTGTGCTGAAGAGCTTCCGTTGCCTGGAGAGATGGCCACTCTGCCACCAGGGCTAAGTCTCTGCTGCTTTATGAGTATCATCTTTGAGGGAGGATCCACACATAGTCTACATCTGTTGTCATGGCTCTGTGGCATGTGCACAGAACACGTTAAATCCCAGTGGCCATAGGCTTGCACCCAACCCTTGGATCAAGCTCCATTTCTGCTCTGTTCCCCTTAGCAGAAGAGAGGGCCCCCACCCCCAGCCCAGGTGTGCGGCCTGTGCAGAGGTTTTACAAAGGAGGGGGCTTTAACATTCCTTGGAGGATAGAGCAATACTTATCCAAGTATCCCAGAAAGTGCTGCAGTCACACTCATGACTCTGTCTCACGGCAGAGCTGGCTGTTCTGATTGTACTATTTATTTTGACAGGTGTAATTTTTTTTTAGAAACTATTAAAAATATAACACTAAGTTGAAATATGAAAAGTGATTGCTGCACAAGGCCAGTAAATTCAACAGTTTTCAACCCCAGGGTCTCGTTCATTTCCAAATTAATTTTTCTTCCACGGCGTAAGCACGCTGTTAAGTCTTCACAAAATACGGGCTCTCCTCCTTTAATTAAAGAGCAGTCCCTTCTTGAATTGCATTTGATGGTAGAATGAAATGAAGCTCCTCCTGTGGATCCGCATCCTTGGGCTTGAAATTCAGAGTTTAAACTAACTGAACCGTTTGAGGAAAGTACAACTGGTTAATGAAATCAAGAGGGATTGCGAGGAAATGTACTGAATAAGGAGAAAGAATGACTAGAGAAGTGTGGACCCTGAAAGGTGGACCCTTGTTCACTACACTTAGAGGACTGTGGAGGTCCCAGGCCCAGCCGTGTCTGTTATAGGTCCCTACTCCCGTTTCTCCTCCTGAAGTCCAGAGCCAGAACAGACACCCTCCTGACTGACCCGACTCATCTCTGCTTAGGTCAAGGTACCATGTGCCACTTTGCTGAACAGGAAGCCTGTCCCCTCATAGGGTTACACAGGCTTTTGCAGCTGTCCATGGACGAGGCTGTGGGTCAGACTTGAGATCTGCCTCCAGAAGTGTCTGGTGTTGATCCTGGGGTCCCCCCACACACATCCTCCGAGGTTCTCAAGGCAGCTCGGCTCTTTAGGATCAGAGTTGAGAAGGCACCGTGTCACCATTTAAGTTCTCCCTCAGAGGAATTAAAGCCTGGGTGGGCCTCACACCTCGAAGAGTGTGGGAGCCAATCCTGTTCCCTTTCTGCAAGGTCTGTATCATCACCATGTAGTAGGTGATACGCATACTGAGCTCCACCGTGTTTCCATGCCACCCTACACTTACCTGCCTACAGCACTGGGTTTGTGGGCATGGTCTGCACAGATTTTTTGAATGACAAGCTGGTCTCTGGGTGGCAGTCACTGAATCACACATGACTTGGTTGGACCAGCAAAGGGCAGCTTGAGATCCCAAGCAACAGCCTGTCCTGGTAGGGAGAGTTGAGCTATCATAGCCAGATCTTTGCAGACCTGATCTGCTGCCTGCTTCTCTCCCGGAATCCCCATGACACCTGCACCCAGAAGCATCTTCTGGGCTTGTCGGAAGAGATGTCCCCTCCCTGGATTCTAAAATCAGTAGCACAGCTGACCTTGGGAATGCTTGAAGCAATTCCTCCCTCCCTGTGTCTGATTTGTCAATGTGTGTGGAATGACTGCTTCATATTCCTTGATCATCTGAGCTAAATCAACCTCTTCCTGCATGCCTGCTGTGGACTTCTGAATTGGCTGCTGCCAGTGGCAGTCACTCAGCCACTCTTTTGTTTCCCTGCTGTATGCTCTTTCTAGGCATAGAGGGCAGTGGCTATCTTTGCCCTTGTGTGTAGAGTATGAGTGTGCTCACACTCCAAGAAGCTCTTTCACAGTGTTATCTTTGCTCTTCTGAGAGGCTGAGCCAAGAGCCTCTAAGTCCTCAGAACCCCTCTCATGGGTGAGTAATGGCCACAGCACACCATGGAACCAGAGGTTAAATCTGTGACCATCTCTGATGGCCATAGGAGGATCCCCTGTCACCTGATATGTCCTGTGAGGAGAGGAAGTAAAGAGGCAAACTTGGCTTTTCTCAGCAGCACTGGTAGTAGTCATAGTAGCAGTAGCAGCAGGGTTAGGGGAAGAAGAAGGAAGAAGAGGAGGAAGGGAGAAGGGGAGGAGAAGGAGGAGGGGAGGAGAAGGAGGAGGGGAGGAGAAGAAGGAGGAGGAGAAGAAGAAAAGAAGAAGAAAAAGAAGAAGAAGAAGAAGAAGAAGAAGAAGAAGAAGAAGAAGAAGAAGAAGAAGAAGAAGAAGAAGAAGAAGAAGAAGAAGAAGAAGAGCTTGTTTTTGTGTGTGTGTGTGTGTTTGTACATTCCAGACTGACTGGAAGGAGGGAAGGAGAGACGAAAATGGGTCAGCTGGAGAGCTTCATGTCCATAGAGGGCAGTCTAGGAACACCAGATGGACACCTCTACTGGTTCCAGTTTGTTCTTACTTGAGAGAAGATTTGTACTTGCCTGTGCAATGAAATCAACGTGTCTGTTGCTCTTTTCAGAATAAACATTTCCCCTTTGCTGCAGATGAAGACAAGTCATCTGAGATGAGGCCGCCTCTCTAAGGAAGCTAGTCATCCCTGAGGAGATAACCTGGAAGGTGCAGGGTCTGAAGAGAGGCAGAGAGGCTGGTGGGAGCTGCAATGTGGGATACAACAGGGGAGCTAGTGCCCAGGGCCAGTGGTGTATAACTGAGGCTGCCTGCTCTCCCCCTTCTGCGTGTGGCATATGAGCGTGCTCGCACTCCAAGAAGCTTTCCCGGTGTTATCTTTGCTCTGCTGAGAGGCTGAGCCAAGAGCCTCTAAGTCCTCAGAATGCTGCTCATGGGTGAGTAACTTTTCTACCGTAGGGTTAACACAAATGTCCACAGTCTGGAGACAAAGACAGAGACAAGCTCCTGTGGGCTGACTGAGAACAGGGCCTCCTGTGCTGGCGGTGGATTCTGACGTACCCTGGGCATAGCCTTTAATTAAAAACATGGCAGCTGACCCACAGATAGGTGTTAGTGTCAGAGGGTTAACAAAGCAAAGGTGAAAGTCACTGCTCTCCATCTGCCAGTCTTTCCCTCACTTTTGGTTATTCACAGTGGCAACACGGCTGCTAGAGCTCCAGAGGTCGATAATACGTCTTCTTTATCAGATGGTAAACTTAATGATACACTTGGCAAGGCGGAAGAGCCCTGCTGTTAGTTAAACACCACCTTGGCTGTTGCTTGAAGTCATTCTTAGATGAGACTGGTATTGAAACCAGCAGGTTCTGAAGAAGATAGCCCTTCCCTTCAAGGGTGGGCTCACCTCACCGGGCTGAGGCCTTTAAAGGCCATAGCAGACTTGCTTTAGTCTCTGACCTGACCACAGATTTCAGACTCCAGATCATGTCTGCCGCTGCCCTGGACATCTTATGTGGAAGGATCACTCTGAGGAGCTCCCACCAAATCCCAGATAAATTCTTTTTTTCCTCCTGTGGGTTGTTGCTGTCCGGTGGCTACTCCTTGGTGTGGCAGAAATGAGGTGTCTTATCAACTTGTCCTGCCTTTATCACAGAAGAAAAGAAAGCCACGCCCATCTCAAGTCTGCATAAAGAGAGCCACACCCATCTCAAGTCTACACTTCCATCCGTGCATCCAAGAGGATGCGATGTTCATACTGTCTCCAGCCCGTGCTGAGCGGCATGTCCAGGTAGTAATCCCATACTCTGGTCATAGACAAGAGCGCTCAGAAACCAGACAGACTTCCATCTCCCAGCTTCCGTGTTGGACTCACTTATGAAGTGTCTTGATAATTAGATAAAAAGGTAAGTTCCACAGTTCCAATTAGTATCTAGATTCACGTCTGTCCATGGCCAGGGCATCACACAAATGAGGCTGAGTAGCCCCATCACCTCTTCTTTCCTTCCACAAACACACTATAAGGAATGACAAAACCACTTTAAAGAAAAAGAGACAAATTCTTGATTGAGCAGGAGACTAATTCTCAACTAAACCTGTTAAGTTTCTAGCTCTCTAAGTGATTTACTCACATATATGAGATAAAATATAAGTAGAACACGCAAGTCCGACTCCAAAGTGCTATTACTTAGAAACAAAAAGCACTAGACTCCTGACAACTAGGAGATAGGGTCTTTTCCACAATGGGTTTCATGTTCCAGTCACAGGAATCACTGTGTTAATTGTTAGTCAAAATCAAATGTTTTTTTCTCTGAAGCAGAAAAGCAGGCACCTAAGTTTGGTTCACATGTTATTTTGGTTGGGATCAAGAAAGAGAAGAAAAAAAAAAAAACCTTCATTAAAAAGTAGCAAAGCTAGCAGAAATGAAATCTTGTAAAATCAGCACTCATGTCTGGATTCTAAGCTCCAGCTTAAATTCCAGGAGAGGAAGCTAGGATAATATCAGGGTCCAGGTGGCCTCCTAGGAAGCACCTGTGGCAGTGTCCTTGGGAAATGTGAGAGCACCTTCACCCTTGGAAATGTCACTGGGAGGCATGGTAAAACAGATGAGCTCCCAGGATGGCATGAGCCTACTGCAGCAAGGCTGCAATGTCCACAAGGATGGGGTCTCTGCACTGGGCTAAGGAGCTGCTTAGCCAGGGTGCATCCAAGGACCATAAGGTCTGGCTACCCACAAATCCCTAAAAGCATGGGTCAGAAGCTGCTCATAGGAAACCAGCCTGTGCTCAGCCTGTGTTTCAGCCTTGGGTAGTTCAGGTGGACGACCAGGCATGGCCAGCATCACACATCCAAAAGGACAGGACGCCAGTACAAAGTAGGACTGATCCAGGCATGGGGTGAAGATGATTGTGAGGAGAGTCAAACATGGCCTCAGCTCACTTTTTTTCTTTTCATACAGTCAAGGATTTCCTGTCTAGGAAATAGTCCTATCTGTAACTAACATGGGTATTTCCATGTCCAGAAGCCCATCTCCCAGAGTGCTCTAGATTCTGTCAAGTTGACAACATTAACCGTGCCATGAGGTCTATAAGAGTCAGAGGACTAGACAGTCTACATTTTCTATTTTTTCTTCAGTTGATTTTTGATAACTTTTGACCTTTAAATACCATGATGTCCATGTCTCCTGGTTGCCAAAGGTGACAGCATGAAGCTGCTCAGAACATCATTTACCTTGTTGGCAAGGGCAGGACCTGTCACGATAACCCCAGGTCACCTGCTTTCTTAAAGAACCCAAGATCACAAGCCCAGGGATGGCACCACCCAAAGTGGGCTAGGTCCTCTCTCTTAATCACTAACTAAGAAAATTCCCTGTAGTCTTATGATGGTTTGAATAAGCTTGGCCTAAGGATCACACCCCAGTTGACACAGGCTGTATTTGACTTCAGTGCTGGTGTCTTTCAGTTTACTGCTCTTAGAAGGATTTCTCTGTTGTTCTACATTTCATTGGTTTCCATGCTGTTTCTGTTTATTGTTCTATTTCTCATATTTTTGTATGAGTGTGGTGTATGTGCATGTGTGTGTGAGTACATGTACCTTAGCATATGAGGCCAAATGAATATATCTGGTTCCTACCCTATTATGCCAAGCCTTAAGAACAACAACCCTCGAACTGTGAGGCTGTCACAGACAAGAGAGACTATTTACTTAAATGGTCAATTTTTGTTTAAAATGGCCACTCAAATTAAAAGTAAAATTGGGGATCTGGAAAGAGGCTCAGCAGTTAAGAACACTGACTGATCTTCCAGAGGACCAGAGATCAAAGGGTTCTAAGTCTAACTAGAGAGCTATTGGTTACTGTCTTAGGATTTCATTGTTGTGAACAGACACCATGACCAAGGCAACTCTTATAAGGGACAACATTTAATTGGGGCTGCCTTACAGTTTCAGGGTTCAGTCCATTATCATCATGCCAGAATACATTGGAGCATCCAGGCAGACATGGTGTTGGAGAAGGAGCTGAGAATTCTGCATCTTGATCTGAAGGCAGCCAGGAAGAAGACTGTCTTCCAGGCATCAAGGAGAGGGGTATCAAATCCCACCCCTACAATGACACACTTCCTCCAACAAGGCCACACCTACTCCAACGAGGCCACACCTCCTAATAGTGCCACTCCCTGGGCCGAGCATGCTCAGATACGTGAGTCTATGGGGGCCAAACCTGTTCAAACCACTACAGTTAGAGTCAAGATTTGGATGCCACTCCTGTACCTTTGGGGCTATCATGCCACTCTGATCATAACTGTGGTACACAGGTGTCATAGCTGGGTAGACTATTGTTTGCTGTCTTCCTTTAGAAGCTGGGATGGAGCCTTTCTGGTACCATGAAGTTTAGTTTTCAGAAAAGAGGCTTTCAGGTCAGTTCCAGCTCAGGTGCTTTTAGTCCTGTGTCTGAAGTGCACGGTGTCTCCAGGAATGGGGACTTACTTTCTACCTCTGGCAGGCAGCCAAGTGAAATAGCAACGGCCTATGAGGTTTTAGGAGGCTCTTAGACAACACTGACCAACAGTTCGAAAGTAGACAGGCTTTTTGGCCTGGCGTTGGAATTTCTCCTCATCATAGACACCTACCATACCTTGCATGCCTGATAGACTACTTACCATAAAAAAAAAAAGATGAAGCTGAATGGTGTCCTCTTAAATGGCCTATGAGGTTTTAGGAGGCTCTTAGACAACACTGACCAACAGTTCGAAAGTAGACAGGCTTTTTGGCCTGGCGTTGGAATCTCTCCTCATCATAGACACCTACCATACCTTGCATGCCTGATAGACTACTTACCATAAAAAAAAAGATGAAGCTGAATGGTGTCCTCTTAAACTCATCTCAAAGCTGTAGCTCCCATGATAGGAACCATTATGTTACATAATATCCATTTCACCTGTGTTGTTGCATAGTATCCATTTTGCCTAATTTTGTCTATCGGGGCTTTTCTAAGCATGTTCCCTTGGTTAAATGAAGCCCAGATAGGCTAAGGGCTGCCAGTTCCTCTGAGGCTGCCACATTTCATATATTAACCTTAATGTTTCATTTCAGTCCCTGTTCTCAGGTCCTAATTTCTCCTTGAGAGGTGTGGTCCAAAAATCTCTTCAGGGAGCAGAAGGGTGATGGTCAGTTAATCTTTTAACTACTTCCATGACGTTAAGAGGAGGGGCTAGTCCCTGCCTAAAGGGATCACAGATTACCTTCAGTGGTTGGGGAGGAGTAGTTGGATTTTCAACAGCAGGGATCGACTGGAATCCCCATGTAATAGGTGTGGTATGTGTACTCTATTTCTTCCCTCATGGTGTCTAGGCACTGCTACACACCAGGCTGGAAGGAAGCAGAGGCCAGAAGAGGTGAGGTCTGTAGGGAAAGAGCTGGGGCAGAGCCGGGGTGGGAATGGGGGCCGAGAGGGGGCTTCTCCAGGGATTTTATTAGATATTTTCTTTATTTACATTTCAAATGTTATCCCCTTTTCTGGTTCTCCCCCCCCCCAACACCCCTCTTGGACAGAATCCTTCTGGTCGCCATCTGAGCCTGGAGCTAAGGCTGTTCCACAGCCCTCTCTACACAGGTTCCGCCAGAGAGAGCTGGTCTCCCAGGAGTGCTGACAGGGCTTGCAGGCCCACAGGAGGGACAAGCTCCAGCCAGAGACAGAAAGACCAACACCAGAAATAACCAGATGGCAAAAGGCAAGCGCAAGAACCTTACCAACAGAAACCAAGGCTACTTGGCATCAGACCCCAGTTCTCCCATCACAGCAAGTCCTGGATACCTCAACACACCGGAAAAGCAAGATATGGATTTAAAAATCACATCTCATTATGCTGATAGAGGATTTTAAGAAGGACATAAATAACTCCCTTAAAGAAGTACAGGAGAACACAAGTAAACAAATAGAAGCTTTAAAGAGGAAACAAAAATCCCTTAAAGAATTTCAGGAAAACACAACTGAACAGATGAAGGAATTAAACAAAACCATCCAGGATCTAAAAATGGAAGTAGAAACAAAAAGAAATCACAAAGGGAGACATCTCCCCGGATTTTAATGGAACAGCTCTCTTAGACAATCTTAGTTTGTGAGTATTCCTTTATTTGGGGTGGGTTTGCATGCATACACCCCTGGATAGTGGGAAGGGGTTCTTCTTAGGGTTAAGTTTCATTGGAGTTTAAAGTACTGTGAATGTCTCCTTTGTGTGGAAAGGCATTCCAGGAATTCCAGATATGTGCAGGGCAAGTTTGGGGTTGGGGCAAGGGTGGGGGAGGGAGGACTATGTGACATTCTTCAGGTAGAAGATTGTGGGTCAGAGGTCGGGTTCCCCAGATCGGGCAGAGAAGAAACCCACCTAAGAAAATGGAGTCCTACATATTGTATCAAGCTCAAAGGAGCTATCTGCACAGGATAGACTATAATTTTGGTAGCAAGAAGCAACAAATAGGGTGTTACATATTCTAGAAGATACAGACTTTACAAGATCGAAACACAGAGTTTAAAGTGAGAATAACAAGGTTCTAACTGTTGATGGTCCCAGAGAGGGCGAAAGTCAGGAGAACCAGGGCCATATTTGTTCCAGGAGATTCCTCTTCAAGGTCTGATCCCTTGGATTGTAAAGCAACAACAAAATCATACCGATGACAGAGCAGATTAAAAGGAAGATAGGATAAGATTTTAACCACTGAATACTGAAAATGTCAGATGAAAAAGTCGTGAGAAAGACAGAATTAAGTAAGGTTATTGTTACCGATTTAGATAAATCTACATCAATAGGCTTATATAAGTAAAGCCTATCTTGAGGGGTGGCTAGAGAGATCGTTCAGTGGTTAGGAGCACTTCCAAAGGACCAGGGCTTAGTTCAGTACCCACGTGGCAGCTCATAACCATCTCGAACTCCAGTTCCAGGGATCTGGCACCCTCTTCTGGCCTCCAAGGGCATTGCCCTCACATGACATACTGCCATATCTGTAGGCAAATGTAAAGATAAATAGAACCTATCTTTGTATTATACCTGGAGTGGTTGTGTTTGTCCTATCTTGTGTGTCAGTAGACCATACACAGGATTTAATAGGAAGGCCTGTACGTGTCCTAAATTATTGTCTCTTTTGAAGTTTAGTTTAGTTTTTATTTTGTATTTTATTGCTATACTTTACTGCTGGGTGTTTAAGAAGACTTGAAGATATTGTCCCCAGGGGTTGTTTGGAATTGGGAGGAGCTATGCTTCCTTCAGTCTTTCCTTTACCAGTTAAGCCCTCTGCTAGGATGAGTCAGGCTCTGATTAACCATGCTGCTTCTTTAAAGATAAGGGAACATGTCCGTCCATCTGTGTTCCTCTTTGCAGAATTTGCACTGGTTAGAGTCTACTGTCTGGTCTCCTTGGTTTCTCTAGTCCAGAGGATGGGCAACCCACACGGAGATACAAGACCATTTGAAAGATGCCTGATTGAAAGATTGGATTGAGCTGCCGATTCCTGTGAGCTGTACTGCTGATGTCCTGACAATGCAGATTGGATTTGCTCCAAAGAACTATTTCTAAACAGGTTCTTCTTTGCCCTATTAATCTTTCCTTCCCACTACCTCTGGTGTGGTGGGCTAGAAGGGACATTAAAACATTTAAGAACAACAACCCTCGAACTGTGAGGCTGTCAGCTTCAGACAAGAGAGACTATTTACTTAAATGGCCAATTTTTGTTTAAAATGGCCACTCAAATTAAAAGGAAAAGTGAGGATCTGGAGAGAGGCTCAGCAGTTAAGAACACTGACTGATCTTCCAGAGGACCAGAGATCAATTCTTAGCAGCCACATGGCGGCTCACAACCATCTGTAACGGGCTCCCATACCGTCTTCTGGTGTGTCTGAAGATAGCTACATTGTACTCATTTATTATAAAATAAATAAATAAATCTGCTCTTCCGAAGGTCCTGAGTTCAAATCCCAGCAACCACATGGTGGCTCACAACCAACCGTAATGAGATCTGACGCCCTCTTCTGGTCTGAAGTCAGCTACAGTATTTATGTATAATAATAAAAAAAGTGAAAGTGGGCGAATTCCTTTGGATCTAATGCTAAAGGAACATACTTTAAGCTCTGGGGAATTACCTTTGTGCCCATGGGGACCGGGCTGTCTACAGTAAGCAACAGCAAGGAACTGAGAGCAGCAAGGACAGAGAAAACCAGACCAAAGTAAAACATGGGCTTCAGTTCACTAGCAACCTTGAGAAGGGAAACATTGCCTTTAGCCTGACTTGATTCTACCTTTCAGGAAGGGGAAATGGAAGTTAGCCTTCATGCGAGGGTCCAGACAGTCTGGCTTTTTTTTTTTTTTTTTTTTGACTTTGCTGCTGCACTGTTTTGCCCTGTATTCTTTGGGTTTATAGGTGTAAGACCCAGCTTCAAACTCTTGTCCTATTAGGGACTGTCCCTGTAGAGACAAGAAGCACAGGGCTACCACAGGAAGGTATCAGCATCCAAAGTCCACAGTTAACCTAATCTCCCCTTTCCCTACCCCAGAAATCTTCAGGCTGGGACCTCAGGTCTCTGGAGAAGTGATCTCAGGTGTGGAGGTCTTAAGAATTAGCGTCTGTAAAGTCTACTTTGGAGTCTTGTCTGATTGGATTCCTTGTTTTCATGAACTGGGTAGGCATCTGGGAAGGTTTACATAAAAAGGAAAAAAAATAGAGACGATTAGGATGTATAACTTAATGCCACTGACAAGGGAAATTCTAGAGTGAGGTGACTGGGGACTCAGCAGTGTTGGTTGGAGAGCTTAGGCAGTTTGGGTGGGCATTGCCATGTTGGTTAATCATGGGATCACCACCATCTTGGTGATGTCCCATGATCACCTCCATCTTGATGATGTCACTCATCAAAGTGGTAGCAAAGTCAGTCTGTGGCTAGGGCGGCTCCATCATAACATGACCCATTGTAAAGGCACGATGCCCTGTGCAATATATGCACCTCATATACTAAATGCCTTGTGCAATATATGCACCTCATATATTAAATGCCTTGTGCAATATATGCACCTCATATACTAAATACCTTGTGCAATATATGCACCTCATATACTAAATGTACACAGTCACCAAGCAGCTGTCTGCCTATCTTAACTCTGGAATTAGCAATTGCTACCAATGCATGTGTGTCTCAGAGGGTCTAGATACATTCTTGAGCCCCCAGCAACAGGATGCTGAAAGGCAGGGAGAGGAAAGAAAAGGGGAGAACTTGAATTGTATTTCCCTAAGAAATGACTAATCAACTAGTGGAGACCCATCCCTAATTTCCAAGTGGTTGAAGAAGGGGGATTGATAGTGTCCTTGTTAGGACAGAAGGAAGTTCAGAAGCACCTTGTGTTCATCTTCATCTCCTGGCTGGCTGAACCATGACGCAGCTGTTAGAGTCTACAGGTTCTTGTGTCTCTTTGCAATGAATAATATAGGGTCATATGGATAGTTACAGAACAGGAGATAGTTTATTACAGGAAAAGTACAAAGGAAACGGAATATGTGATCATTTTGTCTCATTTGCATAGTATCCACCTCTCCCAGTTTCATACCGTGTGGACTTTTTTTTTTTTTTAAAGCATGCTCCCCTGGTTGAATGAAGGCCGGGTAGGCTAAGGGATACCAGTCTCTCTGCAGCCAACTTTCATATGTTAATTGTAATGGTTCTCATAATGGTTCATCTCAGTCTATGTTTCTGTGTCACACTCATAGACCCCACTTGGAGGCAGAGACTGTAGGGAGGTGTTGGGGTGGAATGAGGTCATAAGAGTGGATCCTGATATAACAGGACTGGTATGCTTTTAGGCATAGGAAGAGCCATTAGTACACATGTACACAGAAGGGTGACCTCCAATGAGGCCTCAAGGAAAGCCAACGCTTGGGTCACAGATCTCCACTTCAAGGTTATGGGAAGCTGAATGTTGGCTGTTGAAGCTGCCAGTCTGGGGTCCTCAGTTGTGGCAGAACCCACAGTCTGCACAAAAGGCAGTGACAACGGCCATGGCAGTGACTCTAGGGGATACTTCAGGAGACTTCTCTGTGAGGCTGGGAGTACCAGAGATCTGGCTAATATCTGAGTTGCCTGTTCCTGGTCTAAACTGTGGACAATGGAAGAGTGGGCTTCTTCTATAAAAATTCTCTGCTTGCTCCTCTCCTCTCCCAAGTGAGGGCAACCATGCACACTGCGGCTAAGGTGCAGCAAGACCTGAGGCAATGATCTTGTAGCTAGGAAATCAAGAATCCAGTGTCCCTCCAGGTGGTGGTGGCACACGCCTCTTATTCTAGCACTTAGGAGGCAGAGGCAGGAGGATTTCTGAGTTTGAGGCCAGCCTGGTCTACAGAGTGAATTCTAGGACAGCCAGGGCTATACAGAGAAACCCTGTCTCAAAAAAAAGAAAAAAAAGAAAAAAAAAATCCAGTGTTCCTGCCTCTTTGAAGAGTCTGGCAAAGAAGGTAGAGGGGCTGAAAAACAGGGCAGGGAAAACAGCTGCCTACTGGACCATAGGCCAAGCAGCCACATGTCACAAGACCAGCACTGCTAGTATCATAGACTAGAATCTGTCCACTGGCTTCCCAAGCAGACCCTTTGTCCCCAGAGTGAATGGTGTGTGTGAGCCTGCCTGCCTGCCTGTGTCACATGTGCACGTGTGTCTTCCCATGAGGAAGGTAACATGTCCCTAACTCCAACCTGGTCCTCTGAGCTCTGGGGGAAAGCTATTTTCCCCAGGAACTAGGATGGCTTGGTGGGGAATAACCAATTTTCTGTGTTTATTTGTTTCTTGTACAAGAAGGCTTCTGTTTGGTTCTAATGAGTAGCTTTTCCTAAAGAGAAGCTGTAATAGCAGTAGAAACGTAAGTAGATTCTGTAAACTTGTAATCATACGTGTCAAACACACTGTGGTATTTTCCCCCCTGTAAAATAGAAACGGTGAGAAGTCATAGAGAGCGGGTGTGGGAAATCGTGTTTTTCCTGACAGAAGTTAATTCTAAACTAAGTATTCCCCTGCAAGAAAGGCAGGAAAAACATTTTTACATGTCTATCATTTGTCCTTAGAGGACTCAAAACAAATAGTTTCTTAGCACTCGACACCAGCATTATTCTGGTGGCCTCGGGCTATGTGCTGTTTTCCAGTTGGAGGGGTTGGGGGATGAGAGCACAGCAGCACTGTACTGCATTAGGGGGAGCAAGCACATCCTGCAGGTTAATCAGAACCAGCAGAAGCCAGGCTGCTGCTGACTTGTGAAGGCTCTGGGTTCAGAGGCATGGGTGGGGACAGGTGGTTGACGGGCCAGAGGTAGCCAATTCTACACGTCCCCAACCCAGAAGGGAAACTCAGCAAGGTAGGGATGGGGAGTCTCCCTTCATGGGTCACATCCTGGGTCAGTGTCATCAAATCTCTCAGAAAGCACCGGAGCAGAGCCCACAGGGAGCGCAGGGCCACAGATTTCTAAAAGACCCCATCAGTGAGCACTGTATGTCGTCGTTTCTCCCTCAGTGTAAAGACCCTGGCCAGGCTGCAGAATCCTCTGCAGATGTGGCAATGGGAGACATCCTCCTTGACCAATGAGCCAGAATCATAGGCTGCCTAACATCAGGGACCACAGCCCTGGCAGCAGAGGATATTGTACTTTTCAGTAGCCGGCACTGCTGAGATGGACCCATGCTCTCCAGCATGATAGATAGGCCAGTGACCTACCACTGAGCTGCATCCTGGGCCCAGGAGTGCTCACTCTCCTTTGAGGTTTCCATCACTATGGAAGGCTTTGAGGCTGGCACCTTGGTGAGGAGGCAGAAACTGTGCACGGGGTCGACTGCTGCTTTGGGAAGAATCAGCTGTCCTTCAGTTTGGCATTCCAGAATTTTCTCCTGTGGTCCGTAGGCCTGTGTCTCTTCTTTGTAGACACCAGAGCAGAGTATCAGTTTAGCTAAATGTAGAGTTGCCCTAACAAAACCAACCTACATAGCTGCAGATTGAGAACAAACTCGGGGTCCAGAGCTCAGGATGCCCCCCCACCTGGGTCCAGCAGAGGACACAAGTGCACCATTTGCCATTCTCTCCCTTTGCCTCATCTACTCCAGGCTGACCTGGAAGGGCACGTGGCACCTGCCTTTTTCAGGGCTGATGAAGGCTGAGGCACACGAAGGCCTTCACAGGAACCCATAGGAATGTTACCTCTGTGCAGCTATCTATGGGGTTTCCAGACTGGGATGCTTGGCTGATACTTGTCCTTTCGGTCCTCCTGTGGTAAACATGAGTCCTTTGTAGGCTTTCTAGAATGCCAGCATCAACTCAGGAGGGAGCTGAACTTGTAAACAACATCTCCCTGCAGGAACCTTCTAGATTTCTGCCTTCTGTCCCTTTCCTTCCTCTCTTCATTCCCTTCTCCAAGTCACCAGTATCCCCCTAGGTCACAAGGGATTCCAGTAGAAATGACATCTCTTCCATCTACATCTCTGCCTCTGTCTTTCTGACCTTATTTTATTCCTAGTTCCTTTCTGTATCTCCCTCCCCGTGTTCTCCCACCCCTTTCTCTCACATACATACTGCACGATCTTTTGGTATAGCCAAGAGGTGGCTCTCTAGCCTTTTCCCCTACCCAGTATATATGGCAAATTACCATTGACCTGGAGACAAAAGGAAGGAAACAGTCTTTAGTCCCAGGAGAACCTTACACAGTCCTAAGTAAGCAAGGTGTCCTCTTAGTCTCAGAGAGCTGCAAGTGAATGCAGAAGCCACCCTGCTCCAACTTGAGGTAGCTTAGGGATAACTTAGAAGGGCCTGTGTATGTCAGGATGCAGGCAGAGGGCTTTTGTTCACAGAAGGCTGCCTTCTAGAGAACCCTTTCCAGTGGCACCTGGCTGTTTCAGGATCTTTATGGAAAGCCAAAGTGGGTGATTGACTGTTACATGTCAGCTTCTCAGCTTTCTCTTTCCTCTGCAGGAGGGAAAGACACATTTCCAGAAAGTTCTTTCTCATCCCATCTCACCCTGGCCCAGCTGTTAAGCACCTGGCACAGTGAAGCCCATCCAAGCAGAGGTGGCACATTCCTGGGAATGACATCAGTATGTCACATGGCTATGTGTGATTGCTAATCCTGATTATCAGTGTCAAAGGGTTTAGAATCACTATGGAAACGTCCCCCTGGGTGTGGTTGTGAAGGTGTTTCTAGAAAAGGACCCCTCCTGAATGTGGATAGTACCACTCCGTTGGCTTGGGTCCCAAGCTGAATAAAACAGAGAAATTGTGCTGACTACCAGCAACCACTTCTGTTTCTGACAGTGGATGAAATATGACCATCTGTTTCACTCTGCTTCTGATGTGTCATCCTCATCATGATGGGTTGTATCCCTTCAAACTGTGAGCCCAAGTTAAGCCTATTCCTTAAGTTGTTTTTATCAGGTGTTTGTTACAGAAACTCAACAAGGAACTAATACTTTATGGTAATGGGATTCAAACACGTGCCACTCTGGCCCTTGAACATCCTTCTGTTATGTTACCTTCTCAGACATGCCTTCCTGAAAAATCCCAGGGTACACAATCAGACCCACAGGCCCAGCAGGGTGTGACTCTGGGACTGCTCAATGTCATTTGCTTCTTGTCATTTGGTTGAGTGCAGTGTCTAATAAGAAACCCCAGAGGGCAGAGAGTTTGTGGGTCCCCATGAGACTTGCTCTCTTGGGGAATGGGCTGCCCTCCAATGTCCACAGCCTCCCCAGTAGAGCAAGCTCCCAGAGCAGGCCTGTTTTAGTTAGGGTTTTACTGCTATAAATAGACACCATGACCAAGGCAACTTGTAGACTGCATTTAATTGTGGCTAGCTTACAGGTTCGGAGGTTCAGTCCATTATCATCAAAGTGGGAGCATGGCAGCATCCAGGCAGGCATGGTACAGGCAGACCTAAGAGTTCTACATCTTCATCTGAAGGCTGCTAGCAGAATACTGGCTTCCAGGGGAGCTAGGATGAGGGTCTTAAAGCTCACACCCACAGGGACACACCTACTCCAACAAGGCCACACCCACTCCAACAAGGCCACACCTACTCTAACAGGGCCACACCTTCTAGTAGTGCCATTCCCTGGGCTGAGCATATACAAACTATCACAAGGCCTGAGAAACACTGTGGGGACATGGGACACATGGCTGCATCTGCCCAGCTGCTGTGCTACTAAGAGAACTGGCTCATCTCTCCTGACTCTATGGCTAAATGACAAGACTGGAGTAACATCCTCATCAGGGCTATGGCAAGAGGAGTACTTGCAAAGAGAAAGGGATTGGACCCAGGCGAATTGCAGCGACACCCTCTCTGCTGAAGAGGATGCTCTTTGGCTGTGCCACAGCTAGGGTTGAGGACTGAGATGCTGATGGGCACACCCAGGCTCCTGGTGGGATATTTTCCATGCCATTGTCTCCTTTCACATGTCACATGCCACGTACTCCTGGGTGCTCCTCCCTCTCCATTGGGTCAACTTCATCCCAAAGCTAAACATCCTTAGTGTTCAAGGCCCTGCTTAGAATGGCCTCTGGCCTGATCCGGGTTCTGGCCTCAGCATGTGGGGGCCTCTCCTCTGTCCCGGGACTGTGGAGCCTAAGATCTCATGAGTAACAACATCCTGGCCCAAAGGAATGCCTTTGCATCATGTCTCCTTTTCAAAAATAAATTGTGGAGGCTGGAGAGATGGCTCAGCAGTTAAGAGCACTGACTGCTCTTCTGAAGGTCCTGAGTTCTGGCTCACAACCATCCGTAACAAGATCTGACTCCCTCTTCTGGTGTGTCTGAAGACAGTTACAGTGTACTTATATATCATAATAAATAAATCTTTAAGAAAAAATAAATTGTGGTCCAGATATTGATCAGGAGCCAAGGGCTCTTCTGTATTCTGGGTAGGGTATCTGCCAGTACACTGCATGTATACACATATAACACATGTGCACATTCATGGAAGCATACAGACATACATGTGAACACCTACGACACATGAGCAAACACACCTGCATGATCCACAGGTGAGCACACACTTACAATATACAACTACATTAATGCAACACATATAGATAAACCACATAGGTGTACTTTTTGCACATGGTTCCCAAAAACATAATGAATAAGCAGACATGTGCACATGTGTCCTCATACATGTGCACTACATACATATGCCAGACATGAGCACCCTTTGCTTTTGAAAAACATACCAAACCACATCACAATGGCATAAGGGACATATGTACATACACATGTTATGCTCTCCTAAACAAGACCTGGTAGAATCCCTGTAAGTTCTTCTTTGGGGACTGGACTCTTCCCAGGGAAGCCTGAGAAGCCACTGTGGGTCACTGATTCGACACTGGGCTCTGAACTCTGTGCTCCTGAATGGCCTAAGGGTGGTGCTGCCTGTAAGCATGTGTACTTTATGGTATAGTTTCTTACCAAAGTCTCATCCCTCTGAGCTGTGTACACATGATCAGTTGCTGCCTTATCCGCTGCTGCTAGTGTGAGAGAGAGTGAGGATTAGTAAGGCTCGGTTCCTTATCAAGAAGGGGATTTGGGGGCCCTTTGAAATGGCCTTTCTGAGTCCAGAGGCTTGTGTTTGGTGCCTGCTCCATGGCTGACACACTCACCTATAAATAATGGTGGTGACAGGTCCCCTGTCAGCACCCGCTGATGGACGGCTCCTTCTCCTGCCATTACAGCCTTGTGACTGTGGGAAAATTAATTTAAGTGGTAGTTAATTTCTAATGAATTCCATTCAAGCGGCTAATATGGTCCCTCGGTGTTATGGTAACCTTCACGGATCATTGCATTATGTAAATAAATTCTACTTTATGCTGGTTTATTAAAAAAAGGAGAGAGTAAAGATTGGGAAGTCTGGGGAAGTCTCACAGAGTCACACAAACAATCCACAATGGCTGGAAACTCTTTAAGGGGAAAATAAAAGTCACTCTGGAGCCTGCCCAAGAAGGGGACAGCCACAGAGTGGTTGGAATCATCTATTTCTTAAGCTCTGCATACACATCTCTCCCCTCCCTGAATCCATGTAGTTTACGTTGAATTCCAAAGGGTGGGTTTCTACATTAAGCCACAGTGAACTTGTCCTGTACCTTAGGAAGTCTTGGCTTCAGCACCTAGATGAGGGGTGCCTAGGCAAGGCTCACCCTAGATGTAGGAGGAAGGAGCTCGGCTTCAGGTCACACGTAACAGAAGAGAAAAGTGCCACCAGGAACCAGGCCTTGGCATCTCTGTGGAATGAATGCGGATTGTATAGTTTGAGGTATGTGGTGTGTGATTGTATGTAGCATGTAATGCGTGTGGTGCAAGTATGCCTGAGGCAGCCTTGGGAGGAGCAGCAGACCATCTCTTCCTAGGGAGAGAGGCAGCCCAGTTCACAGCTCATAGATAGGAGACACACAGGGTCCTTCCTGGCTGGTACTGTACACAGAGAAGCTCTTAGCTCTTGAAACCAGGCCAGTCTGAGTCTTCATTCCCACCCATGTTCAGGCCATCCCCAGTCTCCCTCTGCTGTGCTCTTCAGCCCTTCATTCTTCATTCCTGGAAGGTGCTCAGCTTGGTGGCATGTGTAGCCCCAAATACCTTGATACCCTGACCCTTTGTCTTGGCCTGCTATAGCTCTTGGCCTCTCCTTACCTAGACATGCCTCTTTCTTCTTCTTCTTCTTGGAATCTTGTAGTCCAGCATTTTTAAGACCACTCATTCTGTTTTCATCTAATACAATATTCGTACTACCCAGAGAAGGTCCTTAAAACAATACTTGCCATGATGGATGGTGGCCTAACAACAGCAGGTCTCATTCAGAGTCTAAGAGTCTCGCACAGCCATAGATAGCCTCATCAAGCCTTGTCTTTGTCTTTGTCTGATCTCTGCCACTGTATGAAGAGCTTCCCCAGTTCCTCCCCGTCTCTGCCTAATAAGTATACAACCCTCAGCTATGGGCTGCAAGAACCCATACATCTGTTGCATTGACAAGAAACAGTGAGATTGAGTCACAAAAAAGTTATCTCATGATGTTAGAAATACGTTTACAGGTTTGTATTAGGTCTCACTCATAGCTTTCTCGGGTCACATATGGCCTGCAGGCTGTAGTGGACTCTCAGGGACGCTAATGTCCTGCTGAGATGTCAGGGAGGCAACATGTTGAAGGGCCAGTTGGGAGCTGTGCTGATGAAGCATCAGGTCTGAGAGGAGGGCACAAGTAGCATCAGCTACTGTATTGGCTGGCTTTGTTTGTCCACTTGACACAAGCTGGAGTTATCACAGAGAAAGGAGCCTCCCTTGAGGAAATGCCTCCATGAGATCCAGCTGTAAGGCCTTTCTCAATTAGAGATCAAGGGTGGGAGGGCCCACTGTGGATGGTGCCATCCCTGGCCTGATGGTCTTGGGTTCTATAAGAAAACAAGCTGAGCAAGCCAGGGGAAGCAAGTCAGTAAGAAACACCCCTCCATGGCCTCTGCATCAGCTCCTGCCTCCTGCCCTGCTTGAGTTCCAGTCCTGACTTCCTTTGGTGATGAACAGCAACATGGAAGTGTAAGTTGAATAAACCCTTTCCTCCCCAACTTGCTTCTTGGTCATGATGTTTTGTGCAGGAATAGAAACCGTGACTAAGACAGCTAGTGAGACGCCTGTTTGTCTGAAGGTGCCAAAGGGTGGGCTGGCCAGTGTTCAGCACCCAGTGCAGGCAGAGGTTTATTGACAGTCTCTTGGTTTTCAGGTTTTCATTTGGCCTTTAGAGCCCACAAGGTCCAGTCAGAACAATATGTAGCTGTCCCAGGGAAAGGAACTAATGTAACTAATCTTTCTACACATCTTACTAAAAAAATTAAATGCTTTTCTGGGAAAACCAGGTCAGTAAATTAAGGCTTTAAAATTTTAAATCTAGGTAAAGTACAGTATTTTAAGACTTAAATTTTTTATCGTGGCAAAAGTAAAAATTGACCAACCAATGAAAGGAAGTAAAGTGTGCTCCCATCAGACCCCTGAAGCGTGTTTCTGCCGCATTCAGGATCCAAAGGCCTGGCATGGCCACCTGCAACTGTAGGTATGAGGTCGGAGTAACTTTGATCCTAGTGGCTAGGGCAGGACTCACCGACTCCATCTTGTCAGTGTGACCAATCAGAGGACTGGAATCTGGGGTCTCTCCAGCCTGTGTGAACTGAGGAAGCAGACCTGACACTGAAACTCCAGAAGCCACGTCCTAAGAGGTTATGTCTGCCCCTACTCCCTACTCATCCTGGAAGCTGGTGGGGCAACTTGAATCTTCTGTGCCATGAAGAGCCTCAGAGGCGTCACTGACATTGGTATGTGGTGTCGTCTCCAGAAGACAAGACTACAGCTAGTGCCCTGAAGATCAGACAAACTGCCTCACTGAGCTCTTCCCAATGACTCCAAACTGTGTACCATGAGAGTTGCCCAAGAGGTGAGCCTAGCTTCTTCCACTTCTTTCAAATAGCTACAAGTGTTTCATACAGACAGAAATCATACCCTGACCCTGGCCCTGCCTGTAGCTAGACACTAGGGTTAATGAGTTAGGCTATTCAAAGGTTTACTTATTTCTACTGGAAATGACTTCTACTGGAGAATTCTGGAAATAAAAGGATGACAAATGTCCTGTGATTGTTTATTTCTCCACCTTCAGTGAAAGGAGCCAGTTCAAGCCAGATTAGATTATATGCAAGGCAGGTTTACTGGGTAGCTACTCTCAGGTGGGTGAGTTCACTAGCCACAAGGACTAAGGCCAGGAAGGTCACCATGGGGAAAGTGGGGGAAGGGGAGAAAGAAAGGTGTGCGCGTGGTGGGGGGAGACAGAGACACACAGAGAGACAGACAGAGACAGAAAGAGAGAAAAAAAGAGGAGTAGTAAGAAGAGGAGAAGACCAAAATGTTTGGATTATATAGGTAGGAGCCCCTGGGGGAAGAGCAGCCCAGCCCCTGGGCTGGAGAGTTCAGGTTTGTGGGGCAGGGTATGACAGGTAGGGACTGAGGGATGCTGGGAGAACCAGCAGGGCAGGTCTGCTTTGATATGTAAAGTATACACCTCAGTCCCTTGTCCTGGGGCCTGAAACCAATTGTCCTGTATCACTAATACAGTGACAGGCACACACCAAGGACTGCGTGCCACATTCTTCTGACGCTAACATTATAGTTTTGAAACTTATAACTTCCCATCTTACAGCCAGGGACCGGAGGCACCCAGAGCAGAATGCCACACAGCTGAAAATGGTGGGGTTGGGCTTCACCTCTTAGCTGTCCTGTTACACATTATCGCCTCCCAAGTCCAAGAGGCAGAACTAAAGTGACCACCATGGAAGGGTGCTTACAGCCAGGCTGGTCCGGTCACCCTGGCCCAGGGTCTTCTGCTGGCTAAGTGGGTTCCTGCGCCTCACCTCCTGCTGGCTGGGCCCATCAGAAACTTACTGCAGAGTTCAGGACTGAACACTATCCGCATGTGATGTGGTGTGAATGATGAACCAGAGAACTTGCTATCGTTTGTGCTAGGTCCTATTAAGGCGCCATTTGCTCTCCCTGTGTCCTCAGACTCTCTCCCGGGCTTCAGGTTCACAGATAAGCTTATACAAACCCTTCAAAAGGCAACAGATCAAAGCACATGGTTTCTCTGCCTCCCTTAAAAATAACATTATTGCCAGGACCTCTCTTTTCAAAGTCTTGTCTGGAGGATCTCTGCTTAAACTTTCTTGCTTAGCAACTATCAGACCTAGTGCTGTGAGCACTTCTTAACGGCTATTTTAAGATCCCAGGAAAAGGCAATGGTTATCTCCTGTAGCTACCTATTGAAACTATCTCTGAATTCACAGTACTCCAAGAAAATGATAGAGGGTACCAGCAGCTACCAGGTATAATTCCTTACAGAGGACAGCAGGTTCACAGCACTCGACATCAATCACAGGGCCACAAAACACGCTAGTCTGGAATCAGTTGGTAGACTACACCAGGTGAACCTGAAGTTCAACAGATTAATGGGACTTAGAACCACAAAAAGGCATAGTGTCAAAGACCAGGAGAAACATGAACCCCAGGCCCGCTTTTTTAAAGATTTATTATATGTAAGTTCACTGTAGCTGTCTTCAGAAACCCCAGAAGAGGGCATCAGATCTCATTACGGAGGGTTGTGAGCCATCACGTGTTTGCTGGGATTTGAACTCAGGGCCTTTAGAAGAGCAGTCAGTGTGCTCTTAACTGCTAAGCCATCTCTCCAGCCCTCAGGCCCGATTTTTAATAGTGACAACCGCAAGATTTGAAAAATTGCTGGTGTCCTAGCACTCCCTGCAGAAGCCAGCATGCTCTGTTACCTTCTTTGAACTGAAAATGTACTAACCTCCTTCTGAAAGCATTAGTTTGGTGGTAATAAAGAACACTACTACTCCAGAGTGTAAGAACAGTCATGACAAATATTTTTAATTGGTATCCAAAAGACATTTCTATGTAAACAAGGTTTTCCTTGAGTAAAGACTGGGATAGTTGCTACACAAGAACATCGTTTGTTCTTAAATTGGGATTGTTGCACACCCCACAAGAGCTTTTTGGCTCAGGCAGCCTCTTAAAGCACTTACAATCTGCTGCATATGGTAACAAATGGCAGAGGCAGGAGTTTCTCTCCAAGTTTCAGGTCAACCAGGGTTACCGAGCCAGACTTTGTCTCAAGAGATAAAGCTGGCTCTGTATTCCTGCTTCATACACAGCTACTGTAACAATCCTTCTCCATCGGCAGCTCTGGTCTGATTAGATGTGAAGGAATTGGGCTATGATGTGGGGAAAGGGGGGTTCAACAAAGCCCTAAGGCCCATGGATCTTACAGAATGCTTAATGTTTATTTTTCTCTGATAAGGTGAAATGAATTTTCCATGGACACTGCTTGAAGACAAGGGCTACATTTGTCGCTGTTTATGCTTGGGGTTGGTCTTACAGAGGATAAACCAGCGCCCACGCCTCTTCACCTTGTAGCAGTCTTTACAGCGCTTCTTGATGACACCTTTGGTTTTGAAGCCCAGCGAGGGCAGCAGGGTCGGCAAGGGACGGCCACAGAGAACTGAGCGCACCTCTGCGCAGGGTTTGGCGCGTGGCAATGTCCCCAGCAGGAACGAGGAGAAGACTCGGGGCTTCACCGCGAGGCGACTCAGGTGCAGGAACGGGTCCACCACCGAAGCCACCACGCTCCGTACAAGCAGTGCGGCCATGCCGAGCCCAGACCTGGGGGAAGAGAAGCGTGGTCATCCTGTGCTGCACGTCTGCCAGTCCCTAGGCCCTCCCCTATCAAGGTTACTTGGCATCAGAGGTCAGAGCACACATGCCAGGGTTGCACTCTGGGCTCCGCGTCTCCATGTGCCCAGGCCTGCGCACTCCGGAGAAGCCGCAGATTCCGGAGGCTCACTCACGCCGGCCAGGGACCCCGCCCGCACTCCCGGCCAGCAGCTCTGGCACCACCTCTGCCTGCCCCCATGAAACCTGGGACCCACACCTGGGAAGGGGTGCCACCGGCGGAGAAGTCCTTAATCAACTTCGGGCGCCGGTTAGCGAAGCTTCCGCGTCTGCGCAGTGGAGTGGGACGCCACCGCCAGGAAGAAAGATGGCGTAAGGTCACGTGGGATGACGTGTGCTGTGCAGAGGACGACTAAGGAGCAGATAAAGCCTTCCTTGTCTCAGTATTCTTTATCCAGAATCCTGCACTCTAAGCTCTGCCTCTGCAGATGCTGGGACCAAGACCGGTGCCCATGGGAGAAGAAAAAAAAAAAAGACAGAAAAAGCAGGCTTTGACTGTAAAAGAAACTGCAAACAGTGAATATATTGGAAACAAAACAAAACCCAACATTCAGACAAAATGTACAGGTCATATGTTTACATTAAGAGACGTTCTGGCAGACATGGGAAAGGCCAGAGGAGCAAGTGCAGACACTGCTCTAGTTAAGTCCCTACCCGCGAACTAGGAAAAGCAACAAGGAACGTGGAAAGACCAACATACACCATTACTGATTTCTACAGTTAATTTCCATATATATACATGTATATATGTATATATGTGTGCGTACAGGTAATTCCTATATATAGGGCTTCTACAGTTAATTCATATACATTGGATTTCAGGTGGTTCGTAAATCTACCCATCTTATTTTTATGTATAGCAAAGTAGGTTGTCATTAAGGCTAATGTAGTTCTCTCTAACTCCCAGTCTCACCCTTCACACTAAGCACCCATAGGAATACCTTGAGTTCCAGCCAATAGATGACTGTGAGCATTCACTTCTGTATTTGCCAGAACACAGGGCCCCTAATGAAGGAGCTAGAGAAAGTACCCAAGGAGCTAAAGGGGTTGACAACCCTATAGGAGGAACAACAATATGAACTAACCAGTAAACACCGCCCCCCCCCCCCAGCTGTGTCTCTGGTTGCATATGTAGCAGAGGATGACCTAGTCGGCCATCAATGGGAGGAGAGGCCCTTGGTCTTTCTTTGGGGATTATATGCCCTAGTTCAGGGCAATGCCAGGGCCAGGAAGTGGGAGTGGGTGGGTTGGGGAGGGGGGAGGGAGGAGGGTATAGGGGACTTTGGGGGATAGCATTTGAAATGTAAATGAAGAAAATATCTAATAAAAATGCCTAAAAAAAAAAAAAAAAAAGAAAGAAAGAAAGAAAAGGAAAAAAGGACTCCAGAGTTCTAGCAATTAAAAAAAATAATGTGGGTCAGAGAGATGGCCTGGGAGTCACAAGTGCTTTCCATGCAAGTCTGTAGACCTCAGTTCAGTCCCCAGAACTCACATGGAAAAAGAGACTGGCTTCCTCCAACTTCCACATGTGCTCTGTGGCACCTGTGTATGAACTCACATGTGTGTGAACTCATACACAGACAGGGGGTGTTAGGGTTTAAATAGAGACTTAGGGCTGGAGAGATAGCTTGATGGCTAAGAGCACCTGCTACTCTTGCAGAAGACCATCATTCTGTTCCCAGCACCCACACAACTACTCAAATGGACTGTAACTTGACCTGTCTGGAGATCCTGTGCCCTTCTCTTGGTACCAGGTAACCACACACATGGCCATATATAAATGTATACACTCATACATATAAAATAAATCCTTTAAAAAGAGGGAGAATGAGACAAATCTGCAGGACAGGGTGTGGAGACATAAGCCTGAAATCCCAGCACTCCAAAGGCTGAGGCAGGAAGACAGTGAGTGCTAGGTTAGCCTGGCTTACAGAGCTTAAGGCTAGCCAGGGCATCTTAGGCCCACATTTATTGGGGCATTTTTCAACTTGGCGAGGTCTTTGTCCTTGTGTCTTAGGGCCCTCTCTGGTTACCCCTTTCGTCTTCAGACTCACCTAGTCCTTATGCTATAGCAGAGCACAGAAAGGTAGATACCAGGTCATTAACCTCCAATCCTGGCCAAGAGATCCCAAACAACACATGCTAGCTTCTGGCACTTTCTCGGAATTAGTGACCCGGCCCTGCTCTGAGTCTGGGGTCCCACCTGTCTACCTCTGAGCAAAGTTGTTCAGGCTACTTTGGGGTTTGACAGTATATGTCGTTCCAAGGGAGGTTCGGACTCAGATTCAAATGAGGCAGGAGAGGCCAAAACAGCCTTCAGAGTTACAGACTACGATTTGCATCAGGTTTTTTTCTACATAGCAGAGCTTTTCCGGACAGCTTTCCAATGCTGGGTAAACTTCCTTGCAGTCTAACTGGAAACTGAACTACTGCAGCGTTGCAAAAATGCTCAGAAATCTAACTTTCCTACACCAACATACAGGACCAGGAGAGTTGACTGCACAAACTGTTTCTTCTGCTGAACAACTTACTTCTTTACTCAAAACAAAACAGAAAACAAAAAACAAACCAACCCACGGAAAATCTGCATTTTCTCCATTGGCATAAAAGCACACACAGCGCATCTTCAGTTTCCGTCCCCCCACCCCCTGCCTTTGTCACACTAGTAACCTTTGAACACTGCGCACAGTTAAGCCGCAGCTCCGCATCCTATCCAGTTCCACCACCAGCCCCGCCAGCCGCTCAGGCATAGGACGAAAAAAGTTCCACAAGTACTCCCCGCCGACTGCTGTGCGCCTGCGCCGGCACTTGGTACGACGCGTGGGGTCAAGGGTCACCGGCAAGATGGCGGCGGTGCTGACCTTCCGCCGGCTGTTGACTCTCCCCAGGGCTGCACGGGGTTTCGGGGTTCAAGTGTCGCCGAGCGGGGAAAAGATCACGCATACCGGCCAGGTAACGGCCGCGCCCGCCATGCCTGGAACCCAAGACTGACGGTAGCAGGGAGCGCAGCAAGGTGTGCTTCTGCCAGGCTAGCGCGCGGCACTACTGGGCTCACCTTGTGCAACCCGCTGCTCCGGTTTCTAGCTGGTGGCTTTCGGTTGGGACTTGGATCTCCTCATTCTTTAGGCCATATCTTTATATTAAGTTCAATGTTTTAACAAATGATTGTTGTGTTTTGGACCCGGGACAGAGGACTGAGGTGCATATTTTACATATCAAAGGAGACCCGGCATGCAGGTTCTCCCAGCATTCCTCAGTCCCTACCTGGCGTTGCAGCCCAGGATCCTCCCTATATAATCCAGGCATTTTGGTTTCTCCCACCCTGTCTCTTTCTCCTCTCCTTGAACACACTCCCTTTCTCTCCCCCGACCCCTCCTCCTGTCCCAATGGTGACTTCTCTGGCCTCAATCCTTGGGGCCAGTGAACTCACCTGAGAGCGGCTTCCCAATAAACCTACCTTTAATATAATTTAATCTGGCTTGAATTGGTTCATTTCACCAGTGGAGAAATAGCCTATCAATAGTGTATAAAGCAACCCTAGCGTTCGTTCAATATAATAGTGAACCAAAAAATGAGAAACTATGTCTGCTGAAATGAAATCGCGCCTGTTGGAGTTGGCTACTTGTGAGGGCAGGAACTTTGTCTCCAGTCTGCACTCCAGCCTGTCATCCCCTGAGACCGTTCAGTACAAGTTCATTTTGCCTCTTAGTGGGTCTGTCTCCTCATCAATGGGTATAGGCCAAGGGGAACATCGTTCTATAGTATTTTCAATCAATATTATGTGACTTTATTTAGAATAATAGATGGCCTTTTTTTTCCAGGTGTATGATGAAAAAGACTACAGGAGGGTTCGTTTTGTAGATCGTCAGAAAGAGGTAAGTGAAAGATAGAGGAATTCGTAAAACTTAAGCAGGTTGAGCAACTCAAATGCCGGAAGTGTATTGAGCACTAATGTACCACAGTGAATCCTGCGCCTGACTTGGGTGGTAGATTGTAATGAAAAGACAGGCACAACTGAGGTATTGCATAAAAATACCTTCAAGCTCTGTATGAGGTGTAAAGAGACAAGTGGATTTCATGTTTGTACTTGGGCCCATCTTTGAGGTAGCTCGTGTTCCTTAAAGGTATTTGAGCTTTGAGGTAGCTCTTTTGTATCCTCATTGTTGGTCCTAGGCTCCTCCTGGAAGTGGTACTTAGTGTGTGCCAGCTTAACATGGAAGAAGCTAAAGAAATCCTCACATATCACAACCACCCTAGAAAACGCAGAGTCCTAAGTACAAATTGTGTTAACTTTTTTTCTCTTCCTCTCAGACTGCAGAGCATCTTGGAACAGTAGTTGAGATTTTCATAAGCATGATCTTGTTTTCAGTCTGGTACTTGCCGTAGCATTTTTTTTTTTTTTTTTTTTTTTTTATTGCTGAGATAAAACACCATGACCCAAAGCGGTTGGGGACAAAAGGGTTTCATTTTATAACTCTCAGGTCGTATTCCTGAGGGAAGTCAGGGCAGGAACTTGAGGCAGGGACTGATGCAGAGACCATGGAGGAGTGCTGCTTACTGGCTTACTCTCCATGTTATGGCTCTTACTCTTATGGCACCTAGGACCACCATCCAGTCCAGGGGTGGCATTGCCCACAGTGAGCTAGGCCCTCCCACATCAATTAGCCAAGAAAATGCCACAGATTTGCCTCAGGCTAATCATGTGGAGGCAAGACCCTGGAATATGTCAAGTGGAAACTAGCCAGCACACTATCTCTTAGATTAAAGGAAGACATACTATTAAAATGTACTCTTCTGATAACTTTTTTGAGGTAAGATTTTTGTAGTTTTCATCAAATTAGTTGTGCCATGTGATCCCAGGGGTAACCAGTAGATTGAGTCTCCTACACAGAGAAAGGTCATTTAGTTCAGACACATGTAACTATCCTGCTAGGGAAAGAATAGAAGGCTGTGGTCTCCTCTGCCTATGTAGCCCAAGTTTCTCTGTGATATTTGCATCTATAGCTCCTGGTTTCTTCCTTGTAATATGGTAGTTCACGGTCTGGCTTCTGTGTTTCCAAAATTGTTCACCTTCCGTGTCTGCCTTCAGTCACGCTCTTGACCTTTACAGTCAGCTTGGTGTTTTTTTTTTGTTGTTGTTGTTGGTTTTTTTTTTTTTTGTTGTTCTACCGTATCCTAGCTCAGCGTTGTTCCCCTGCCCTCTCTGATCTTGGCTACATTGTTGTCCCAGTGTCTAGTTTCCGAGTTCTGTGTAGCAGACTCACTTGCTACGCATTAGTTATCTGTAAGGTCATATTTCCAAGTTTCAGCCAGAATCCTCATGCGCCTAGTGAATAAGAGGCACAGATAATTGTATTCTTTCCTTGCTTATACTGCAAGAAGGGTCCCGAAGTCCACTCCAGGTTCAGTGAAAGAGTGCTGGGATTGGTTCCAATGTCTGCCAGGAGAGAGAGGGAGGGGGGATATGCATGTGTCTGTGCATGAGTGTGTGCATGTGTGCTGTGTCTGCATTAAGTGGGTGGAAGGCAGTGAACTTTATGCTACCACAGTTTTGGGGTGAGTGGCATAGGCTGCTACTTCTCAAGTTCAGTTTTCTCATTTGTAACTTGGAGTGTTTTTCATAGACGTTGTCACTGGAGGTGTCCAGGAGATGGATTGCCTTGGGAGTGGCGACCTCTGCTCTTAGTGTGGCAGGGACATCTCTGTTTACTTTTAGGAGCTGCTGTGCTCCTCATCATTGTGGCCTTTGCTTGCGCTCCTGCCTAGTGTCCTTTAGTGTGGTGTCAGACACCTGCTGCGTGCAACCCCCTGCTGTGCACACCTCCTGTCTCCAGTCCTCCAGAGTGGTGTTGAGAACAGGATAATTGAGTATACTAGCATGACAGTTATTTTCTACAGCTAACTGCAACTGTGACATTGGAAGTTGGACACTAATGCATATTGAGAGGACGGGCAGGCTCCATGGCTTTTATTTTGCAGTGTGCTCCTGGAGATGGGGAGGTCTGTTCCAGCAGAGGTGCCAACAGGTGTCCTGGGCATTAACAGATGCTGTTACTGAAGGTACGGCTGGACTCCACATCCCCACTTTGCCAAGTGTTTTGTGGCAGGGCTGTGGGTCAACAGCTGTGGAGCAGATGTGTCCTGAAGCCCTGAGCATGGTCTCCAGTGTCACTGTCTTTGTGGTTTCTGGGTAGCATGGTAGAAGGTCACAGGGAAGTTTAAAGGTAAATGGAAACAGTAGAGCCAGTGTGGTTGGACAGAAACACTGCTGACAGGGAGCTGGCCTGCTCCTGCCCTGCCCTGATGGGTGGTACTCACACTCACTAGTGTCCTGATGCCTTGTCCTGGTACAGCACTGTCTGCCTGAGTGCATATTTCTGTGGCAAACACTTGTTTGTTGGTGATGAGGAGGCATCTACTCAGGCATTTGGTCTTTAAACACAAATTCCCTGTTCATGGGTAGTTAAAATATTTGTTTATTTATTTTAGTCTTAGCATTTTTTTTTTCCTCTTGGCAGTGCTGGGGTGGAACTTAGGCACCTTTCCCCCCCATACATGTAGTCATCAGTAATGGTGTAGGTCTTTCCATGTACCAGGTAAGTGTTGGGCCTCTGAACCATACCCATAAGAGACTACCACTATCCCTGTAGCTCTGCAGAAGAAGGCGTGAGTCCCACATACACTCTTCCTGATGGCTGTGCTTGGCCTTACAGAGTTGGTGAACCATGCTGGAGCCTGAGTACTTACTCAGCTCCTCATTTTCAGAGGGTTCCTCAGATGTTGCAATTCTGCATTTGCACTGAAGTATGCGGTTTCTCTAATACTCATACCTGAACGTTCTCTGACTTGATTTCCTCTCTTTCTAGTCTGAGTTTCATCAGTCCTAGGTTAGGAAATAAGCTGTGTCTGGATTTGATTGAGGACTGTGGATCACAGGATACTGGACAGTTGGACCAGCTCTGCTAGAAGGCTGGGACGCATTTGCGAGGATCCTGGCTGGCCGTGACCTGAGGGTTTCAGTGCCTGCCCGGGACTCAGGATGCCTGTCTTAGGTGCATCTTCATCCTGAGAGGATGTATCAGTGCTTCTTACCTTGTAAACCAAAAGGTCAGAACTCAGGCCTGATATCCTAGAGCAGATGGTACTCTGGGACCCCTGAGTGAGGACGAGGAGAGTTGTTACTTGATTGTCAGGCATCTACTGACAATAGTATTGTCCTCTCGAGGGTTGTGGTGACAGCAATCTTGCCCACAGTTGAGGACTTTTTGCTGTCTCTGGTGTCATACTCAGGGCTGCCATGCTAACATGTTTCTTGCTAGTATGTTTCTCCCTGCAGGAGCTCAGGTTTTCACCTCTGGGGCTGCTGGGCATCCAGTAGTCACCGATAAGAAAAACACGGAAGGTCAGGGAGCCCTGACTTCTCTGAGCTGCTGTTGTCTCAGCTCCTTAGAAGGCAGGCATCACTTAACTGTTTGAAACTCAGCGGTTGGGCCAAGTATAGGACACTTGAGATTGGGTCTGTTGTGCACATCTCTGTGTCGATTTTCTGTTGTCAAGGTTGAGAAACAGACTTCCTAACGGTCAGACTCTCCTCAGAGTCATGGCCATAAAGTAACCTGAATTTAGAAGGCCATGGCCAGTCAGAAATGCTGGTGATAAGTCAGGATCTCAGAGGATGGTGTTTATTAGTAAATTCATAACCCCCACCTGGGGCCAGTGGCGTAACTTCTCTCCAAGGCCAGGCCAAAGCTGAATGTCATACACAGGGTTGGAGCCTGCTGCGGGCACTGCTCCACTTGTGCCTGTGATTTACAGGCTACACACATATGTATACATGGTATCTGAATGATAATTGACCCAAGCTTTGAGTTAATTTTACACTATAGCCTTCTACTCAGGGACCTCTCACCTCACAGCATTGAGAGGTTATCCGGGTGTCATGCAGCCTCAGTTGTACATTGATCTTGATGTATTTCATAACATTCTGTCTTAGGTTTAGTAATTCCATCCTAGTGTGAAATAAAGGAACATACTATAGGACGCCAGATTGTAGACAAATGAACCTGACCCCAAGTGTCCTTCTGCTATGCTAAGCCAGCTGGCCATCGAGAAGAGAATGAAAGAGTGGCTTTCAAGTTTCACTTCACTCCCATGTAAAGGACACACGTCACAGTGTTGTACAGCTTCGACACTGTGACAATCTGCGACAGGCTTTCTTGGTGGCTTTCTCTGGTGCCCTGGCAGTGCTTTTCCCCACTTGTCTCAGGTGGAAGAAGCAGGGCAGGGCCTGGTTGAGCAGTGCGCACTTGATGTGTGGTTGAGGTGTTCACCACCCGGGCTCTTTGTATTCCTGCCTTGAGCCAAGTCCCAAGGAGCAGATGTTAATCATGGGAGGCCAGGGCTGCCCTGGAGTAGTGATTAAATGACAGGAGGGCAGGCACCTGTCAGTCACCAGCGTGGAGGTGTCAGCTGTCCTTCCCACAAGGAGACGGCCAGGCATCGCAACTGCCCTGATGGATTCCTGTGCGTTTGTTAGTGCGGCCTTTGTGACATGCTGTCACCTGTGCAGATGCATAGGCTTTACGCCGTGGGGCTTTGTTTGTATTGTTGCTGCCTTCACCACAGAGCGCAGAGAACACACAGCCTTTCCTAGCTGTTCTAGATGCTTGTGTCAAGGAGTGCCTGTCACAGGGGACTGTGCTCACAAAGGACTGTTCATGGGGGACTGTTATTGCAGAGTGTTGTGTTCATGGGGCACTGTTCACCAGGGACAGTGTTATGGAGGACTGTCTTCATAGGCGACTGTGTTCACAGAGGACTGTGTTCATGGGGACTGTATATGGGGAGCAGGGCATGTTGAATTGCTGCTGGAGAAGATGCCCAATGCCTTTTTGCTGCAGCACGTATCTGTTTCCAGTGTCTTCCATAATGTTTACAGTGCTGATCCACAAAGGGAGGCTGCACTAAGGGGTAATCTATAATTGATATGTGCCCTAAGCATATCTAAGCCTTCCCAGAATGTACATGTTTCTGTGAGTGTGGGTCTCAGGGACCTGGTGAGAGGGGCCAGTGTCCTATCTTTATGTCAGTGATGTTTTCCCTGCACTGCTTTCTGAGCCAGATTTGTAGATGTCACACCAAGCTTCTCACTCGCCCAGCCTGTGGGCTGTGATCTGACTGTACTGCAGAGAGTGGTATTATGGCTCCCTGTCTGTACCCCTGGAAGTGCAGGGGCTGAAGAACCTTTGGTTCCAGAAGTGGGTGGCTTTTTTGCTGTATCTTAAGGCCACTCTGGTAAGGTTCAAGATGGGAAATTCACAGACTTTCCTGCTTATAGCCAGTATACAGGGGATGGCTCACAGGCCCAGCATGTGTGAAGTGACACAGGGTCTTGCTTATAGGCCCGATAAGCATAGACACGAGGTTTTTCACAGGCCTGCCATGTGTAAAGGGATGAGGGGTCCTCTCACAGGCCTAGCATCTGTGAAGGGATTTAGGGTTTGCTCACAGGCCTGGTGTATATAAAGGTTGCATGTGCACAGTCAGAACAGTTTGTAGCATGCAAATGTTGTGCAGTTCTCTCCCTGTACATGTATAGATGTTGGGACTCCAGTGTGCAGTTTTGGAGTATTACCTTCCTCTAATCTTAGTAGAAGGCTGTGAGGCAGTCTTGTGCAGCCATAGCCTTGTCTAGTCTCTGGACTTTGCCCCTGTAGGTTTCATGCTAGGATGTTTGAGTCATTTTGAAAAATGAGAAAGCTATGAAATGGAAGGAAAGTGCTCAGAGTAAAACCTTAGCTGTGTGAGAAACCTGGTAAGAAAGATGCTGGTTATTCACTACTCCGTATCCATCTGACTGACGGAGAGAATGCGACAGGGATACGAGTGGCCAGAGCGAAGACTAATTAATTGGTGAGACATTCATAAACATCATTAAGTGACCATGCCACTTTAAATTGCAGGAAATTTTAACAAATGGATAATTCTGTAGGAAAATAGTTTACCACAACTGACCCCAGAAATGTAGGACTAAGTTAGACCAGAAACCATAAAGAAGCAAAGGGTTGACACGTCCACATAACATTGGGCCCTGACGGTTTCATAGGTGGATTTTCTCGGTGTGATCCAGTACTTAATTGCTTTATTTATGAGTAGACAGCATGGTGGAAAGCTTTGAGATGCTTGACTAGTGAACACAGACAGTGCTACAGTGGCAGCTGGTATTGACAGACATGGAGTCCAGAGGGCACATGACCCCAGAAGTGAACGACTCTGAGAATCAAATTTTATGATACTCTAGTTACGAAGAGAAAGGGGTGTGGGGACACCCAGGGCCATAGACCACAGCAAAGAGCCACCATAGCTTCTTCCTCCTGGGCCTGGGGAACATAGATGCTGGTCACTGCTCAAACAGAGTGGAATGGGATAGGGCTTGTGTAATCTAGACAAGTCTATTATGCTGTTTTACCTGTGTTCCATTATTGTTACCTGAGATCACATTCTGAGGAAGTGCACATGGCCCAGGTGGAGTGGTCACCTATACTGTGCTGTGTTTGGGAGAAGTGTGAGTGTGTGTGGGGAGAGATGGTATGAGACAGAGCAGGTGACACAAAACGAGGTCAAGTCCCAGCAGTTACTGGATCCAAGGAAGGACAAAGGGAGAACTCATTCTGTTCCAAGTCTCAAAGTTTAGGGTAATATTCCACTGCAGGCACACGTGGTGTGTGCCTGTCTGTGTTTAGGTGACACAATTGTGTTTTCAAGTATGTCATTGCTCATTTGACTTCATGGATTTGGGTGAGTGCTGTACACATAAGTTGAGTGAAATTACAAAGATTTTGTGTTTGTCTGTTTCTTGTCTTTCCTGATTCTAGGTGAATGAGAACTTTGCCATTGATTTGATAGCACAACAGCCTGTGAATGAGGTGGAGCACCGCATCATAGCCTGCGATGGAGGCGGTGGTGCCCTGGGCCACCCCAAGGTGTACATAAACTTGGTATGCAGTTAAGCAGCTTACTGTTTCTTTGTGTTCACCTTCCCTCCCAGACATCCGCACTGGCTCTCTGGGTGTCCCAGTTAACAGTCATAGCTCAAAGTTCAGCCTGCCTGGTGTTTTCATGGGAGTTTCTAGTTGACAGTGTATTTCAAGTTCAACCTGATTTTCAATGTGCTGTCTAATTGGGATTTTAAGCTAAAAAGTAAGAGATATTTCTTTTTGAATTTTTTCAGGACAAAGAAACAAAAACGGGGACATGTGGCTACTGCGGCCTGCAGTTCAAGCAGCACCATCACTAGTGTGGGCTGTGTCCTGGTCCTCTGACTCCTATGGAACATCTCCACGCTGGGTGTTCTGTGTGAGGCCACTGCTCTGTGAATGGTGTCCCTTGTTTTGAATAAAGGATGCTCCCACCATGGATAGTGAGTTGTTTCTTCCTTTCATAAAGCAAACATGAGCAGGAGCCGCTTCGCTGCTGAAGTAGCCTCTTCTCCAGTGCTGGCGATGAAGTGTGGGCACCGGCATCACCAGCGAAGGGCCCAGCAGCTGCCAGTGAGAAATCAACCCACTCCAGGTCCCAACATCTCATTTAAAGGAAAACAAGCCAAACGCTGAAAGGGATACAACAAAGGCTTAACAATATTAACTGCGTCTCAGTACCTAACAGTGTGCTCTCGTCCCAGACTGCAGGCTGATGTGGGCTCCTCCACTCAAGGAAGCGGGAAACTCAAAGGAGGACATGCCACAAGACTGGATACTCAGGCACGAGAAGGGGACAACTAGGCTAGTTCTGATTTAAAACATGTAGGATACAGATGCCCTCTTACGTCTCTGCAAGTGAGTGGGGATGAGGGTGGGGAGAGGAGAGATGTCAGAAGGCGTTTGTATCCCATTTCCCAGGAGAGAAAACAGGAAACAGCTAAAGCGTAGCAAGTAAAAGGGAACTTTTTGTTTGTATTCTTTAGTTTTTTAAATTAAAATACTTTTATTTATGTGTGGCATATGCAGGTGAGTATAGTGCCTGTGGACACCAAAAGAAAGCACCGGGTCTCCTGGAGCTGGAGTTATCAAGAGCAGAGTGGGTACTTAACCACTGAGCCATCTCCCCTGGCCAAAGTTTTAAGGGTTTGTTACTGTAATCTTGCATATGCACAATGTGCAGTCTGACCGTTCTCCCCCATCTCCCAATCCCTACAAATCTTTCACGTTCCTGTCTTGTTATTCAGCCCGCTGAGATTAACCAGGGTCATCTGTGTGACCACGGGCTTGGAGAAGTCTGCTGGGTCCCTGTGGATACTATATCATACTATGTGGAAGACTACACAAGGCCGTTGTAGCTGGCATGAGCCCTTGAGATGTCTGAGCAGAGGGGAATGCTGTGGTGTGGAAGAGTGAGTTGTATAGTTTCAACGCTTCCTGTCTGTGATGAAATAAGTCATGTCTTAGTTAGGATATCTATTGCTGTGAAGAGAAACCATGACCAAGGCGACTCTTATAAAGGACACTGTTTAATTGGGGCTGCTTACAGGTTCAAAGGCTCAGTCCATTATCATCATGGCAGGAAGCATAGCAGTGTGCAGGCAAATGTGCTGTAGAAGCTGAGAGTTCTACATCTTGATCCAGTGGCAGCCAGGAGGAGATTGTCTTCCACAGGTAGCAGGAGAATGCTCCTTCCATATACTGGGCAAAGCTTTAGCACAGGAGGAGACCTCAAAACCCTTCTCCACAGTGATACAATTCCTCTAACAAGGCTACACCTCCTCCAATAAGGCAATAAGACCACACTTCCTAATAGTGCCACCTCCCATGGGCTAAGCATACTCAAACCACTACAAGTCATATGGGATCTCAAGGATTAGGTCTGAGAGTGCCAAGACCACTAGTGGCGGAGTACCCGAATCACCACCAATGAGTCTTTAAGTGTTCCCTGCCCACAGCCATTGTATATGCTGATCTGAGATCACGGTCATGCATGGAGGCTGAGGTCTGTAAACCAACTGTATGAGCACTCCAGTGGGCATTCCCAAAGTCTGGTGTGTGAGAAGGGCTTGCTGGGAACACCAACTCCTAGCCAACACAGGCAGGGTACTGGGGCGAGCATGTGTGTGGAGAATGAAGCCCGTTCAATCAAAATAGAAACTTTTTTTTTTAATATAAATGCTTTATTTAACAGTTGCAGATCATTTCGTGGGCTAAGTAGTGGATATCCAGAACCCCACCAGCTTCAAGATTAACGCAACCTTCGAGCTTCTCTTTCTGACTCCAATAGGGTGAGCATGTCACCCTCTCGAACGGGGCCTTTGACATTTCGGATGATAGAGCGGCTGGTGTCATCCATGAATTCCACTCGCACCTGCGTGCACTGTCCCTGCGAACCGGTCCTGCCCAGCACTTTGGTTACCCTAGCCAGCTTGATGGGCTGCACGCGACTCGTGTCCATGATGGCGGCGATCTGGCGGAGAGGAGCCAAAATAGAAACTTTTGACTCGGTCTGTTTGATTCCAAGTGGATGAAATCTGAAAGCAGTTGACATCAGCTATGCTCAAGTTTGACAGAGTAGACTTCAAAATCACTAGTCGGAAGAAAATGTCCTCCCATGCTGAGTGGCTGGATGGCACAAGCAAGAGGCTCTGATTGGAAATCAGCATCCACTTGAAAATTGTCTCTGGCTTGCCAATCCTCTGCTGGCTTCATTCCTCTGGTTTCATTTTTGTCTAGATTTTTCCCCCCATTTATTTGCTATGCTCTAACTTCCTCAGTTGGATAATTTATTTTGTCAGTGTGACGCTTCTCTTTTTCTTATATTTAAAGCTATGCATTGCCCTCTAGTCTCAGCTTTAGCTACCCCTCCCCCCCACCCTTCAGAGTCAAAAGGTTGTCACTTCATTACACTCATTTGTAAATATGTTAGGCATGTGGATTTTCAGGCCTTATACATGTTAGGTAGACACTGCACCACTGAGCCACACCTTCAGCACCCAGTCTAAATACATTACAAATGTGTTACTTAAGGGTATCTTAGGTTACTGTTGCTGTGATAAAGCACTATGGCCAAAGCAAGTGATGAGGAAGGGGTTTATGTGGCTAACACTTGCACAGCACTTTCTTTGCCAAAGGAAAGTAGGACAGAAACTCAGACAGTTCAGGAACCTGGAGGCAGGAGCTGACACAGAGGCCATGGAGGGGTGGTGCTTACTGGCTTGGGTCCCCCTGGCTTGCTTAGCCTGTCTTATAAAACCCAGTGCCACTGGCCCAGGGGTGTCCCCTTCCACAATGGATGGGGTCCCACATCAATCCTTAAATAAAAGACACTACAGGCTAGCCTGCAACTGGATCTGACAGAGGCATTTTCTCAATTGAGGCTCCCTCTGCTCTGATCACTAGCTGTGTCAGGTTGACATGAGATCAGCCAGTACAAACAGTAAAGTGCACGGGATACCTGGTGACCACTTGGGCTGATTTGTGTTATTGCCTCAGAATATTCTCTGTGTACTTTCAGCCATTTAAAATCAGCAAGGGGAGGGGGGAAATGATGTGATTATATTATACTCTCAAAGAGTAAAAATAAAGATGAATTAGAAAATAAAATCAGTAAGGTTTGTTTCACAGTCCACTAGGTGGCTAATTCCTAGGAAAGTCTTGTATGTGTGTCTGGCCAGTCTCAGTGAGGGACCAGGACCTCTCTTTCCATCTCACCCTTTTCTTCCATTTTAGATTCATTTATTATTTAGTTAGTTTTAGTTTAGTTTAGTTTTATGAAGACTATTGTTGAAACTGCTTTCAGCTTCCTACCTAATGTCTTTTCAGTGACTGGCGTCTTTCAGAGTTATGAAGGTTTTTTTTTTCCCTGTAACACTGCTTTCAAGCCTGTTTTCCAGCCCTTAGTTTGACCTTCATTCAGACATTTTGACTGATAATATCTTCATTGTCAACCTGACAGGTTCAAAATGACCTACGAGTCACCTCTGATGCTCTGTGAGGGTATTCCCAGGAAGCTTTAACTGAGGAGAGATATGGGTGGCATCGTCTCAAGGGCCGAGGCCCCAGAATGAATGAAAGGCGGAAGGGACAGGGCACCCCCTCCCAGCTTTCTGCAGTGTGAGCAGCTGCTCCAAGTCCTTGCTGCTGCCTTGGCTTCCTGCCGTGGTGGGCTGCACCCCCAGATTGCCAGAACTGCTTCCTTGAGTTGCTGCTGGATCTATTTCTACGGTGAGGTCACATGTTTACTACGAGTGAGGTCTGGTAGGAGCGTTGCCATCCAGCGGAGGTCCTTTGTCCCTTAGCTGGGGGGTCTCACCCATTCTCATCTGATGTGATCACTAATGCTCCAGTTTCAATCTTCAGTCTTTTACTGCCTGGTTTGTCTCAGCTACTCCACACTCCTGCTGCTTTTTTGAGTAGGAGAATTATTATTCATGTTGGACACATCAGAAGTTTACTTCTTTTAAAGAGAGAAAAGTCACACGCAGCTTGCGTGGTGAGAACACCCTGGTCTTCTGTGACGTAGGTCTACGTGAGAGGTGGGCACGAGGGAAGGTGGGCATGAGGGAAGGAGTAAAGGCTCTGAAAGAAAAGGAGGCCATGGTGTGGGGAGGCACAGATCCCCATCTCTGGTGAGCTGGCACCAGGCTGTGCTGTGAGTTACATACCTGCAAGTTATGAAGACTTACACATAAGGATATCTGTGGAGGATTATTGGCAATGGGCAGATCAGATTAATAATATAGTTCTGATTTGATTTCTTTGCTAATTCAATGAGATGACACAGAGGTGTAGAAACAATATGAGTCATTGTTGTCTAGAATATATACATGAATTGAGTGTTCAGAAAATGTAAAATGGCTCGGATGCTGGCCACTGCAGCCATTCTGCTCATGTGTGCTCTCATCTACAGATATATTTACTAGAACAGTGACTAGGTAATTCTGGGGATGGGGGGGCAGTTATGCATCTTTGTATACTATATGAAATTTTGATAGTAAATGTGACATATGAAAATACTGTTCCCATGAAAAAGATTTACAAAAAGAATATTTTATCAATTACTGAAAATTTCAGAGAAAAAAATTCACCATGTTCGGGCCCCATGTTGACACTGTAGTCTGTGGTGGTGCCATGCTGACAGTAGTGACCACAGGACCTGGTAAACTTCACACCTACTTCTGCATTGAACCATGCCCTGCTGTAGTCTCCCACCATGCCCTGCTGCAGTCTCCCATTATGCCCTGCTACAGCCTCCCACCATGCTCTGCTGTGGTCTCCCATCGTGCCCTGCTGTAGTCACCAAGTGAGTGGAGAAGGAAGCTATGCTCTCTTGAGTATTCGAGTCACCAGATGTCCTCTTCAGCTTGGCAGCAATTGCTCTTGAATGCACGCATCTGTGTACAACCATCACTATCAGCTATGAAATATCCCCAACACTGGAGAAACTAGGTAGTATTGCTAGTAATACTGAATTTTAAAACCACACCAGATTCTTTCAGCAAAGTCATTCTGGATCACACTGAGTCACTCTTAGTTTTTTATTGTTTGAAATTTTCATACATGCATCACGTGTTTTGATCGCTTACTCCTCCAATTCCAAGTTTATCTCCTACCACTTTGTTTTTGTTTTTAAAGATTTATTTACTATTATACATAAGTACACTGTAGCTGACTTCAGACTCACCAGAAGAGGGCATCAAATCTCATTATGGGTGGTTGTGAGCCACTATGTGGTTGCTGGGATTTGAACTCAGGACCTTCAGAAGAGCAGTCAGTGCTCTTACCCACTGAGCCATCTTGCCAGCCCCTCCTATCACTTTATGTGCTCTTATGCACTCTATTTTTAAAGCCATAGAGTCCACTTAGTGCTGCCTATTTGCGAGTGGGTGTACGACAACCTACTGCAATGTGGATAGCTTCTCAGAGGCTGCATCCCTGAAGAAAACTCTCTCTCCTTTCCCAGCAGCCATCAGTTCCCAGCAGCTCCTCAGCTAGGGTGGGGCTTTGTGACAGACAACTTCCCTATCTATGATGATCTGGTGCAGGTCTTGTGCACATAGTCACAGCTGTGGTGAGTTCACATACGGAAAACTGCTTCACTAAACACAACCTTACAGTCTTTCTGCCCCTTCTTCCTTGGTGATCTCAGAGTGAGGAAGTATGATGTAGGAGCTCCATCCATCGTCTCTTATTCTCTGCATACCCACAGGTGCCCCGTTTTATAGTCTCTTACTCTCTGCACACCTGCAGGAGCCCCATTTATAGTCTATTATTGTATGCACAGTGACCAGTAGTGGGTTTTGACGTTAATTGCCATTTACTGCAAAATGAAGATCCTCTAATGAGGGTTGGGAATAAAGATAAGTACTCGGGGGCCCTTTAACACTGTGTCCATTTAGTGGAAGGAGAGCAGCAGCTTCTCTGCTGCTAGTCTGTGACCTACCCAACCACAGATTCTTGGCCCAATTAATGGTGTCAGGCATAAATTCCTTCTTGTGTAATCGGCCTTAAATGTAATCGGAAGGTAGTTGATTACCCCTGTTGTAAGGGACATAGCCTGTCAAGCCACAGAGTTCACAGATGGGTAAGATTCTCGATGCCTTCTTCCCTGGTAGCATGCAGAGCACCTTCCAGCACTATGAACCCGCTCAAGTAGGGACGATGCTTCCAGGTGAGTAGCAGCGGATTTCTCCATAGTATGGCTGACAGTGTGGATTTCTCCATAGTATGGCTGACAGTGTGGGTCAGCAATAGGGTCTTAGCTAGGTTCTGTATGATAGTTAACAGTGGTAATAGCCTTTAATATTTGGGGAATTGCTATGTTTTGGGACCTCATGGACAACAACTTGAAAAGAGATGACCCATACTTGGCACTAGGCTTTTTATTTGTTATCTATAGTATCCCTCCCACATTATAAGGAATTCCAGTCAAACTCGTGTGTGTGTGTGTGTGTGTGTGTGTGTGTGTGTGTGTGTGTGCATCTGTGTGCATGTGTGTAAATGTAGGAAGCTTCTGCAGTCAGTCTCTTTCAAAGGTTTTTAGTATTAATTATTCTTCCCTATATTCTGTTCTTACTCTGGTGTCTTAGTATTCTTTTGATGTGATGAGACAATATGGTCATGGCACCTCTTATAAAAGAAAGCATTTAATTGTGGCTTGCTTACAGTTGTACAGGTTCAGTCCATTGTCATCATGATGGGGAGCATAGCTGACTGAAAGGAAGAAGTTAAAAAGGAAAGGATATAACTGGTTCTGGGTTTGTGCTAGATGAATGGATAAACGGAATAAAAAGGAAAGGACAAGGCTTTGTATGGCGGAGTAGGACTTTTATTATAGATAAAGGGGAGAGCATAGCCAGACACAAGGACATCTGGTAGGTTCAGAGTGGCCATGACCCGAGCCATGTAAGGAGAGAGGAAAGGAAGAATCAGATCAAGAGGCCAGGAGGGTAAAGGGTAGATGAGAAAAGGCCAGATAACCGCAATGTCTGGAATATGTGCGGAAGGGCAGCCCAGCCCCTGGGCTGGAGAAGTTTAGGGTAGGGAGCAGGGTATGCCAGACAGGAGGACCCTATAACAGGTGTGAACTGAAGGATGCTAGGGGGACCTGGAGGCCAGGTCTGCTTTGTTATATTAAATAGGCACCTCATCTGTTTGTCCTGGATTGGAGACCTAACAGAGAAGTAGCTGAAAGTTCTACATCCCAAGAAGTGGGACTGGCTTGGGCTTTGGAAACCACAAAGCTCCCCCATCCCGCCCCCCCATGACATACTTCCTTCAACAAGGCCACACCTCTTAATCTCAAGTAGTGCCATTCCCTGGTATGTGAGCATTCGGGTATGTGAGTCCATAGGGGCTATTCTCCTTCAAACCACCCACCTGGACTCAAGCCCTTCCCCTACTCAAGGATTTCTGCTCTATTATTCCCCTTTCCCACTTCACCCCACCCATGTTCTACCCCCATGCCTTGAATCTTGCCTCCCCCTGTACATGGCCCCTTATTATTTTCTGAAGAGTCAATCCATGTATGACAGGAGATGTGACGTTTGTCTTCCTGGGCCTGGGTCACCTCACTCAGGATGATTGTTTCTAGCTCCATCTATTTACTGTGAATTTTATTTTGTTTTTACAGCTGGATAAGATCCAGTTGTGCAAATGTGTCACATTTTCATTATCCACTCTTCAGTTGAAGAACACATAGGCTGTTTCCATTTCCTGGCTATTGTGAACACAACAGCGATGAACAGGAATGAGCAAGTATCTCTGTAGTAGAATAGAATCCTTCGGGAATGTGTCCAAGAGTGATGCACCTGGTTCTTATGTCTCCATTTTTGAGGAACATCCACACTGGTTTCTCTAGTGGCTGCATCAGTCTGTGCTCCCACCAGCAGTGAGTAAGTGTTTATCTCTCCCTATATCCACGCAAGCATTTCTTGGGATGTTTTAATTTTAGCCATTCTGACTAAGGGGTTATTAATTTGTCCTGAGAATCAATACTACATGCACGGTTAAACAAGGGAAAGCTTGGGTCTCCCAGAGCATCCTGGTTCTGGCAAACGTTCATTCTTTTCACCTTCTATCAGAACCCAACCTGAACCCAGGTGGCCGAACTCCTGAGTTGAAGAAGAAGATGGAAGTGGCCTTCACATTAGGGGCTACTCATGCACACTACGTGTGACATGTGCTCTACGTGACACCAATGGGTTAATAACAAACAGGACACTTTCTGGAAATTGGTTCTTTCTAGAAAAGGGGCAACAGCTCCATCTGATAGACCAAGGCACACTCAAGCTACTTGTTTGCCCACAGAAGGTTTGGGAAAGGACAGAGCCAGCGAGGGCATGCTGGGCTGTATCTGTGTGGGGACTCAGGGTTCCTAGGTGTCTGTACACATCCACACAGCCTCACCTGAACATGTGCCTAGAAGCCACAGGCACACTTCTGATGCTTCACCATGTTCACAGATGCTAGGTTTGGCCTGTGTTTTAATACTCTAAGGGTTACCTGCCTCCTGTACGTTCTGGGGATGGTCCCTCCATGGGCAGTGACAATACACTGGGAGCTTGCAAGACAGATGGGCAGCACTTGGCCCAGAGCCCTATCTGACCATCCTTGATGGCATGACAGCCCCTGCCCCAGCTCATACACTGTCCAGGGTGGTGAGTGAAAAGTTGTCCTGGCAGGGCAACAGCTCCTATATAGGAGACCCCAGCCCTGAACAAGGGGCAGGATCTGAGATCAGTAGACACTTCTCCAAGAATGTAAGGTGGGTGCTGTACAGGAAGATTTGGATGCTGTTCTGACTTCTACCGCCACACAGAACATTCTGGAAAATATCATCAGTCGTGGGATATGGTGCAAAGACAGGAATGTGGACTAATGTTCCCCAGAGTGATCTATTGCCTGGACACCCCAGCTTCCAGGCACAGGCCTTGATACTTTCCCACCAGTCCCTGCAGGGAGCAGTCCTCTGCATTTCCTTGACTAGGGCAAGGGGTGGCTCTGGGATGAGGCCAGGACTCATGCCTAACTGGCCCCTGCCTGCCCACCAGAGGGCAGTAGTGCACAGCTGTCCTCTTGGTCTCAGTAACAGGGACCCCAGAGGCTGGGGTGCTGGGTCCAAGTCCTTGGAGATGACCACACCTGACACTGTGCAGAGGCCCAGAATCTGCAGATGATACTGCCTTTGAAATCTGCTCTTGGCAACATTAACAGCTATTTGGAGAGATATCTAGAAGCCAAGGGAAGCAAGGCTCTGTCTCCCCAAAGCAGGTACAGCCTCTGAGTGAGCCCCTCCTTTAACATGACAGGCCTAAGGGAAACAGAAACCCTTCAAAGGTAGAATGGGCCAGGGTTTGATTTCTCACCCCTGAGCAGTGCCTTGATCTTGCCCAGCTGAGGGCAAGTCTAGCTTGGTGTGTGGGTGGCAGCCTCCCCTGAGGACGAGGCAGGCACTGAGCCCCCTGGCGGCTGTGGCTTCCCAGCCTTCGAGCTCCAGCACCTCCTCGTCCAGGTTGCCATGAGAATGACCTGTTACTGCACCAAGGAGGTGATCAATGAGGCTGCAGACCGCTGTGGCGGCCAGCAAGATCCGCTGGCCACCGAGACAGAAGGCAGCTCACTGGGACGGAGGCTGAGAGTCCCGGCACGGTACTCTGGTGCTCAATGCTCACCTCCCCTCTCCTCGGGGGCCATTCTAGTATTACAGTGCTAATCCACCAGACACGGGGGATTTTAAATTTCATTTTTGTGCAGTTATTTAAAGTTTAAACTGATAATGTCTAACCCAATTAAATTCCAGTCAATCGTGCTCTAAATGCACTAAGTCTTGTGAAATATGAATGAGGTGTCCCCCCGCACTCCTTAACGACTTAATCTCCATGCTGAGTCTCCGCTCCTGGGAATACTGTGTCGAACCTAGGAACGAAGCAGAAGTGAGACAGGATGGGGACTCGCAACCCACGCTGAAACCTTCTTACTGGCCTTGCTCACTGGGATATCTGGCACATTCAGAATTCAGAGCTTGTGGTGGAAGAGCACCCACTTAAGTCCAGTTGCCAAGATGGGGGCACACTTTGGGAGTAGCCTTCAAAGGCAGCTGACCACACTGGCCATCTCCCTACCCTTACCACATCGCTCCCAGCTTCACGCTCTGTATGGGAGTGCTAACAACCTCTGGTGTTGAGTGTGGGCTCTGTTTTCCAGGGTTATTCTCAGGAATAATGGCTGACAGCATGTTAAAGCTGTCTTCCATTGGATGCATAACAACCGAAGCTGCCATGGTGTGTTCTCCTGACTCTTCAGGGTGTTGGGGCCTGGGGCTGTGGGACTTAAAGGAGATGTGAGAGTAGAGGCTCACAAATGGCACTGGGGAACTACCCAGCCCTTTCTAGGATTGACTTCTCTGAGAGGCAAGCCTTGGCTCTGCCTTGGGGTTCTTTCTAAAGAGTCTGTGATCAGTGGTTGTCCACCATGGCACAAGAAAAGGCTGTGATTTCAGAACAATCCTGGCTCCACGGGGGACTAATATACAGTGGTGGTCCTCAGTGTGGCTACTGTGTTTTTAGAGATTGATTCAGAGTCTTCAGATTCAACCTCGTGTAGCCTACGACCAGGAGGAAAAAAACAAAACTGAAAACAAAAACAACAAACCTTTTAGGAGCAGAATAAAACAGCACCTTTGAGACGTGTTACACTGGAGGCTTGCCATTCAAACCCTAGTGATCAAAGGCAAACAGAGTCCTTTCTGGGTCTTTCCTACCTGGTACCCTGCTCAGGTTCTATGGTTAGCTCCACCTGTTAGTTCAACTGCCTTGGCTGCGTTTGCGCACACCAGCCAGGTGTGCTTGTTGGGCATTTGGTGCAGGGTGGAGCAAGGTGGTCCCACCTAAAGTTTGGCCAGAACTAGTGTGAGCAGGTAAGAGGGAGATCAGACAGGTCAGTCAGCACACAGGCAGGACCTGTGACTGTGTATCTGCCTACCATAGAACTTATGAATTTGAGTCTGGTCCTATGAGATGGAGATTCAGCCCGGGTAGGGGAGGGTCCAGGCTGCTACCACTAAACCTTTAGAAATCCAGGCAGCTCGGTTTCCATCCCAGGGAAGATGTTGCTGCTAAGTGTCAGGAATGGCTTAGAGTTGGGCAGAGCAGTGTTCATACAGATGATCTGGAAGTGGAAGCAAAGGCGGGTTCTGCGAGGTCTGTGGGGCAGGAATATGGTGCATTTTCAGCGACAGGAAGGACTGTCGTCTTCCCAGCTGGACTGTAGCTGTCAGCGTAACAACGAATGTCATTGAGAAACAATTCATGGCATCAAATCCACAAAGAAGACATTTAAAGCATGGCATGCAGCAGTCTGGTAGTTATATTACTTTTTGAACCATGGTGAAATATAAGCATGAAGTTCACCATTTAATCCTTTATCCTAGGGTTCCGGGGATTGAACCTAGTGCCTTGTGCATGCCAGGCAAACATGCTACCCCCGGGCTAGAGTCCAGCTCCAGACTTCACCCTGTGGCCACTTTTAAGTGTTAAATTTCATGGCATTATGTATACAGTGTACAATTATTATCACTGCCCATCTACAGAACACTCTCTGTCACCAAGAGACACGAATCTTCCTTCCTCTCCCAGCCCCGGGTTCTCCCACTGAACCCTCTGTCTCCACAAGTTTGCTCACTCTAGGGAGTCACAGGGTTCATTCAGTGTTTGCCTTTTGCTACTAGCTAATGTATGGGACATAATATCTCTCAGTGCCACTGTGTTGGGGCAAGAGTCAGAACATCCCTTCTTTCAGTGCTCTGTGGCACGGCTGTAGTTCTCACGTCTGTCATCCTCGAGTGTGTGCTTGGTTAAAGGATGCTGCTGTGACTTTGAGTGGGTAGTATCTCTTCCCTGTCCTCAATTCCCTTAGGTAGGTGTCTAGCAGTGGAATTGTTGTGTCCTGTACAGAGCCTGTGCTTAGTTCTTTTATTGGTTATTTAATGCTTTTGGGGGGTGGTCACAGGGTACCTACAGTTGTCACTCCAGGGCTGGGGACCCTATCTAGGAGCTGGAATCTGGGATTCTCCTTCCCCGTGACCAGGATTTTGCCCAGAAGTGATGAGGTCAGGATCTACCAGGACAACAGAAGAGAGAGGCACTTAGGAGGTAGTCAGGTGAGCATCATGCACGCTTCGTGTCCCGCTGGTTCCAGCCATCAGTGTCCAGCTTTGCTGACCACTCTCCAACACTACTGAGCAGTCAGGACTATCATTCCACTATCACTGTCCATCACCATACCATGATCCTCCACCCTCGCCACCTTCCACTTCTGCCTGCTGTTGTCCCCCCCATTGCCTATCCTTTCTATCGCCCCCCACCCCTACCCCTCTACAGTTAGAGACATTTTGCTGTGGTTACCTTCTGGGAGACGAGCTTGTGAGGCTCACTTCTTGTCCACGGGTATCAGCAGTAGCTCCGAATGCCTCTCAGGCTGAAGGCCGCAGCACTTCCTGCCCTGATTCTAGCTTCCTGGATCTGAATTCCACATAGTGAGGTACTTGGTTCTGATCTCTGTGTGTGATCTGTAGTAGTGGCTGCAGCTGGATGAAAGGGCCCGTGTGTTTCTGTCTCTCCTCTCCCCACAACTGGTCTGTCTGAGCTCCCCCTGGAAGAGGAAAGGGATAAGCCATCCAGCTGTGTTTTAACAGCTACCTCAGGCTTCACTCAAGAGTCTGAGACCCTGTGACACCCCGCCTGCCCCCACCCTAGTCAGCCTTACCATTGCAGGCTGGCTCCCTATTCTTCAAGTTCTCTTGGTTGCTGTTAGAAGACGGCTTGGACTCCCTATGGGCCTCAGTCCTCAGTAACATTCTCCTCCTATGGAAAGACCTGTCCCACACTCCACATGGGGTCTCTGTGGCTTATGCCCCTCAGACTCAGGTCTGATGTGCTGAAGTGTTCCTTGCAGGAAAATCACCCTGATTAACAGCCACAACCTTACTTTCTCCAAGCTTCCTAGTCACCAGAATTCCCCCAAAGCTCTGTGTCAAATGTGGGTGGCAGCGATGGGCTAAGAAGGTCCTGGAACTACAGAGGATTATTTGCTTCATCCACAGTCTGAACACCTGCTTCTAGGCTCTGTCCCTGTCATGGATATGGGACTGTTTAGGAGACCAGGCAGTCTGGGCTCCCTGTGTCACCGCTTCTGTGTCCCACCCATCTGTCCTCCAGCTATCAAAGGGGATTAACAGTAACAGCAGTCAGGAGGCAGAGAGAACAGGCCTCCAAGACATGGCTATTGCTCACAGCAGGAGGCTCACAATCAAATTCTAACGAAAGGTCACATTTGCAATAAGTAAGATGGAAATGTGGGTAATTGGTTAGGAGCGCTGATACTTCTGCGGCAGAGAGCATTTGGATGGAGTCGGAACCTTTCTGCCCAGGTAATTAAAAATGAGACTTCACAGCATCATTAAAATGAGGGTGAGCAGGCTATGATGACGTCACCACAGGAGGAAAACACTCTTCAAGTGAGCTCTTGTAGTTCTTGTCTTTGTTACTAAAAGGAACGCAGCCTTCCTCTGGGCGGGTGGGGTACCCACAAAGAATCTAAAGAACAGCACAAGCCCCTACAGAGAGTCAGTCTACACTGAGAGAGGAGGAGGGATTGGCAGACAGGATCCATATGATCCTGACTCTTCCTGGGATGGACAGAAGGCATTAAAGCTGATAAGCTATATCCTTAGCCCCTTTGCCTTCCCAGACAAAGAATGCTGGCCCACTGTTGCATCTTCTGGAGCTGTGTATGGGGACCACTGATCAGTGCTTGTGCCTGGGAAGGCTGCAGCTCAGCTGACAGACTGAAGAGGATGACGCAACAGTCTTCACCACAGGGCCTGGGAAGTCAGAATGAAACTGCATATGCAGCCTCACTGATTATAGAAACCAAGGTAAAGTGTATGGGGAGCTAAAATACAGCAGTGTGGCGGTAGCTGTGTTATTTTACTTGTATCATTTAAATAATCCCCTGCCCCAAACCCCAACTTCTGAAAGCCACAGGCACTTTTTCTCATCCCCCCCCCCCCCGTAGTGAGGGTGGGAGGCTGGGGAGAACCTGTTTGTAGTTGGTACCTAGCAGTGGGAGCAGCTGTGATGTTGCCAGGCTGTGAATAAAGGCCCTGTCGCTGCTGCTGCCGTGGGGCTCCGGGCTCTGGATGCTTGGGTGGTTTCTTTGTGCTTTAAGGCCTGTGTTGGACTTTGGTCACAAAATTGCCTGCTGCTGCTGTCTGCCGACAACATAGGAAGGTGTTCCCAGCAAGAATCTTAAAGGGGACAGGGAACACCACGAGTCCCTCCTCAAGTTGTGTTATTCCAGATCTTTATTTTAAGATGTATTTTTGTGGTAAGTGTAATTATTTACAAGACTCACTTAATTTATGAACAGAACAATTCAATTTAGCCCCAAATTTAAAAGAAATATGTACTGAAGTTGAGGGTTTTGGGGAGGGAGGTTGACAAAAATGCTTATTAATTGAATTAAACTTTTGATATGAAAGATGAAATGCTGTGGCAGAGACATCATTGTTCCCTGGCTCCTTCCTCCTATAATTCTGCTAACTAGCCACCTTTTATCAACTGAAGCACCAGAAATGCAGTTTAAAGTTCCCTCCTTTTATCTGCAAGGTTGTTCCCCTCCACCTGCGGGTGAAATCCTCTTCCATCTTCAAGGACGATAAACTGCAAAGAGTTTGTCAGTCAGGGTAATAGCCAGTAAGGAGGACATTCCAGGACAGATGGCGCCTGGGCCCAGTGTTGGTTTCATTGAGCCCCAGGCTTTGAGAGCACAGTGCTGATTTGCCTGTTCCCTTTGATAGTGGGTGCGCTAACACAGCTGCCGAAGGGGCAGTGCCTGGCCCTCTTCTCTCAGCAAAGGCATGCATGCAAGGCTCACTTCTGAGGACTCAGCAGCGCCATGCTCCCTATCTAGGGTTTGCATTCCTCCACAGGGGCAATAGGTGACAGATGACAATCTAAAGGCCTCCAGTGACTGGGGCTCTGTGAACTCTGAAGGTCTACAATCCTTGAGGACCTCTTCTCACTGCCCCTCTGCACAGGCTGCCATAGTTGGGTCCCACGAGTGCACACACTGGCCAGGCTTCCACGGATGCTCTGTGAACACTGTTTCTGGGTTGTCCTCACACCGTGGCCAATCAAGTCCCAGAGCCAGGCCTCACTCTCTCCCTATGCCTCTTAGGGTTCTCTAATGAGTCCTCTATTAGGGTGTTTTCCTCTCTCACATGTCCTCTAGGTAGTCTCTCTGTTCTCATGTCCTCCAACTGATCCCTGAGGGCTACCTCATTTGTAGGACTCCATGTCCTTGATCTGGGGTACTTTGGGATGGTTTTTTGTTTGTTTATTTGTTTATTTGTTTGTTTTGTTTGTTTGTTTGTTTTTGCAAGAGTTTCCAGGGCAGAGGGATATACTTCCTAGCACCTCTCAGCTACGTTCCCAGTTGAGAAAGAATGGATTCTACACAGAAGACTCCACAGGCTCCAGGGCTGCTCCTCAAGGAGGGCCCAGGAGATGTTTTTCCATGACTCCAGGAGATGATCTCATTCTGCTGCGCCTCAGCATGGAACAGGGCTAGGACAGGACAGCAAGTAGTCACACCACACAGCTCACTTAGGGCGCTAAGACTAGAAGATATGATGTGGTGTCCTCACAAAGATCATGGTGCTGTGCCCTGCCTGTATCCTCCCCTAGACATTACAGAGCTAGAGTGTATGCATCGTCACCAGTGCCATGCTGGACTGAGTGAGAATCAGCCCATCTCAAAAGCCAGCCGCTGGTGGCTAGTGCTCGCTCGCTCGGAGACCAAGGGAGGATTCACTGTGCTTCTTCCTCAACTAAGAGCAGCAGCCCAAACACAGCCCCTCCGGGAGCCATCATTTTAATATGAATATGCTCTGGTGACTTGCCCAGGCCTCACAGATCTAAAGCCCAACACACCACTCAATCCTGCCTCTCCTACTGAGGGGCTTTTCCTGCCCGGTTCATGTCTCCCTTGTCCCTGCAGGCATTGCTCCTGGCTGAGATGTATTGATTCATATTACCTTCCTACAGACCAATGCCAGCTGGTGTCCTAGCTGGGCTTGTGTCACACCCCTACCCTCAGGGCACCATGGAATCTGTGGCTTCAGACCTTGGGATAAGGAACAGGTGCCCCTTCAGTGATTTATGCAAAGGCCACCCTGGGCCCAGCAGGGGCCCAAATATAGAGAATGTTCTCCCTCTTCCCCTTCCCCCTCCCTCTCTCCCGCCTCCCCTTCCCCTTCCCCTTCCCCATCCCTCTCCCTCTCCCCGCCTCTCTTTCTCTTCCTTCCTTCCCATAGGACCATCTCTTTTCCTAAAGATCTACAGGAAGAAGGAGGCGGCTATTTTGGCCCAGGACTCTGAGCTCTAAGGACACCAGTCTGCTTTTGTCTCGCAGTCCTAGTCCTGCTTCCACCAGACTCTGGGTTCTGGCCTTGACTGAGGGTTGCTGTAGCCTTACCTTTCAATACCTATTTTTGTTCCCTCTGGTCCTCAGACCTGAGTAAGAAGTTTTGCTCACCGACAAGATGAACTACTAAACCTCTGCTCCATCACTTCATGATGTAGGATGAGTCAACATAGAATGGACTGGCAGCAACCCAGTCTGTACAGCCGGTGTACACATACAACCACTTGAATTAAGAAAACTTCCCCTGGGCTAGAGAGATGGCTCAGCAGTTAAGAGCACTGACTGCTCTTCCAGAGGTTCTGACCTCAGTTCCCAGCAACCACATTACAGCTATCTGTAATGGGATCCGACGCCCTCTTCTGGTGTGTAGAAGCTACAGTGTACTCATATAAAATAAATAAATAAATCTTAAAAAGAAAGAAAGAAAGAAAGAAAGAAAGAAAGAAAGAAAGAAAGAAAGAAAGAAAGAAGGAAAGAAAGAAAACTTCCCCTTTAGCCAAACTCAAAGGCTGGGATGCAAATGAAAGGGGAGGAAGCTTCTATTAACAGATAAGGATTCTTAGAAAGCTGTGCCTGGGCATGCAGTTTTTAAAATTAAAATAAAATGTTACTATGAATCTCATTCATACCGAAGGAACAGAAACACACACACAATCAATCAACCAGGAATATATATATATATCTATATATTTATCTATATATATTTATATCTCTATATATATATCAACCAGACTTCTTTAAAGGGATTATAGGCCTCACCTCAATTGGAGTTGATGGTCTTCGTGTTAATCAGACTAGGATTTTAATATATGGAGTCATGTTCATTTGATACCTATGAGGGAGCAATATTAGATACCAGTATGTTATAACCACAGTAAAAGCCATGGCCCTAAAACATCTCACAATTTCCAATTCTAGATTTGGTCAGTCATTGTCACTCAGTTTTGAAGAGAGGCAGAAGAGATGGCCCAGCAGTTAAAAGCACTGGCTGTTCTTCCGGAGAACCTGGATTCAATTCCCAGCACCCACACAGCAGCTCACAACTGTCTGTAACTACAGTTCCAGGGGATCCAACATAAATAAGCACAACATAAGCTCACACAGACATACACATGCAGACAAAACACCAATGCATATAAAATGAAAAAAAAATTAAAGAAACAAAATCTTAATAAATAAATCTAAAAAAGAGAGAGGAAAAAGATAAGTTAAAAGGTGGGGGGGGGGTGGCGAGGTGGGGGAGCAGCTGGAGAGATGGCTCAGTGGTTAAGAGCACTGACTGCTCTTCCAGAGGTCCTGAGTTCAATTCCCAGCTACAGCATGGTGGCTCACAACTATTTGTAATGGGTTCTGATGTGTCTGAAGACAGCTAAAGTGTACTCAGACATGTAAAACAAATAAAATCTAGAAGTAAAAAATTAAAAAAAAAAAACCCACAAAGTCTTGAAGAAAAAAATCCAACACACACACACACACACACACACACACACACACACACACACACACACAGAGGAACATGCACTCCTGATTACTGTGAATCAGGAGTTCTTATTAAATCAGTTCTAATTCGTTTCCACTCTACTGGAGGCCTGTGGGGACTAGAGACAGAGCCCTGTGCAGGGCTCCTGTTGGTCTCTAGATACATGTGCTTCGGTGAGACAGAGTTCTGTCTCCAGCATCTGAAGCCATTGTCACATGCCTACAGTGGGCTCCTTCAGGAGGCTTCTTCTCTTCTTCCAGTGTCTTACACTGGTGCTGGGTTCTCAGCCCCACTGAGTGAGCTAAACATGTACATACCTGAGACAAGTCACATGCCTTTTGTCACACATGTTTGTGTGTGTGGTCTGGCCTGAGGGTAACCCTGGGGACTTACTTTGAAGACCTTTTCAAGGTAGTTTCTCAGGAAGGGAGGATCTGATCCCTTGGGAAAAAAGAAACTGCTTTGTGATCCTGGCTTGCAGAAACCCAGATAGGACACAGGACTAGAACATGCGTGTGCAAGTAGCCACTCTCAACCCTACCCAGTCAGCTTTTAAGGAGTGCAGCCCCCCAGCAGTGCTCTAGGCACTATCAAGCAGCAGCTCGAAATGGAGAGTACACAGTTTTTTAAGGTGAGGGCCTCTCCAGTGCTAATTACACTCTTTCCTCTTTGTTTCTAAAGAAATAAATTCTGAGGAAGATTTTAGCTCACCTGGGGGTTTGTTTCAGAAAAATTCTGTTCCTTATAAAGTCGTTTGTTATTTTGCCGTGGTTTTATACACAATGGAAGGGTGAGGAAAAGGTCAGCAATAAGTCTGCCGCTGCGTTTTAGCTTGGAAAAAATGTAATATTGATCGATAAGAAAATGGAAAAAGCACAACTATTAACGGCTTACTTGATCTTCTGCGACCTTTACCCGCCATGTCGATTTTATTCTTAAATGTTATGTCTGCTGCTCAAAAGGTTTGTCCTGTTTAGTCCCTCATGTAATTAACACGTGCTCTTCTTCGCTCTCTCTAATGTGGAAACAAGGCGTGGGCCTTGATTTTCTTGTTGAACCACTGTCCTTAAACAGAGTTTTTGCTGCCACCCAGACCAGTCACAGAGCGCTCGTGCAGCGCAACCCTGGTTTCCTGCCAATTTGCAGGCGAGCCTCTGCTTAGGCACAGATCTTTTAGCCTTAGCTTCAAGGCTCCATCTGAGCACTACCCTGTGTGCCCAACACACTGGGATCAAAGGACATTAGACATTCCTCTTCTTCTGCAAGGAAGTTGATTGCCTCCTCAGGCCTGTGGAGGTCAACATACTCAACCGACACCTTGCATCACAGGGGCCACACAGCTGCAGAAAGCATCCCCACATCATGCAGGGAAGGGATGTTTGCACACCCGAGATGGGCCTTATGAGAGGCATGGAACCTAGAGGATTCTCAGAGTCACACCTCCATCGCAGGAGGCATTAATGTGGTGGCAGCTCGTGTCTAGTCCCTCTCAGTATGAAGATTCAAGTCCACATACCCAGGCAGTAACATGTACTTCAGGCCTGCTGAGGCCTCCAAAGGAGGAGAAGGTGACTTCAAAAATAGGGTAGAAAGACCAATGCCCCAGGAGCCAACAGTGGGCAGAGGTTGGAGTGTCAGAGGTTTATTAAAGAGCCAGGGCAAGTCTGTTGGAGCCTCAATAGGCTTGAGTAGACTCTCTCTCCCGTGGATGTATCTCCACTGTAAGCTTTGTGGGACATTATCTGGAAACAGAGTCCTTGCACATGTAGTTAGGCTAAGATGAGGTCACGTTAGATTAGAACTCTGGTCTCATGTGACCAAAGTCTTAGCAAGAAGGCATTTTGGACCCAGCCTCCCGGGGGAGCACACTGTAGAAAGTAGGGTGACATGTCTGAAGCCAACCAGTACTGAGGCTTCCTGGGAGCAGAAAAAGAGACGTGAGGCCAGCTGCATGAAGAGCAGCCCCTCTGCACCCTGGTATCAGACTACCATTCGGAGGTATGAGGGGCAATTGTTCGCCAAGACACCCCATCTGAGGGGCCCTGGTGCTGTAGCCTCAGGGAGTCAGCAGAGGGGACTGAAGGGGTTACCAAGGTTGTCTCTGTGGGAGGGAGGGTAGAGTGAGGATTCTCTTTCCTTATATCACTCAAAGTAGGGGACCATGGAGAGGAAAGGTCTGACTGGGTAGCTTGGGCACACTGCTCCCCAGTGGCCACATACAGGCCTACCCATTTCATTGCAGAAAAGATCACACAAAGAGGCTGAAGTCAGGCGGGCTGCCAAGGGATTCGCTACCAGGACTGGCACACACAAGGTCCAGATGTCTACTATGCTGTCACTCAGTTGTCTCCAAATTAGGAAAGGCAGTGCTACGTGGTTACCACGCAGAGGGCCAGGAAACTTGATGGGTATCCATGTTCCATGTATACCTAGTGGCCCTCTATAGGCTGCGGTGTGTGTGTGTGTGTGTGTGTGTGTGTGTGTGTGTGTGTGTGTGTGTGTGTGTAGGGGGCACATGTCCCTGGAGGCCAGAAGGGAAGAAAGCTACAGGTTGGGAAGTATCACCCTTCAGTGTCCTTTTTCACCGTGGGGACAGTTTTCCTGTCATTTCCTGGAAAAACACTGTCCTGTGCTCTGTCAGCTGCTTGGTGTATAGTTGATATAGATGTGTAGCCATGAAGCAAGTGGCTCTGTTTGCACAGAATGCGGGGCCTTGCCATTCTGGAAGTGAGGACTCTGTGGACTTGTGGACTGAGTCCTGTTGCAGGGTTCTCTGAACCTGTCTTCACCTACCTATCTACTCTCTTCAGAGGCCCCTCTACATCTGTCCCTTTTCAGGAACAGTGGGGGAGGAAGGATGCAGATAAGCCTCCTGGGGTCCCTGGTTATCAGGCTCGACCTTTGGAGAGGCTGAGAGGGGAGTGTTGTCACCCTCAGAGATAGAAGAGTCATTGGCTGGGAGTTTCCATCCGGCATCCTGAGTGGTCAGAGGCAAGGCCATGAAAAGACAGTCAGGACTGGGGCCCTGTCCTGTCCTGTCAGCGCGTCAGTGCAGACACCCAGACACACCAGGCTCTGGACATATGTGAATGACTGTTAGTCTATTCTTACAGCAGTTTGGTGGCTGTTATGCAGGGCCTGTCCCACCTCCTGATTGACAGCCAGTGGGTAGCATGGCCATTTAGACTTCAGGAGAAGGCAAGGGTGATTGACTGAATGTGGCCTACAAAGACATCTGGCAGCCCCAGGAAGAGCAGCCTCTCACCTGTATGGAAAAGAAGAAAGTGAGTTGCTTGATTCACTGAAACCATGGCATTGTGTGCTGCAGGGCACTTGTGCAATCATAGGTTGGTCTTGGGTTTGATTAAGTCTATGCCTCTCTGTCTTCTAGAAGAATCAAGAACGTGTGGAGGGAGGGAGTGATTTCTGTGTTTTAAGAATAGAAAATTTGAATCCCCATGGACTGATGAACTGGACACATAAAAGACTTTACAGTGATCCCCATTTATTCACATCAAGCTCCGGAAACACAATGTAGCCTTCAGTGGTGGAGGAAAATTGGAAAACCAGCCTTCTCTAGAAATGGTTGCTTTAAAAGTCTCTGTGGGCAGGACAGTGGTGGCACACGCCTTTAATCCCAGCACTTGAGAGGCAGAGGCAGGCAGATTTCTGAGTTCAAGGCCAAGCCTGGTCTACAAAGTGAGTTCCAGGACAGCCAGGGCTACACAGAGAAACCCTGTCTAGAAAAAAAATCTAAATAAATAAGTAAGCAAATAAGTAAATCTCCCTGTGGTTGGCTGTCCACATGACACACATGTCATTCACAAATGTCCAGAGCCTGGTGTGTCTTACAGGAAGTCCTGCTTCAGATGGGCTTCCATGTGTTGTAAGCCTAGCCTTTAACGGCTGAGTCATCTCTCCAGCCCTGGGTCTCCTTGTGTTTGGGAATGTCTATATGCTGGGGCTCCTTCTGGGAGTGTAGTCAGTGGCTGGAGAAGACAATGCCCTACATAGCGGCAAAGCCATTACAATAATGAGTTGGATACTCTCTTGGAATCCATTAAGGTTAGTCTTGACTACCACTTGCTTCATGACGAAAAGACTTGACAGTGCTGGTAGAGTTGTAAGGGGCCTCATGTCACCACAGAGATGTCTGCCAGTATTTTGCAATGTGTGTGTCCACACATGTACCACCAAAAACGTGTATCTATTCACATGCATTTCACCAAAGTGAGAAGCAGTATTCAGTTTGTAAGGGTGTGAATTATAATGTTTAAAACATTAATTTTTGTCTTTTGAGAGTCTTACTAAGTAGTCCTGGCTAACCTGAACTTGGTATATAGACCAGAGTGGAAAAATCCTGTACGCGAGTGAGCATTGTCATGTCTGGCTTGGATAATCTTTTAAAGATATACTTTTGGTGCTGGGAATAGAATGTAGGGTTTTACACACAAGAGCTCTGTATCAGTGAGCTATGTATTCAAACTAAAGATGCTTTTCTTGAACTGAAAAATCCCACTTTAGATTTTTTATTAGGTATTTTCTTCATTTACATTTCCAATGTTATCCCAAAAGTCCCCCCATACCCTCCCCCCACTCCCCTCCCCCACTTTAGTTTTAAAACGTACCAAAATAATAAAGAACATACATTGGTCTCCAAACTGAAGGAGACAAGGACTTTTAATCAACACAAATCTTCAAATCATTCTACAATCTTAACTCAGAAACAACAACAACAATAAAAAACCAATCAAATTCTAGTGAACTAAGAAATGTTGTTATCTGCAGTCAAAACTGCAATTGAATTGACTCCTGTCATAGTGTGGAAACCACTGTGTAAATTCGTAGATTTATGAGGCTCTGTTTTCATGACAGGAAAGGGGTTCAAGACATGGACACAGAGCTAGGAAAACCCTGTGTCTACCTGATGAAGCTCGCTATGGGAGGCAGCGATTTATGGACTCTGACCTAAAAGGCTTTATTTATTTATTTTCTCTTTGGGCTAGAGATGACCCATAGCATTTGGTGCTGTGTTCTCTTTAAGTGATATTTGAGATGTGTTCCTCTTCTCTGAGAGTCCTTGTTCTTAAAATGATTTCTCAGTGGAAGAAAAAAAAAACTCTAGAGAGTCAAATGGAGATATTGTGAGCTCTTGGAACATTCTAGCACTCTGGCATGTGTCATCCCAGATGTCTGTCTTCCACACTTCTCTGTATAGTTTAGGAAGGTGCCCTGGTGTAAGCATCACCTATGGGGGCAATGCTGTTGTCAGCAGAAGTGACGTGTTCACACTTGTGTCGGTGTGCACCCAGGAACATGAAGATCATAGCCTGTTTCTTCCAGGGACATCCAAAGCGCACTCTAGGTGGTATGTGAAGACAGAATCCTAGCCAGAGACATGAAATGCATGATTAATTAGCATGACATTGTGGCCGCAGGTACTGATGTGCGGGTGTCCCAGCACCTTGTGCCATCTCCTACCATCCCCTGGGAGGCTCCACCTGAAGACTGCATGCCTTCCAGCAGTTGGTGCTGCTAAGAAGATCTTCCTGGATTATGATCCTGTGCTCAGTTCTGATCACATACCAGGAGCATGGAAAATGAACATTTAACAGGAATGTGTACATTTCCTATCTCAGTATCCCTTGAAAAGACAAATACAGCGGTCAGAGATTTCCCAGATAGAGGGTGGCTCCACTCACTTTAGCTAAGTTATTGAGACTCTCATGGTGTCTTTCATGACCTGGCACCTTCTGCTTTCCATATTCACCAAGTATCTATTGTATACAGCCATCTTTGTCCATAAGGACTCTAACATATGTTTCCTTAGCTCTCACTTTATGCTTTACAGAAATGGTTCACGAAATGAGTCTTTTCAACCTCATCCAAGCATAGTGTGTAGAGACCCTACCTGTAGCATCTGGAGCTGGGCATCGATCGTGGCTGTTCTGTGCTGTCTAGTGGGTGTTTCTTATGAGGTTTCTGGAAGTTTGAATGTTGTGTATTAATGTGAGACTCAGGCCAGGGGGCATTCTCAAGCAAGCCTCAGGAATCGACTTCGTGCCATTGGTAAAGCAATTCCATCTTCTAGAAAAAAAAAAAACTTTAAAACCTCTGTAGCATCTATCAAATTCTCAAGTCCTTTTCGTTCAGCTCCTCTCTTGGTCTTTCAGAGACTACAGAACCTAAGGTTTTATAGTGTGGGCCTTGGGGTACCCATTGGAACCCAAGGGCACTCTGTAGTAGTCAGGGCAGACCTTATTCCTGGAGTCGGCCTTTGTACTCACACTGCCTTAAGGCAAGTTCCCCACCCAAGAATTTATTACACTTTCCTGCCCGAGAGTTCATACACACAGCCACATACATGCACATATATGAATGTATATGCACACAGGAATACTTAGATACATATTTGAATACACAGATACCCACGTTCTGTGTAATTGGCGTACACCAGGGCTTCCTATTGGTAAAGTGTTCAGGGCATTACCTGAAGGCACAGTTCTGTCTGGTTCCCTTCCTGAGTGGGTCAGATAGACCTTATCTCTGCTCCATGTGGGGTACTAGTTAACAAGCCTGTCTCCCCCTGTGTAAGGGGTTTACAGGTGTAGTTCTCTTAACAGAGGAGACTCATTAAGCTGGGCTCAACTCCTTGAATTCTTTCTGTTTGGTTAGTCTTGGGTTTGCCTGTCCATCTGCTTCCCCTGTTTTCCCCAAGAAGAAACCTAAAGTGATGGCCTCCTGGCTCCTGGTAAGTCTTCAAACACTTTTGTCCACAATCTAGGTCACTGGGGAGGTTCTCAAGTTCACCTGGCTCTCCATGTAGCTCTGAGCTTCAGCACAGGAAGGCCTAATACCAATGTTTTAATTGTCAACTTGACACAACCTAAAATTGCCTTAATTAAATTAACTTATATGGGACAACTTATCCCACTATGGGCAACACCATTCCCTAGCCAGAGGTTCCTGAACTGTCAAAATGGAGGGAAATGACTACAAGCAAGCAATCAGCATCTAAGAAATCCTCTTTTCAAGACTGTAGACATAATGTAACTAAGTGCTTCAAGTTTTTCTGCCTGGACTTTCCTGTTATTGTGGACTGTAACTTGGAATTGTGAGCTAAAATAAAACCCATCTTCCCTGGATCAATAGGAAACTAAAGTACAGCTAGGATGCGGGTGTCATGTTTCATCACATGTACAGTTACATATGTGATCATACATGTGTGTGCATGGCCACACTGGTGACTGTATATGACTACATAGATGTAGTACAACTACGTTATGTAACTTGCATTTCATGTCATTTCATAGGCACAGTTATACTATGTAGTTAATGCATGCTTAAAAATACAAATGCATGTAACTATATGTTTGTTATTCACCTGTGGTTTCATGCGTGCTATCACATGTATACTGTTTTATATATATGTGGTTAATGCAAATGGCTCATGTATATAGTTGCATGTGGCTTCACATCTGATTACACACGTGTAATCACATATATGTAATTTTATTTCATGGGATTGTAATGGCATCTTTTGGAATCTCCCTTCTTTGCTGGTTCTGAGGAGCTCATGAACAGCTTGGAGGGTCCATACAGCCAGGAGGTGAGTGCAGCTGACAAAAGGTCTGCTTGGAAAAGAGCCTCCATCTGGACCTAGGATGAGAGGCAGGAGGGTGACCCAGAGCCTGAGAGGCTTGTGGCCAGGCTCTGCTGCCCTTACTGCTGAGATAGAATAAATACATATTGTTTTTCGCAGCTGGACCTGTTGTGACATTTAACCTACTGTGACTTTTAATATGTGAGCTAACTAGTTGCCTATTGAGTATAAGAACTCAAGTGGTCATGTAGACTTCCCACCCCCAAGGCTTCATTTTAGGAAGAGAACTCATATGTCCAGAGTTGGAAGTGAGATCAAGGTTGTGGCAGAGCCTGAATTTTAACCTGTTCCTCTCTGTTGGACCTGTGTCCCCCATGAAAGTCCCTCTCCCTAAGAAGTGACAGAACCACCGCTCAGTGGATGTGTGCTCATGTCACTAACATGTTCAATATGTGCATGGCGACTCACTCCTAAAGGCAGCTGTGTCTACTTCCTAGAGGAAGATTTGGAGGCCCAGAGCATTCCCCACCCCTGTCCCTGGAGAGCAGAAGACCAGTTGGCAGCCCCTGGTTTACAAAGTGACTGGCTACTCATTTCTTCAACCTGAGATGCATGTAAGAAGTGTTGATGGCAGTGCCTCCTCCAGGACCTTATTCCCCCCACAGGCAAAGGGTAAGCAATAGGATGGCAGCAAGTAATGTCTTAGGGTTTTTATTGCTGCAAGGAAACACCATGATGGGTGATTCATCACAGCAGTAGAAAGCAAGTTGGGGAAGAATGGGTTTATTTGACTTTTGCATCACTGTTTATCATTGAAGGATGTCAGGATGGAAACAGAAACAAGGCAGGAACCTGCTTACTGATTTGCTTCCCAAGGTGTTGCTCGGCCTTCTTTCTTATAGAATCCAGGATCATCAGCCCAGGGATGGCGTCACCCACAATGGGTTGGGCCCTCCCCATCAATCACTGGCTAAGAAAATACAACTAAATCTTATGGAAGCATTCTCTCAATTAAGGCTCTAGCTTTCAGATAACTCTAGCTGTGTCAAGAGGACATAAAATTAGCCAGTGCAAGTAGTTAGCTGCTGTGTAGGCATAAGGAAGAGAAACAAACTGTCTGCCTTTGTTCCCAGGACCACGAGGCTCCATGAGGTCAGAGGGTTCTTGGCTCTGCAAGAGGCATAATGAAGAGAGTGAGTCCTTCAGCCAAAGGAAGCCTGGTTCCAGAAACGTGTATTGGGAGGGCAAGCTCTCTGACACAGCCTTCATGGAGGGGTGATGGCCTGAGAGCCGGTGTCCCGAGGAGGTCAGGATAAAGGATCTTTTATCACGGGTCTCCCTGCCACAGTCAACATTCAGAACACCAGGAGTTGGATCTCAAGAAGACAGCTCTGTATTCCCATGATATCCCACCCTTTCACAAAGTACCCCTGCACCAGCCCTGTTCCCTGCACCCAGTGCCTATTAGCCAGTCTCATGCTGATTCCTTCCCATCTCCTCTACTTCATCCTGACTCCTGATCCTAACATCTCTTGGCCACTTCCTGCTCCAGTAGACCCTCTCTGTGACTCAGCTCGGAGGTCACTTTCATCTGTGTGGTAGAGTGAAGTTTACTTCCTTGGGTATTTCCTGCTATTCCCTCAGAGAAAGATAGCAGATATGTAGCCACCCATAAGGCACCGTCTCACTGTGCCATAGCTGCCTTCAGGGGGATAGGAAGATCTTAGGCAAACCAGAGAGGCTTGGGTACATTGCTATGGCTTCCTTGATCCCCCTGGACTGTGGGCTCAAGTCAAAGCTGGAGTCAGCTTTCAGTTTGTGAATATTTAAGTGTGTTCAGAGGTAACTGTGTACATATGAGCATGTACATACAGGTGTGCACATAGACACTCATGTGAAAATATGTGCACAAGTGTGCATACATGTATGTAAATGAGCATATATGTGTTCTTATATGTGTATGTAGTAGATGTAAACACACACACAGGTAAGCATGCATATACACATGCAAATACATATGAGAATGTACATGTCTTATGTGTGCAGATGTAAACATACATCTGTACATGTGTGCTTATGTGTTCATTCAAAGATGTATATGTAGGTATACATATATGTATACATAGAAAGATGTATGTGTGTTCTTCTCTATGTATATGCAGCTGTGTACATGTATATACATATGAACATATATCTGTGCTCACATGTGTGCAGGGGTTCACATGTAAGTGTGAAAAATGAACATGCATGTTCTTGTCTTTGTATGTGTGGGTGTATAGTTGCGTATACATATGAGCTTATGTGTGCTTGTATATATGTGCATATATGCACATATGTATGCATGCAAGCAAGCAAGTATGTGCTTGTCTGTGTACTTGTCTGCATACATGCACAGGTATTCACATGTGTGTCACACTTGGGACTTATTAGCTGGCCAGGTGTCTGACTCTTAGTTCCCTGGAAGTTTCACTTAAGGCTTTAGATTAAATGGTCAGAGAGGATGTGAGGCACGGATGCAGCTGCTGCACGGGAACACTAATGAGGGCCATGTCACAGAATGAGCAGCCTCCTCTGGAGGTCTGCAGGCTCTGGGCTCCCACCTCTGACACCCTGGCAGCTGGGCAGAGTAGAGAGCTGCGGACAGGGCGAACAGCTAGCTCCATTGCTTTTGCTCTTTGCTTTTCCATGTTCTGATTTCTCTAGAACCAGCGGCTTTTTGCTAAGAAGATTTGGCTCCTGGGCTGGATTGTCTATCCTTGAAACACTACCCACCTTCCCCCAGCTCCCAGAGGCCACTGAAACCCGGGGACAGAGATGACTGAGTGGCACTCTGCATTTTCTGACTCCACCTTGACTCCCCAGGGCCACGTGCTCCTCAAGCTGAGCTTTCTCAGGCTATCTGCAGCCTCACATACCTCCAGCCCCCTGCCTGCTTTCAGGCCTCTCTCTGCAGCAGTGGGTGGTGGTAAAGGACTGTGCCTGTGAGCACAGCTGAGCACAGCTTTGGCCTTGCCACCCATCACCTCAGGAAAAGAGAGGTCAGTGTCCAGGAGCCAGGATCCCTCTTTCACTAGTTTCTGTCCTTCATTATCTCACTTCCTCTTCTTCCCCTTCCTTCCCTGACCTCCTCTCCCTCTAATTCATTTATGATCCTTTGTTTCCTTTGCCAGACCTGTCCACTGTGGGAAAGCCGGTGTTCTCCTTCCATAGCAATATCACATGCCTGTCACACGACTTGCTTTCAACTCTTAGGTAGGCAGGACGCTGCCCATATGTGAGTGTGTGCTGTAAGTACGCTCTGCACTAGTGGCTAGGAGGGCATTGTGCTGTTGATGAGAATGCAAGGGGCATCCGAGTGCACAGGGCCCTGAAACTTGGTTATAGAGAATCATTCTGTCACATAGGAGGCTGTCCAGTCTCAGCCTGTAAAGACCTGGTCACCTAGGCCATCTTAACATTGAGTCTATGAAGGGAGGTACGGGGTAGAGCTTAGCTACTCTGAGCTTACAGGGGGGCTCACACAGGCATGTGCATGGCACGTACTGCACACATTCATACAGAAATAACCTTTACCTACTGTTGACCTTGTTTTCAAGTCATCCCTCCCCACACCTGCTTGCATCACAGTGCTTCCAGAGCTAGTGCTGAGACGCCAGAGAGGCGCCATCCTGCCGGACACCTGTGCTTTTTCCCTGGGCTTAGCTAGCCTCCAGCAGGTAAGCCACTATGACTAAGAAGCCAGGAATGTCAGGGCAGTCACCTTTGTTTGACTTTCTCTGTCACTATGCTATTTGGAAGCCTCTATTGCCACAGCCCCTGCTGCAGGTTGTGAGTCAGTGGCTGCCAGATGACACCTGTCAGCCAGCCAGAGCAGGCGCCTGACTTACTAGGCAGCTGGGGGAATGGGAAATCTATCTACCGGAGCCATCTAGGACATTCCAGAAGACCTGGCCTGGTGGCAATAGGCACCACCTCCCTCCTAGAGATCCAGGCCCAGGCGGAGGCCCTGCTGCATAGACTCAGAAGTAGAATTGCCTGGGAAATGCTTGGCACCCACAGACCCTGGATCCAGTGCAGGCCCAGGAGTACTGTGAATGTGCCTACTGTCAGGTGTGGACTCCTCTAGCTTGTTCGAGACATGCCACCAGGCCAGTGAGGGGCTCTAGAATGTCAGTGCTGCCCTGTTGCAACCACGATTCTGGGTGCTGGGTGCTGGGTGCTGGAGATCTTGTGCTGCTCACAGAGGTCGCTTCGGAAGAGCAGATCTGGGACACTTACAGCCTATCTCCTTCAGCTCATTACATGTTCATGCAGCAAGAATATTTTATCATGAGTCTAAGATCAGGAAAGATTCTAGAGCACAGTAAACCGTGGTTATGAGGTAGCCAGGAAGGTGAAATGATGGCTCTCTCTCTCTCTCTCTCTCTCTCTCTGCCATCATCTCTCTTCTACTTTTACTTTAGAGAACTTTGTGTTTTAGTAAACTTTATTGTTTGAGCAAAGTCAGCTGAAAATGGTGTCACAGGCTTGTAATTCCAGCATTTGTGATCCCAAGTAGGAGGGTTGGGTTGTGAGTTCCAGGCTGGTCTGGGCTACACAGTAAGACATTGTTTCAAAATAAGAAAGTGAAAAGAGAGTGCAGAGAGCTGCATACTTCCCCTCCATTGCTAACCTGTCACAGCAGAGCAGACATTGTATCAATGCTCCAATATGGATGCAGTGTCTTTAGTCAAACGCTACTGTTTTTCTTAGAGTCACTCAGCATTGCAAAAGCTACATTTTGAATCAAAGGCATAATCAATGTGCCTATTGTTTCAGTCACACAGGCTGCAAGCATCCTGTACTTCACCGGTAACTCTTAGTCCATGTGGTGACCATAGTCCCCGTGGTCCCCCTTTTTCCTCCCCCGTATACCCTGAAGCCTTTACAGACCAGCCCCTTTTACCGAGTGCTACGCTTTCCTGCTTCAGCATACCTTTCAGCCTTTATCTCCCTGCCTGTGGGCTGCTTCAGAGTGATACTTGTTGCATCCTGTACCTGTCCAGGTGCCCTCCCCCAGGCTACCCGAGCTACGAGATTTTCTTGCGATAAACTACGCTCCTGACTCCATTTACAGATGGAGTGGTCTAGGCACCACAAAGGACTGTGTCTGGCTGAATCCAGTTGGAACCATCTTGAGATTCAGGCCTAACCACCTTGCCGATGGCAGTGTTCGAACTCCTTTCTGTCTACAGATCTAGGAGCCTCCTGAGTTAAGCATGTCCGAGAGAGCCCAAGAAGGGGTCAATTTGGGAAGAAGAGCAGTGGCCAGAGCAACAGATTAGAATGTGCCAACGTCCCCGTGGTTCCACCCATCCCCTTCACTCAAAAGGGAGTCTGTGGCCCTCAAGGACTAGGCGAACCTTTGTCTCTTCCCAGTTTATCATTAGGAGCTGTCCTCTGAGCTGTCATCTGGTCTTGTTCTCTCTGTTCTGAGCTGGCTCAGACTTCACCCATGGAAACCTTTTATAATCTGATTGTCCCTGTCTCCCTCCAGAAGACCAGAGTTTGCTGCAGCCTGTTGGTCTCAGCTTGTGGCTGGGTATGATAGCGACAGAGTGGCTTCACTGTGGTCCTTGGGGAACACCTGAGCACTCTCATGGACATGGCTTTCCTGGGGTTTTCATCCACCCACCTGGGACTAGCTGGAAAGTGAGATTCCACTCTTGATGTCTCAATCCAGAGACTGTATCCTCAATGGTCCTGCCCTTGTAAAGAAAAGCCCACAGCAGTGGCAGAACAGGCCCACGGTGCCCACTACAGCCTGCATGGCATGGCATGGCAATCACACAGAAACCCCTCACAGTGATGGGGCTGGGACACACACCAGCCATTTCAGAGGAGCCTGTAAGGAGCTATGATTTATAGCTCCCTTGAGGGGCTGGACTACGAATGGCAGAGGCAGGGCTGTTGGGAGATGACTTGTCCCTCTCTAGTTAGTGGGCTGTGGCAACTGCTCTGGAGAGGCGGGTATCTGGGAGCCGACATCTAACAGCCTATTAGACAGACAGTGGCAAAAGGCTGGGGGTGGGGTGGGGTGGAGGGAGGGACGGTAGAAACACTGAGCCCCTGAGTGGGGACCTGTGGCTAAATGTAACATCCCAGGCTCACATCTACATGTTATTGCCAGCTTGAGTTTGCATCTCAGTTCTGATTGACTCCGATGCATTCTTCAGCCCTACGCTGCCCAAGCTACAAGGGTTGAACAGCCCTTATCTTTCAGTTTGCTGAACAGCAACTATCCCCAAAGCCTGAGACTTCACACAGCAAAAGTCTTTCTTTTCCTACGACCCATGTCAGCCATGGCTAGCTGGGGCTGCTTCTGCTGAAGTCCTTGCCTCTGTGCTGAGCTTGTCTCAACCACAGACATGGAGAAAGTTCACAGGTCTCAGAACTGCTGGCTCTAGTGGGTCATGTGCAACTTGCTTACACGATATTGGCTAAAGGAGGTAACTAGCATGACTGAGCCCAGAATCTGGGTGGTAGGACTCATGTCTTCTTGCAGGTGACATGGCTTAGGGCACAGGCTTCCTTTATGCAGGGAAGAAGTGGGTAGTTGTAAGAGATGGTGCATGGGGCTAAATCTCAATAGAAATGAACTGAAGTGACCCCCTCAGGGCTGGTATGGGAACTCAATGAGTAGTGCAAAGTAAGAGGAGCTCCATCCACAGGCTGGAACTATGCACCTTGCTTGAAGCAGAAGGAGCAATGTGCAGATGACAACAGTTTGCACAGGGTGTCTGCATGGGGCATCAGTCTTCAGGAGGAGGTTTGACTGTATCCACTCCAAGAATTTATTTTTCTTAATAATTTACATTATACCTGTAACACTGACATAAAATATATGCTTATTAATACTCAGCCTGGCCTTTTTTAAAAAATAGGCACTTGATGCCAGTATCTACAATAAGCTGAAATGGATGGGTTAAGAGAAGCCAATGTGGTATGCATTTAATTTTTGCCAAAGGGTCTGAGATGAATTATTATCTGAATGAATGAATGTTGGATGCTGGAGGGTCCAGCATGCTGACACCCCTGCATAAAAAGCAGTCTGAGCAAGACATAGTGGTAACCTAGTGTGTCCCTTCCTCTATGGCCTCTACTCCAATCCCTGCCTCTGTTCCTGCATTTAGTTCTTGTCTTGGCTTCCCTCAATGATGGAGTGTTTTCGTATTATACCGGAGAGCAAACTAGAACAGTCAGGTAGCCAGGGCCAGAGAGAGGCAAAGTGCCCATTTCCTAGGGGATCTATGACTGAGGTTGTTCCTCTGGAGTGAGGGAGAAGCTTCATCTAGGCCTAGGAGGTTGACGACATGTTTTGCAGATAGCTAGCCCTGCAGAAAGCTACAGACAGCCTCTGAATGAGATGAACTCCCCCAGTGCTTACAACCACCATGTAGCTAAATGGTGGTGCTATTAGCTCAGAGGAAATAAACAGTTACATGTGACTGTGTTTGGACTATGTCAGCTTCTGTTTAATTGGTGTGTAGGCTGCAAGGCATGAATTACAGGATGTATAATTTATTTGTGCAATAAAATACCGTTAACTGAGAGAGGGAAAATGAAGAGAAAAATAATACGTTTCACACTATAATTACACAATAAAGTTTGAATTAGAAGTATAGTTTGGCCCACCAACTTCTCCAGACCTGAGGAAAAAAAATCAGCAAAGTCAGCAGGTTCCTGGGAGGGGCCATTCAAATGACAAATGAGGGCTGGACAACGGATAACAGACCATCAGGCAGTAGAAGCAATTGAGAAGCAGCTGTCCTGTTGTGGGATGTGTCTAGACCAGGAAAGATGGAATGTGTGGAACAAAAGAGGTGGCAAGAAATCAAGAGAAAGTTAACAATGAAGCAATTGCCTGGCAGCCGCACCTTCTCACAAAAGAGCAGAAACCAATCACACCTGAATGTTTTTTGTTAATCTGAAAAGTCCATCTCCTGATTGACCAGGATCGTTTAACTCCTGTGTTGGTGGTGGTGGTGAAGGTGTTCAACCTGGCTCTTTTTATCAGGGAGAGGTATAATGTCTACTCAAAGCTGACACTTCTCTCAAACACACATGCTGTCACCCCAACACTGGTCATCTGAGTCTCTGTGTGTGACTCCAGATACAGGCAGGAAGTTGGACCAAAGGGATTATTGCAGCCTAACTCTCTTGCAGATGGGTCTCCCCCGTGGAAGCAGACAGAGCAATTCCAAGTGACAATTCAGCCCAAGCCCCTCCTTCATGCAAGTCCATTTGGGGCAGGTCCTGACCAAGGACAGGTCTATGTGCCATGTGGGGGTTTAGAACCAGACAGGTCAGTCACCCATCCCTGGAGATGAGGTTCTGTCAGGAAGACAGCCTGCACAGACCCAGGATTCTGTGGTGTGTTAGAGAGGTGAAGGACAGCTTTGGGCTCCCTGACTCGGCCCCCAGGTCAAGGCTGTACTTCTGGTCCAGCTGGGCCAGTGCTTGCCCCTTAGTTCTGTGGCTGATGGTATGGGACAAGAGTGGCTCAGAACATTGGTGCTCACTGTTCTATGGAAGTCTTGTGGATACACATTAGGGAAAGTGTCTTGACCCCAGGGACAACAACCTGAAGAAAAGAAAGCTTTGGTGAAGGGAGGTGGGAGTCACTGGTGAGTTCAGAGAATGCCATGGGTGGCGGAGTTTGTTTTCCATCTGGAGGCCTACATCTGATAACAACTACCTTCTCCTGCATGAAGTCCTGATGAGCAGGTCAGAGCAGAGCTGATACTTGGGACAGATGTTGCCCTAAGATGAAGCCATCAAGGTACAGCCATGATCCTTAAGCAACCATGCCATGCTCTGAGAAGCACAGATACAAACACCTATGCTGGACAGACCACTGTCAAGAGAGTCCCTTGATATAACTGGGACAAGGTGACACCAGATGTGTGAGGCTGTTCCTGGCATGTGGTGACCGGTGCCTAAGTGGGACCATACTTTCAAGAGGCAGCTCCCAGTGCAGCATACACAGTGTGCAACAGTCTCCAAAGTCATTCACAGATGCCATGGACGTTGGGTGTGCTCTGTTTGCATGATGATGGTATGTTTGTTCATGTCCGCATCACCATACATGTGACTCACGCACACCGCAGCACCACAGCACTTAATGTCTTCTGCCATAGAGTGTGACACTGGTGTGTTTAGGCCATTATCATGACAACATTTTGGCTTTAATGACAACCTGTCTGTCCTTGGTACCCATCAAGTTGGAAAGTGGTCTCAACCTGGCACCTTTTCCTAAGGTCCAGATTTGTGGCAAAACATGTAAGTCCCCAAACCACTTGTGGATCCGTTATAAAATTGGAGCAACTGCAGAGAAGCAGACAGTTGGGTACTCAAGGGACCACTCTGGCTTGTAAGGGACAGGCACATATGGAATGCCAGTGTCAATGAGGAAGCCACCTTATGCCTCACAGCCCTGTTGCCGACAGAGCCACACATGTGTCTAACCATCCAAGGTGATATTATAGATGTGTGTGCGGACCCTATGGTGTGGGGAAATAGGGAGACAGAGCCTCCAAGAGACCCTCGATGGTTGGACTACATTCACAGACACTCAGCTCAACTTTTCTCTTCACTACTTTGCAGGATAGAGCTGATCATGCTGCCCTCAAGATAGGGAAACTGAGGCTGGGGAGGTCATGAAGAGATTGAATCTCATAAAGCTCTGTCTTCACCTCTACAGGGAGTGTTCCAGAAAACTCTGTCCCATTCCAGAGCTGCACAGGCCAGCTTCTCGCAAGAGAAGCAGGAGGTCCTCACTGCTCCCTGGCCAGGGCTTCTCTGTGACCCTACATGTACACACTCTGGAGCCTGTCTTCAGTCACATATTCACAACTAAGAATGAGGTCATAGCTGTGGACAGCTATTCTCACAAAGGGGGTGGGCACAATGTAAGAAGTGATCCTCTTTCTGCCCAAGTGGACAGTGCTCATCTGTTCCTGATTCCCCATGAACACTCTTCTGTGTAGTCTCATGTTCCAGGTAAAGAATCCAAGAAAGTCCCAATCCTGATCTCCAGGGAGACTATAGTGGTTGCTGGAAGTATGGATAGGCATTTCATCTTGGACAGTGCTCAGGAAGCGTAGCTACAGCACATGGCTGGTACACGGCAGAGGCAGATGTGGTCGGGACATAGGAGGGCAGCACCAGATGATGGCTGACCGAAGCAGTGGTCATGGACACCTAGAGTAAAGTCCCTTGCTTGAGGCTTATGAGAACTATGGAGCCACTAAAGGTCCCATTTACAAGGACAGTGGTACTATTCCATGGGGATGAGTGGAACGTGCATAAGAAATATGCAATGACAGGCACAGGGGCATGGCAGCTATGGAACACAGGAGCCTTCACCTGAGAGAGCAGGTTGTGGAACTCACCATTCAGAGTGGTTGGCAGATCCCCAGTGAAGGGAGCAGGAGTTAGGCATTCATGTGACACTTCCTGACACCAGATACTACAAGCTGGGCTTAGGTTTTATCACTCAGGCTAACTGGAGCTTGCATTTAGCTGGACAGAACCCAGAGAACTACTTCAACATCCTCAATGGCCATTGACTCCTGCTGGCCAAATCCTCTACCAAGCTCTCACCTGCCACATGGCTGTCTAGCTCCCAACTAAAGAGCCTTACAGGCACTGAGCCCTAGAGGTGTTCGAATGAGCTCTAAGAGGACCCCACTCCAAGACTAAGTAACTGGGTATCCAGGGTAAGAGTGAGTGTGGAGAGGCTGTTGTGACAGCCATGTCCATGAGTGTCCCTGAATAACCATGTCCAGATAAGCTTCAGGTCCCAAGCCATAGGTCCAGAGGAGATCCTGGATACTGTTCCAGAACCATGCATGCTTGTGTTTTCTGTTTTTGTTTGTTTGTTTGTTTGTTTGTTTTTCCAGATGCAGGAGAGAGTAGATGGAGCAGGCCCAGCCACATCCACCAGAGAGAGGCCATTGCATGTAGTTTCGCTTCTTTAACTCTTCACTAGAAGTGTCTAATTGGCAAACTGACAGAAGGAAGGGCATGCAGGTGATCCAAGGCTGTGGATGTTAGAGGACATCACTCACATCAGAGCCCATGGTGATCTGGGATGGATGGCACAATACATCTGTGCATCCTTGCCTTACAACAAGCAAGTGATCGAGAATCTCCTGGGCAAGTTCAGGGGACAGCTTGAGCTGCTCAGGGTGATTCCCCAGGCTGACAAGTTGGCTACATGAACAGAAAGCGAAGGGTGGGCACATTACTGATAGATTCCCACCTGCACCAGGAGGGGGAAGGTCAGGATGTCTCAGCTAGGAGGGGCTCCTAAGGCCTGGAAGAGGTCCACTAAGGCAGGCTTGGGTGATGCACGTCTACCTGCCTCGAGGAAGCCTAAGGCTTGCTCTTGTGGTTCTCAAGATAGCACCCTGCCTCTCACCTGTTTCAACTCAGAAGCAAAGCTTGTGTTGTGCTATAGCCTCCTGGAATGCAGCTGCTATGGTCAGGAACTATAGGAAGTCAGAGCTACATGAAACCCCGTCAGTAAGCTACCATTTCTAGTAAGCAGGCTGTGCTATGCTGGCTTGGCCTCAGGAATCCTTGAGTGGAATGTCACCTGATATCCTGTGGATAGGCGGTCAGTCCTAATCAGGGACCCATGGGAAGCTAAGGCCATGTCCCTGGGAAGGCAGCTTTCTGTGGTGTAAAGCACTATTTATTTAGATACTCAGTTGCATCTATTAGTCTACACTGCCATGCTTTTCCACAGGCTTCCAGAGTTCTGTGTGGCCTTCATCTTTGCTGAGACATTTGAGGTTTCATTGGACCTGCCCTCTGCCAGCCAGGGAGGGAACAGATCGTCCTGTAGCTAGACCTCTGTGGTCCAGTCTAGTCTTCTGTCCTGCTCTGTCCATAGCTCCAAACAGCGGTTTGGTGGGTTCACTGGTCAGAAGCTCACAGCTTTCTAAGAGTGCCATTGGCCACATGGCTGGATCTGAGTGATGTTCTTCACATTGTACCAAAGTGTAGTTAAGCAGAGCCTTTAGTCAAGAACAAGAAACAAGGCCACAGTGTAGTGATTGTAACCATAAATGGATTTCTAGTGAGAATGGCCAAAACCCAGTAGCCTACTGCTTCTTTGCCTGGGGGGCAAACCTATGTGTTTCTTTGGGCAACCCTATCTGTTTCTTTGGGCACATCACTCCAGGAATTCCAATAGTGCAAACACATGTACACACTCTTCCCTGTAGACACTTGAACTGCTCCTCCAAGGGAGCTAACTGCTGCCATGGGATCCCAGAACAAATCCTTTGTGAAATGGCTAGTCTTCCCACCATGCGACAATTCATTTCTTAACATGTCTACAATGAATGACTTCCACACTTCAACATCTGTGTTGCTTACACTGCTCACTCAGCTTCCATGTGGTATGCTCATTTTCTCTTGCTTCTGTTTGGTGGGCATGAGACAGGGTAGGCAATGAGTTAGACACAAGGGCGTCAGGGACACTACAGCTGTGTCTTAATGGCCGTCTCCTGTCAGGATGTCACCTTTATTTGTTCTTTCTGTTGTACAAGAAACACTCTGCCAGGTGCCATATGGGCCACTAATGAAAAGACCCTGGCTTTATTACCATATTGTGATGGTGATATCCTGTGGTTTTGTTTGTTTGTTTGTTTGTTTGTTTGTTTTTTAAAATCTGTGTCCCTTTCTGGTACGGTATTTTTCAAGAGGCTCATGGAAGAAACACTAAAAGAGAGATCCAATCCACCATGATTTGGAAGGGGAAATAACTTTATCACATTATTACTTTAGCCCACCTCAAAAATATTCATAAAGCTTCTTACAAGAGCCCAATGTGGTAGCTCCCACCCACACAGCACTTGCAAGGCAGAAGCAGAGTGATTCTTAGGTGTTGGAGGCCAGTCTGGGTTGCTTAGTGAGTTCCAGGACACTTTCTGGGCTTTAGAGTGGGACCTTGTCTCAAAGAGAAAAAGAAGGGGCTGGGGAGCAAGCAAGCAGTCAGGAAAACAAGCTCTTTCAAGAGTAACAGTCCATGCCTCTGGCTTCTCCTACTCCTCAGGTTGGCCCTCTCATCCAGCATCTTTGGATTGAACTCTCTTGTCTCTCACCACAGTAAATCTCTGAAGTTTACTTTCACTTTCTCTGCTTAAACTAAGTCTGACTTCTTGTGATCTCTGAGCCCGTGTTAAATTCTTTCCCTAACAGACCATGAATCTCCTATATCCATGGCTGTAGTAATAGGTGTTCTGCTGGGTTATAGGAGGTGCTGGGCAGTTACTTTGACATTTGGGGCAACACAATTGCTTAAAAGAGCAAGTCACTTCCCCTTGTACCACAGAAATATCACATTGCACAAACTCTTCTACAGTGTTCCATTACATAAAAAGAACGGACTCAGGGCATCCCTAATATCATTTTTTAGGAGACCTACTGTGTTCTAGTATGTTCTTTACTGGGGCATGTGGTTAGCACATACATTTACATACATATATATACATATACATATACATATACATATACATATACATATACATATACATATACATATACATATACATATACATATACATATACATATACATATACATATACATACATGCATTGATATATGTATAAACTACATGCATGTTTTTGCTGGTATGTGTATATATACACATGTGTTATGTATATATACACGTGTTGTGTATATGTATGCATGTTTATGTGTTAATTATATGTAGTATAAATAAATGTATTTGTGTTTGTGTGTCGATACAGTGCATAATAGGTATCAAATGTGGTTTTGTGTGTATTTGAGGTATATGTGTGCATGTATGTATGTGTGTATGCATATGTATGGGCATGTGTGTATGTGTGTTTGTGTCTATGTGGTAGGTGAGGTCTGGTGATGCCTTGTGGTTTGTGGATTTTAGAGAAACTTGTGTCAAGGGCTGTCTGGGTTCTTACCCAGGGCTCTGCCATGCTTCCTGTCTTTACCTACAGCAGTTCCTCCCATAGAGCACCACAGCCTGGGTGCTTACATTACAGTTGCTGCAGTCTCACCCTACCGGAGGCTGGAGCCTGAGGGAGAAACACTGCAGGACAGCTTCTCCTGAGGCCTCTTCTCCAGAGCTTGCAGATCCTGTCTTTTGTATCCTCACAGCCCTGTACCTCAGCATATGTCTTTTTCACATTTTCCATTCTTATAATGCCCCCTTTTGAATTGTCCCCTGATTCCGTGTCCAATTAAGGCTACCTACCACCTGTTCTGGGTCACCATCAGGTTTGTTTTCTTTTTTTTCTTTTCTGTCTCCTCTTCTTCTTCTTCCTCCTCCTCCCTCCCTCTCCAGACAGGTCTCTGTATAGCCTTGGCTGTCCTGAAATTCAATCTGTAGACCAAGCTGGCCTGGAACTCAGAGATCTGCCTACCTCTGCCCCCCCAAGTACCAAATTTTCTTTAGCCACAGGACACAAATGTTAAAAACAAACAAACAAACAAACAAACAAACAAACAAACAAAAGCTTATTGATCCTGGATTCCAGGTGTCTTGCCCTGCCCTGCTGTATGTATCCTAAGATAAGTTACTGAACATATGGATTCAGTGAGACAAAAGACACACCAATGTAATGAGTGCAGAGGTGTCTTAGGTGACTCCTGGGTGGTTCTTCTTAGGCCAGATTACTCCTGGCCCCTGGTTTGAAGGTTAGTTGTCTTCTAGGAGACCATAGTGGAACCAGTTCTTCCAGGCAATCAAGGTATCAGGGAGAGAGCAGTTATAAATTCCAGGAGTGGCTGGGAGCCTCAAGGCTCTCACAGTGAGGTGTCTACCATTCTCCCCTCCCCCTCCCCAGTGCCACACCTGCTTCCTCATGCTCTGTAGCTGCTACTCAGCTATCTGGTGCATGGAGAAGTAGCCTTCCAGTCTCAGCTTAGACTCAGGTCTGCAGAAATCATAACCATATGGTGGTAGACGAAAAGAACTTTGTCAGTGGTTGGGCACACTGGGGATAACTGGTCACAGGAACTTAGAGCCTGAAGCCATACTGCTCAGGCCCTGCACATTGGCTCCCCTGTCTTGGTGTACAGAGCAACTTTGCAGGCATAAATGAGCCATGAGTGATTTGGAGCAATTATCTTGTGGTTATACCCAATACCATGCCTATCCCTTGCTTGATCAGGAAGCTCAAGTTGATTCTGCTTTTTTTTTTTTTTTTTTTTTTTTAGATTTCGTTAGTTAGTTATATGAGTGCTCTCTTTGTATCCAGAGGAGGCAGAGGAGGGCGTCAGAACTCATTATAGATGGTTGTGAGCTACCATGTGGTTGCTGGGAATTGAACTCAGGACCTCTGGAAGAGCAGTCAGTGCTCTTAACTGCTGAGCCATTTCCCCAGTCCCTAGGGTTCTGCTTTGATAGTTCACATTTGGCATGCAGTGCTGGCTGCTGGGTCACCAAAACCCAGCTTCTGCCATTAAGCTCATGGTATCAGGGCTTTGTAGAGTGTCTGTGTTTGCAAAACCATTAGATACACCAAGGAAAAGAAAAGAACTGTTGAGGAGGAGGAGGAGGAGGAAGGGGAGGAGGAAGGGGAGGAGAAAGAGGAGGGGAAGGAGGAAGGAGGAGGAGGAGAGGGAGGAGGAGGAGGAGGGGGAGGAGGAAGGGGAGGAGAGGGAGATGAAGAAGAAAGAAGAAGAAGAAGAAGAAGAAGAAGAAGAAGAAGAAGAAGAAGAAGAAGAAGAAGAAGAAGAAGAAGAAGAAGAAGCAGCAGCAGCAGCAGCAGCAGCAGCAGCAGAAGCAGCTGCTAAACAGGCTTGTATTTGTACACCTAAGGTAGATTTGCAGCCTGTTTACCCTCTGTCTTTCTATGGCCTTGAAGCCTGGGCCCTCCCTTTTCTGTCACTCAGAGAAAGTTGCCTAGCAGCTGACTACAGATATACAGCATTCAGTCAAGCCCTGTGGAGCTGGGATGACCATTGTCCTCAGGAAACATTATTTTAGTTTTCCGTGGAAGATTTACCCAGCTAACCCTCAAGAATATGGAAGGCTCTAGACTGCCTTGGGGAGCACATGCTGCTCTGACACAGGGCTTATAGTTTCAGCTGTTCTTACCCTGAGTTTTCTTACAGATGTGCATGGAGGCTGGTAGGCCCTTAAGGCCCAAGTACCAGGGAAGGTGGTGTAGGTAGTGTTTGTACTGTAAACATTTGGAACATGTTGATAAGAAGCAGTCCTTGGCGATCACAGAGGGTCAGAAGAAGCTCAGGGTGTGATAGAGAGCTAGTTGGTCCTTTCCTCTCACACAGTTGGGGAAAGAGGATCTTTCCTACTTTGGTAGAGAGAGTGAGAGGTGCCACTGTGTGAAATACATTTCAATTTTGGAATTATAACCAACAAACCAATAAACAGAAGCAGCAGGGCACTAGTTGTTCTTTTAAAAATATGTCTCCAACTTCTTGTGAAGGGAATTTAATTGCTAAGTGTCCGCTGGTTACTTTGTATCCCATACCTCGCACCCAGAAATGTGCTCTAAGAATTTTCCCGTTTGGTTCCTCAGCAAGATCTACCCAAGAGCAGGCTGAAGTCTGAAAGCAAAGGGACTAGCGTGGAGGCCAGTACCTGTCAAATGAAGGACAACCCTCTGCTGAGGGCCTGCAGATGCCCCTACTATCTGGAAACTTCTCTGAGGGAGGTTGATAAACCAAAGACTATTTTTAACGCAAGGACGGTGTGCTGGCTAGTTTTATATCAACTTGTCAGAGGCAATAGTCATCTGAGAAGAGGGAAGCTCAACTGAAAAAAAAGAAAGAAAGAAAGAAAGGGAGAAAGAAAGAAAGAAAATAAAAACCAACCTCCATAAGATCTGGCTGCAGGCCGGCCTGTAGGGCATTTTCTTAATTAGTGACTGATGTGTCCATTGTAGGTAGGGACATCCCTGAGCTGGTGGGCCTGGGTAACAAAGCAGGGTAAGCAAGCCAGGAGAAACAGGCCAGTAAGCAGCACCCCTCCATGGCCTCTGCATCAGCTCCTGTCTCCAGGTTCCTGCCCTGTTTTCGTTCCTGTCCCGACTTCCTTCAGTGGTGAACAGTGATGTGGAAGTGTAAACCAAATAAAGCCTTTCTCCCCCACCTGCCCTCTAAGAACAGTTCATCAGCAAGGTCGCTTTAAAGCAAAAAGATTTGCCTGGCCGTTTGGCTATCCATTTTGAAGACTTTTATGCTTCCCCAAACAGGGGTGGTGTGTGTGTGTGTGTGTGTGTGTGTGTGTGTGTGTGTGTATGCATGCATGCATGCATGTATGTGTGCACATGCAAGCTGTTCAAAATAAAGTATAAGAAAATAGTAAACATTCAAGATAATAACAGCTCAGTCTGTCCTCTAAACCAGAAGCATGATCGGCTTTTGATTTTCAGAAGCATTTGCATGAAGCTAAGGACCTGCCAGGATCATCATAGCTGGGGAAGTGGGGTTTGCGGGTTTTGTGGCTGTCAGGGGGAGGTCTCCTTAGCGATTGCTTGAATCAGGCAGCTTCCTTCCATGGGTTTCCAAACACAGGTGGTAAATACAATCAAAGTCCCTAGGCCATCCAGCGGAGGGCTCTTTAGATTAAGTGGTGTTTGTGGCTCCCTACAGACAGGTAACATGTTGCAAGGGTTCAGCTAACCCTTCCCAGCTGACATCAAGGTAAAAGCAACAAACCCAGCCTCCTCACCAGCCACCAGGAACCCAGACAGTGCTACAAGCAGATACTCCTTACCCCTAGGAAAGGACAGAGGGTGGGTGAAAGGAGGCAGTCCCAGTGCCTTCTCTCTAGTGGGTGGCAACATTCTTTCCCCAGGTTCTGTGATTCTTACCTGCCATAAGGATCCATTGTGGGTGCCCCCCACCCCGGGTGTCTGGGGTTGCTGGAGACTGATTGCCTCGGGCATCGGTTCTCATTCTTACCATGAATGCACTGTTCTATATGACATTTCTAGGCCTTTGGTACCTTCTCTGGAATAGTCTTTAGGTGCTGCTCCACACCATATGGGGCTACAATGTATCTCACTATTCAAGCAGCCAGCTGTCACGATAATGCAGGTGTCATTTAGGAGCCCAGATAGAAATCCTAAACTCTGAGGTTCTCAGGCCCTGGGCACAGCAGCCTCTTCTCTCATGAGCTATATCCACAAAGCCCAGAAAAGACTCAGAACACTGACTTGTGATCTAAGATGAATGCAGTAAGACCCACGGATGCCAGGTAATATCCCTGCCTTAGACAGATGACCAGGGAATTACAGGTGCCAAATATGTACAGACACTTGTGCTGAGTGTACGAAGGGTCCTAGGACATCTCACAGTGTGCTATCTTTGCTCAGTTCTGTGACACAAATTACACTCTTGCCCAAGGCGTGTGCTGCAAAAAGCTGGGGCCTGCGTTCAGGCTGATTATCTTGAACTTGGGCTAATGTTCCATGAAAAGAGACTCTATTACTAAATTCATTAATTAATGTTCCATTTGCAGTCAGACTTGAATGCAAACCACTTGTGTGCTGGGATTGGCAGTGCATCCTGTTGCCAATCCTGTTGTGGTCTCAGTGGGGAAGGACCTGGATTCAGGATAGGAGAGCAGCCAAGACATTGTGGCTGGAGACAGACTCTTCTGCCTTGTGGAATTTGACCCAAGTTCTGCCAAGACCTCAGGGGGTTTCACTTCATCCTAGGAGGTGATGAGGTTAGAGCTAAGGGCCAGGCAGAACTGGGGGGGGGGTCTCACTGCACTCCTAGGGATATTCTGCCTGAGATGACAGTAATGGTGAGTCCCACAGCCCTCCTGGGAGTGAGGTAGAAGCTCCTAGGGATAAAACAAACACCTTCTATGAAAGACCGAGGCCTGAAAGAGATGACAGCAGACCCCGTCTTCTGCTCTGAAATCTGACCAGTGTGGAGTCATTACAGCCCTATGACGCTTCAGAGAGTCTACAGCATGTATGTGCAAGCATACTCGAGTATGCATATAGTTGTGGGGGAGACAGAAAATGATGGTAAGGACAATGTACACACACATGTGAGAGTGCACCTGGAGGGGTATGTGGTGCACATATGCATAAGCAATAGAAGGCTGCCTTCCAGGTGCTTCCCCTAAGCCTGTCTGAGGCTGGTGGCAGCCTAGAGGCTGAGCTGCTGTCTTCTCATTAAGGCTGAGCTTGCCTGTGCTGTGTGTGTGTGTGGGGGGGGGGTAGGATGGAAGGCAATGATTATACCACTGAGCAATCATGAAATGCTTTCAGATGCAGAGATTCTGGCCTTCACATAGAGTCCTGGCAGCTCAGGGCAATCCTAAGACAGTCTGAATCCACCTGGAGTCTCTCTGGGCAGATGCCCATGTGCTGCTCCAGACATAGGTGCATAGCATTCAGACACACCCTGACCTATGCACTATACTCTATGCTCTGCAAGACAGGCTCACTCTTCAGAGTCCAGGCTAGGCAGATCTGCCTGCCCTACAGCACCACATGGGGACACATACTCTGTAGCTCCCCATTTTCTGCTATCCCATGAACTGCCAATTTATTATCTTAGCTAGAAGGTTTCCTGACACAAAAGCTTAGCTCTGATTTCTCCTGCCATGTCTGGTTAGGTGAATGAGGTGTTAAATCATGCATGAAAATGGTTCTCCCAGAAGTCCTTTTGTTAACTCTAGATGCCTTCATTCAGGTAGCCCATGGAATCTTTTCCTTCAACCTCTGGGCATCCTGTGCCAAATGAACCCAGGCATTAGCCCCAGTGCCCCTCCCTGTGCCACCAGGCACCTACACAGCAGGCTGGTGGCTTTGCAAAAGGCTGCATGCAGCCCCTTGTAACTTGGCAATGCTTCTCGACACTGTTGTTCATGAGTAAGTCAACCCCATACCTTTGGCCCTGTCTTCCCCAGTGGCCTCTGGTCAGGGCAGCTTTTCCTGGACATTTTCTGTCCTTAGCTTTGTCTCTCAAAAAGCCCAGCTACTTAACCAAGGTCTGGGGCTTGGGCCACCTGCAAGTGTGTTCCTGCTCAACACAGCCAGGGTTATCTTTTCAGAGAAGAGTGAGCAAGGTAAGACAGCAATAGAAATGGAGACCATTTCTATTGGAGAGATGTGCATTCACTGTAGGGGGACCCTAGGAAAGCTTCTAGGGTCCTTCAGGGACATATAGATCCCAAACAGGGGGTGGCTTAGCATATTCCAGTATCCAGTATGAGTATCAATAAGACTGGACCATGTTCATAAGGGAGAATGTGGTCCAGTGGGAACTGGGGCGTCTCACAGTATTGGACACATGCCTTCCTCTGCTTTAGGTTGCACTTTAGATGTGCTTATGTACTTGAGGGAGATGTGTTTTAAAATAATGCAGTCCTTTGAAAAGCAAAGATGAACTAGCTTGGCTGGAACCAGAGTGTCTGCTGGTATCTCTCTGCAAGGTTGAGAGCACCTGGTAACAGGGCTTCTCTGTCTATCTGACTCTGGGACAATGGGTGGAGCTACAGGAACCCCCCTCCCCCGCCCCCAAACACACTCCACCAATGCCATGGCACTGGCATCAAAACAAAACAAAACAAAAACAGAGCAGGTGCTTTGCTGGATCCCATCTCAGCCCTACCTCTGGGACCTTCCTCTTCAGGAGGGAGATTTCCTTCAGGTCAGTAAGCTGCAGAGGGGGCAGGTGCTCTGATTCATGCTTGACTTTTAATCTTGCAAGGAGTGGAGGAGCTGGTTTGGATCATGCCTGAGCACAGCTCAGGATGACGAGGAGAACCCCATCCTTTCCAGTGTACAGCTAGAGGCAGGTGTGCATCGGGACCCCCCAGAGTGAGAGTCTGATTCTTGATCTGCACCCCACAGCTAGGGATCCTGTTGCTAAAAGAAAGAGCACTTTGTTCACAATGCACTAATGATGAGAGATACCTGGGAATGTGACTTCCTCTCATTCCTACTGGGTCTTCCTCCTCTGCCTCCCTTCACCCCATTGGCCTCTGCACCCTCTAGCCCCTGCTTCTATCCTTCCTCCTTTCCTTTCTCCTTTCCCTCAGCTCCTCTTCCCAGGCACTCCCTCTTTCTGGCTCATTGTTCAATGTCCCTTCCAGCTGGGCTTTGGACTAGGGTCATTTAAAAGGTCACAGTGCCTCTTCTGACTTCTCACATAGTGACCTAAACTCTGTCCTTTGGTAGCACCAGTCAGAACAATGGCTAGGCTATCCTGGCATGGAGGGATTCAGCTGGCTCCAAAGGAAGAGCTTGCAGCTTCTGGGGGATACAGGGACACCAACAATTCTACTGGAAAGGGAAGAGTAGAGGGTCCTTGGGCCTGCAAAGGGGAGACTGAGTGGGGCACTCCTGCCTGAGTCACTCCAGGTGGAAAGCTAAGTCATGGGACAGCTTGCAGCTTCTTTTTGATATTGTGTACCATTCCTGTTCTTATGCTGGAGGTCTGTAGCAGGAGACGACTCTGCACTACTGAGGACTCGGGGGTGGGGGTGGGGTGGGGACAGTTCTCTCTGGCGGTTTGATGTCTGTGAGGAGGGCAGAGGCAATTTAGCCTTTCTTCATTAGCTGTTTGTCGACTTATCTTAGGAGACAGTTTCCCTATCTCCTTGTGGACCTAAGGAGCCTTGCTCAGAGAAGGAAGATCTGAGCGTCCCCCGGGGGGCCGGGGGGGGGGATACCTTGCTGTCTGCTCTGCCACCCCTCTCAAGAAGGAATGCCCGGGGAGAAGTAGGTGGCATAAATCGCATGCATAATCTCCGGAGACGACCACTTTAAATCTTAATTGGTTGCCTTTTAAATATCATTTAAGGGCCGGTTTCTCTGCCTTTCTCTAGTTAAGAAGGTGTCGTGTCAAACTCTATTACCTTGCAAGATGTCTCTCCCTTAAGGTTTTTTTTTTTTGGAAAGGGAAGAGAAAAAGAAAAAATGGAGCCATCAGCCGCATTTGAGGGGTCGATAAAGCTTTTAGATTTGGAGACGGTTTTCGGAGCCAGTTTCCTGCGGCTACGTGTTGTTAATGGAGCTTAAGGAATTATCTTAGACTGGGCCGGCCGGGAGCCGTATATTTCCCGCGCCTGTTCCCTTGTCGAGTCTGAATATGCTGCTGTCAGACTCGCTTAATGAAAAGTAACGCGCCGCTGATTACAGTTTTATTTGGCTCTATGTAAAGAGCGCCGTTAATTTAGCCTCTCCTCTCGGTGTGTTTGCGATCGCCACGCCTGAGCGACTGAGCGCGTCCCTGCGCTGCCTCCTCGCGCGGGCGCCCCAGGCCGGCTGACAGCCTCCCGCAGGGGAAGTCGCGGCTCGAAACCCTCCCCTGCTGCGCCCCGCTGGGGGACCGAGACCTTTCCCCTTCCACAGTGCCCTCATCCTGCGAAGGCGCCTGGCTTCATCTAGGGAGTCACGCTGGCACTTGACCCATGCCCCCAAGATTCGGTGAGCCTGAAAGCACATCCTGAAGGCTGCTCCCCTAAGTAAGAGATGTCTTCGGGTGGGTGTTCCTTATGGCACGGCGTCCTGCAATGTGGCTGAGCGCCCCCCCCCCCAACCCTGATATCTTTATTCAGAGAGTAATGTAGTTCATTCAAATAAGTTCCTTTAGTAGCCAGAGTCATCAAGCTCTCAGGCTCTAGCAACTTGGTATTCGGACGTCCAGAGCTGGTGCAGGCACCAGAGACCATGCCCAGAGGTTTCAAGCTCAACAAGCTTAGGGGAACTCAGAAACCTCCTTCCTTTCCTCGGACTGCCTCAGAGGAGGGATCTTGGGGCCACTGCCGGTGTCTGGACGTGCGCACTGGCAAATGTGTCCGCAGCCAGGACACAGGCTTCGGTCCAAACTTGAGTTTCTGACCTTACCGTTCCTTATCTCACTCACCCCTCGCCTGAATTTGCGAAGCCTTATTTTTTTTTTTTTCTGTTTTCTTTTTCTTTCTTTTTCTCCTTCTGTAAATGCTTGGCTTTGTCTAGGGTTGTGTGGGGGCGCGCTTGGCGGCCGCATTAAAATTCCTCGCGCCCCAGCTTGGGCAGCAACGTGTCTCCCCTGAGACTCCACTTTCGCTATTACTGTCAAGTACCCTTGACTCTTTATTTTTGCCCTTTTATCTATTACAACTAATTCGAGTTCTTTTGCCCTTTTCAGCCTAAGACGTGGGCTTTCCGCAAAGCCTCCCCTGCCAGCGCTCTCTCAAAGCGCGGAGCCTTTAGAAATTGAGGGGTTTACTGTCAAAATGAAAATTTCACTTCAAATTATCTTGGCTGATGCTCGCTTGCTAGGCCGGGGGCTCCCGCCGCAGCCTTTTGACAGGCACATCAGCGGCAAGCTTCCGCGTCCCGATAATATCATCCAGGAGAGCGAAAGTCAATGCGGTGACAGCGCAGGGCTGGGACAATCCAATTACTGAGTGCTGGCCAGGGCAGGCCTGCGGCTTGGGGCAGTTGGCCACTCGGTGTGCAAGAGCCAAGGGCTGGAAACCAGGATTCAGGGTGAGGACCATCATTCAGGGGACCCCCTTAGTCCTAGGGGTCTGGTTTCAGCAAAGCTAAGTTTCTTTCCTTGGGGTCTGTAAACTGTCCCCAAATCTGGCCCTATAGACTCATTAGTGTGAGTTTTGATAGGCTGCAATCTAGTCCCGCCCCTAGGATTGCAGAGGACCTGGTGTCTATTAAATGTCTGGTATCTCTCGAAGGCTACTCTGGGAGATGAAAAGTGTATCTAGCGTACAGGGCTGGATTCTATGTGGCTATTAGAAGTCGTTCTAGTCCCTGGGCTCCCTTAATTTCAGAGCAGCTCGCCTTGGGTTCTCTGCTTTACAAGCCCCTCTGCTTGCCACTGCCATCTCCCTAGGAACAGTTTATGAAGCCCATAGAGGCCTGAACAGAAGCTCTCAGGTGAACAGAGAACAAGGCACAGATGCTGGGCAAGTGCCTCCTAGAGATGCAGGGAAGAAGAGCTGTGGAGGACCTTAGTGCAAAGTAGCCTACCTACCCTTGTGACTATGCTAGAGAGGTGTGAAGAATCAGGTTTGCCCTCCCAGGCTGCTTCTGGCCCAAGCCCTTATGCCCTTGCCCATGTCTTTTTAGCTCTGCCTCCCGTCTTCTGCTATTAAGATGTTCCCTCTGGAGTCTTTAGAACTTGAGTGATATAGAAGCTAAATTTGAAGCTACAGGGTTCAGCCTGCTTCTCTGGAAAGAGGGACAACGGGGTCAGGTAACATGACAGCTATTAAGAGCCTCTTGGCATCAGAGAATGATGCCCTCAGGGCAATGTCCCTTTCCCCCAGGGCAAAATCTCGGGGGACTTAGAAAGCCTAAACATTACTTTAATTCAGTCAAAGAAACCTTGTTTGTTCAAATTCTGGTGTCTGGCAGTGGGGAAGACTTTAAAGTTTGGGGTTTCACATCTACTTATTATGAGGTCAGAAGAGTGTCCCTCTTGTGCCTTTAGCATCTCAAAAATGGTTTGCTTAGACTTGGATGGGCAATTACTTTATGGGGGTGGAGTGTGGGTCAGCCCGCCTATTCTTTCTTCCCCTGGGGGTCAGCGTCACTGCTTCCAAGAACACCTGTAGAGCCAGCCCCAGCTGTGAAATGTGTTCCTTCCGCAATGCAAACACGAAAATTTATTAGTTTTGTTATATTAGCCTCCCTCTGAAACAGGCAATTACTGGTGTGAATATACATTTTAGAAAACATAATTTTGTCGAGTCAAGAGTGTGCAACAGTGTAAACTCGGTGGAAGTGTTGGCGGTGAGCTCTACGTGCTGAGGATGAAGTCCGAAGAAAAACGGGCTGAAGACTCTTCGCACGAACACCGGCATGCCTCAAACCCAGAAGGAGACAGCGACACAAAACAAGCCTCAGTACCCAAATGCCTTCTCCATGTAAACTTTGGACGTAAACTTTATGCTTCAGGGGGCCTCCCATCGGCTGTGCTCTCCGGTCTTCTCATCTTCCTGGAGTTAAGGGATGGCTCAGGTGGACGCAACATCAGGTAAAACCTGGTGATAGAACGCGAGGAGTTCCTCCATAGCCCTGGAGGTTGAGTTCAAATCCTCTGTCTCAAGTGGGTTGGCAATCTTGGCTTGGAAATTCCCCCTTCTTTTGGAAACCCATTTAAAGCAGTTCAGAGTCAGCGCCTGCAGCCTGAGCGCCAGTTCCCTTCTCCACTGTGCAGGTGGGTGTTAAGTGCAGAAGGGTTTGCCACCGGCCTTGGGCGTAGCCAGCAGCTCCCGGGAGGCCCCTGCAGGTGGGACGTCTTGGGGCACCGTGGGCGGGAAGGAGCAAGCAAGGGGCGTCGTCAGTACGTTAGTACCCGCCCCCAGATTGCGTCCTAGAGGGCCGGGATCCAGAAGTGCGCCCTTAGCGGTGGCCCAGGCCTGGTTCAAAGTGCTGTGTCTAAGGATGGGATCGTGAAATACCCCATCCACCCAGTTTCTGAGGCTAGTTACTGGGGAGTCCTGGTGCCTATCCAGAGCCCCAGAAGGGGCCGTGACTGCAGGTGAGGACGCTGGCGTCGTCGCAGATACACCCGTTGGACCTTGGCGTTTCAGCATGCAGGAGGGAAACTCAGTCTGGCTCAGAGCTGTGGCTGCAGCAGCGGTGGCTGTGTGTGCCAAGGACCAGATGCGGGGCTTGGTCTCCAGGTTCGGCGGCGCTCCCGCCTGAGCAAAGGTCAGTTTGGCTTCGCAAGCAGGTGGGCCGCCCTCGGCGCCAGAGTCAGGAACGACCACTGTGCTCCGGAGGCAGTTCCTTGCCCTCTCCAGATCCCCATCCATAACAGCTCCACCAGCGGTGCCCAGGGGCATCCGGAGTGTGGTGGAGGCCTCCTTGCCTGTGCCGGGACCATCAGATGAAGCAGGAATCCTCTCTGGTCCACTATCCAGGGACTGGAAGGGCGTCTTCAGCTCACATTCTGAGGTCTCTGCATCTAGAGGGTCGAAGTCTTCCAAGTCACTGAGTTCTAGCTCCTTGTCGTCTTTGCCAGCATGACCTGTCAGGCCAGAGAGCATGCGGCCAGTGGAAGGAGACAGGATGGCATAAGCAGCTTTCTTTTATTCTAAGACCAGAGTTAATGGAAACTCATTCCCAACTAGTCAATAGCCCAGACCTTTCTGTTTTTCTCCTCCCATCTCCAGAGGGCCTCAAGTCTTGAACTAGGAACACCAGCCTGGCAGATCTGCATTCAAATTAATGGCGTTTGCAATGCTTTTTAACTTGGATGTCTTTAAGCCTGTCTACATGGTACCACCTCAATCTCCTCTCCCCAGGCACAAGATCTGACTGTAAACCAGTCCACCAGTCTGCTACCCAGGCCCTAAGGCTTTCCATTTGCCACCCAACGGCTTCCAGAGACACCCCATACTTTTCAGGATATCCAACCCACCTTCGCTCTTGGCACTCTTGAGAGGCTCCTCCCGTGACTCCTCCTCTCCAGCCTCCTCCTCCTCCCCCTCCCCATAGGGGCGCTTCTCATCTGCACATTTATTTCTAGGTGGCCAGGTCATCTTGTTCTCCTTCTTGAGGCGCCGACGTGCGTTGGCAAACCAGGTGGAAACCTGTGTGAGGGTCATCTTGGTGATGATGGCCAGCATGATCTTCTCTCCTTTGGTGGGGTACGGGTTCTTCCGGTGCTCCTGCAGCCAGGCCTTCAGTGTGCTGGTGGTCTCCCGGGTGGCATTCTTGCGCCGCGTGCCGCTGTCCACGGTCCCGTACCTGGAGACAGGCTCTGCAATGGGGTGCCAGTCGGGGCCGGGGAGATCACGCGAGCGGGCAGGCGAGGCGGGGGGGGGGGCGTTGGGGGAAGCGGGCATAGGAACAGGCTGTGCCTCCCTGGGGTGGGTTGTGGTTATGGGCATTGCCTTGCCTTTTGTGGGCCAAGATGATGCCATTAAAATGACAGCGAGTATGTCATGGCCTGTCTGTCACTCTGTAGGGACATTTCTCTGATCCTTTATGGTTTTCCCTCTTACCACTTTGAGCCGTAAAACAGAAAAAGGTATCAGGGATCTATGAACCAGCAACCCGTGAACCTGTGCCTAGAGCAACTGGGGAGCAAGGTCCAGGAGTTTTTAGTTGAACTGGTAATGGTTCCATAGGAAGATGGGGTGGTGAGCTGAGCTGTCCCCAGCATGGGTGATGAAGGCCAAGGGACTTCCTCCTTAATTCCCACCGTAAGGCTGGTGGACCTGGCTTGGACACCCAACTGAGCTGAGGGTCTTGGGGTGCAGGAAGCTGTCCTGGGCCCTTCAAGGAGGCAGCCTAGTGGACTGAACTTTCTAGAATCAATTTGCTTGAAAATCACAGCAACGAGAGAATTTCTACATTCACAACAACATAGGTGTGTGTGTAAGGGTAGGATAGAACACCTGCTTGAGGGAATTGTCCCCTCTTCTGGTCCTTCCACACCTCCCAGTCCCCCCCCCCCCCAGAAGGCGATCTGGAGGTGGTGATGGAGTGGTTGGCAGCTGGACTGTAGTGGTAGTCAGCGAGGGAGGTCGAATTCCTCACCTGTCATATGGGTACTGGCTCAGAGCTGGCTCATACGGGTAGTAGGCTGCAGCTGCAGTGGGTGGTAGGCCGGCGTGTGAAGATCCTGTGCCATCCTTGGACTCGAAGCTGTTCTGTAAAAGCCACCACAGCTTTTGTAGACCCAGCTAGAAACACTACCCAATGAGCTATCTTAGGGTAGCTTAGACTCCTAGGGGAGTCTTCTCAAATTTTGCCCACAAACTGCAACACATGTCCTGGACTCACACAACGCTCAGTTTCCCAAAAGTGGGGACCTGAAGAGGGTGGGCAATGGGGTGCCTACAGGGAAATGGGGTGCCTGTAGATCAGGGGGTGAAGATAAGGTAAAGAAAGTGAGATAGGTGGAGGAAGGGAAAGAGAGGAGGAGGGCGTTCTTGAAGAAGCTTGGAAGGAAAGAAAGAGGAGGGACTGGTAAAGATTCCAGAGAGGCCACCAGGCCTAGGGATGATGAACCCGGTAGAGAAGAGGCTTTGAAGAGGGGGAGGGAAGGGTCGGAGCTGGGGAAAGCTAGGGTGCATGAGAGAGAGAGAGAGGGGGGGGGGAGAAGGGGAGGAAGAGGGAAGGGGAGGGGGGAGGAGGAAAGGGAGAGGGAGAGGGAGAGGGAGAGGGAGAGGGAGAGGGAGAGGGAGAGGGAGAGGGGAATGAATTTGTACTATGGTCAGAAGGCAAATCTGAAGGAATTTGAAGCTGAGAGTCACCCCTCTGGGAAGCCGGGAATCTGATCAGAGTTCAACGCAAACTAAAAATACAAGCAACATTTTAGACACCTGGTCTCACGGATCTATCAAGCGGAATCTGAACCTGGGCAGAATTCGGACCAGGAGGCAAAGCTGACGTTCATTTTTCCCTCCTACCCCAACCTGTAGGGTATCCAGGGCACTCGTGCCAGGGGCGGAAGTACACTTAGCAAACTCAAGGTACGGGGCGGGGCGGGGCGGGGCGGGGCTTGGGATGGTGGGAGGGTATTTGTCCCCTTACCAGAGAGTAGAAAGCAGATGCCTCAGAGCCATAGGTCACGTAGTTGCCATAGCCCTGCGAGCTGCCATAGGGGCTCCCGTAGACGCCGAGCGCGGCGGCAGAATTGAGTTCGTGGCGTGCAGTGGCCAGCAGCCGGCTCTCGTAGACAGGGCAGTAGACGGGCGCCTGTGCCGAGGCTGCAGGCCCGGAATCAGCCAGTGTGCGGCCGCCCGACTCGCAGCACGTGCTCAGGGAGTTGGTGGTCATCAGGAACTGTGGTGGGAGGAATCGTAGAGTGGGCAAGGGGACAGAGACTAGGGCGCTGGACCCTCAAGGACCTCACGTGTCTCTAGGGGCCTCCTGCTACCTATGACAGACATGAATTTTTCCCCCATCAGCCGCTTTCTTTGGCCACGCTTAGGCCTCACTTTCTTTGGCCACGTGTGGGGGTCCAGCCAGCTTTTCAAATCCTCCATGGGAATTCCAAGGTCCTGTGTGCCTTCTCAACAAGCATGTCTGGCCCAAGTGTTTGCTAGGGTCCCCCAGGGTACAGTTTGAAGGGTTAAACAAGAGGGAATTCAGATCCACTAACAGGATTTTACTAGCTCCCCTAATCCTCCTTCCACACAAGTCATGTTTGTTCAGTATAAGGGCCAGCCAGTCAAGGACATGCTTATGTGGGAAATGACATCTAGTGGTGGCTCTTCCCTCTCCCATCCCCGTTGTCAGACCGTTGTAGGAGTCCCTTTACCTGAGGAGCAGAGGAATAGGGGTATCCAAACTGCGGGTAGGACATGGCGGGTGCGGCCTAAGAAGGTCTGAGGGGCCGTTGGGGTCCTGTGCACAGCGTGGGCACTGCTCCGGAGTTGTAGGATCCTAGGCTCTGGGAGGACAGAGCAAGAGGTGGTTAGTTCACCCATATGCTGCTCAAACTTTCCTAACCAGGTAAGTAAGTGAGTGACCTTTCTCTTAGCGATTCTCTTAGTTTCCAAGTCTGAACACTTCACAGGGCTCTGGGACCGACTGGCCTCGCTGCGATGATAGAAATACATATTTTGCAAAACAGAACAGCAACAGCAACAACAAAAACAAAACAAAACAAAAAACTGAGTCTGTCAAGTCAGATGTGCGCGGCTTTAAGCGACAGAAGCGTTGACGTCAGCCCACTCTGTGGCTTGGCCTGGCCTCAGACAGGTCACAGGGATGCTGGCCGGGCGGGGCACAGACGATCCATGTCTGCGATAGCAGGGCTGAGGGCCATCGAGCTTTAACAAATGAACTCCATCCAAGGAGTCAATATCGCCCCGACGAACGGTGTTTCTCCTTAGTCACGGAGGACGGAAGGCACTTTTAATTAGAAATTAATTAACGAGCAGCTGCTCCTTCACACCCCACTGTAATCATTAGTCTCAATTACAAATGAGACCTATGAAGGGACACACGAGTGAGTCTTCAGTGAAGATGTAATCAACAGTTAAATTAGCCGGGCGCTGGCTGCAGCCGCCCGCTGCCCTCGCTGCATTGCGCCCAGGGAGGAAGGACATGGGCCCTGCAAACCCGGCGGGCCCCTCGCGCTGAGAATGGGACAGCGTGCCTCTGCACACTTCTTCACCACCTAGATTTAGAAGAATCTCAGCAATGCCTCTCAGCAGTTTCTACTCTGCACCAAGCAGAGTTTTAGAACCAACTGCCACCACAGGAGAGCCCGCATTCAGATGGCGACGTAATTTCAGATGTGTGTGCATGTCTCCCACGCCCTCCCTGGAGTCCTGCACTTTCAGGATCGGTGAAGCCAGGTACTGCGGGGCTTCCCGGGTCTATTACCGGTTGAGTGTGCCATTCTGGGCAGCTCACTGTCCCTGGAAACTGCCCCTCCCCCTTCACTCCAGGTCATGCCACTGCTCCGTCTGGCTTCACTTCATTTCCTCTCCCCTCCCTCTTCTGGTCGCCCTCTGTGGCCTTCCGCATCCCAAGGCTAAGACAGAGACTGCCAGACGCCGCTGCTCGCTGGGAAGAGCACATTTCCAAACTAGGCCCGGGGCTCTTCCCGTAGGCTCCTTGATCCTAGGGAGCAGCAGGGTTAGGTGCAGGGAAAGGGGCGTTGGGCGCCTAGTCCTGGCACCCTTTGGTCTGCTTCACATAGCTTCTAGCCCGGAGTGTAAGGTGCTCTGCGAGAGAGGCCCAGTAGCCTCTCAAGACTTCTTGCGCTAATCTGGGCCCTGAGATATTGCCCCGAGGTCAAAGCGGAGATGAGCGGTCTGTGCGCGGAGTTTGGTGTACCAGGGCACCCCGAATTCTCAGGGCTTTCATGCCGCGATCTTCCCAGAGCCTGGCTCGCCCCTACTTCTTTTGGCCTGCCAGGCCAGCCTTTCGCGCTCCGCCAGCAGCAGAGCCGCTCATCGCGGAGCTGTGCAGACTTGCTCCTAAAGATTCCTGGGTTCAGACCTGCGAATCGCCCCAGGGCCACCCTCTAATTAATGATGACGTTCGCGCCCTCTCCCCAGCTGCAAGGCTGCCTCCCAGAAACGAAATCTGCCGGCCCTGACAGCTTGGTTGAAAGTGATGGATGACTATCTGGAGACCGCAGTACACATCATATAATATCTGCTGCGTAATTGCTTTAATTTACAGATGAAAATACGAGTTCTCCGATCGCGCTGGACCGCAGCCGGCCACGTCCGAACTGCTTGCAAAGAAGGAAACCATCGCAAATAATGAATAGCTGCCCCATGCAAATTATTCAGGCAGTTTAGCGTTGGTAGCCGGGAGAGATATATATAAAGAACACGAGTCGAATGACATTAATAATTGTTTTTGAATTCTGTATTGATTTCATGGCAAGCTGTGTTTATTTCTTTCTCACCTGAATTGCTAATACCTCCTCCCTGTAAATAATAAGAAACTAGCCACCGGGGCTTCTCGAGTAGAAATGAATCTCAGCCTCTCCCTCTTCCTGCTTCTTCCCCTCCCCCAACCCGCTTCTAGCTTCTTTCAGTTTTCAGGCTTTACTGAGGCTTTGGCTGAACATCCGACGACGACTACTTTCATTATTTATTGTTTACAAACAACTTGCTTTCTTTTGACGATGAAGCGCAGGCAGAGGAGGGGCTCTGTAAATGGAGGTAGAGGAACGTAGGAAGCAGGAACCCAGCAGTAGACTGGTGTACCTCAGTGAGGGGCCTTTTTGTCCCTTCGTTCCTGAGGCCCAGGCTTTGGGGACTCTGTGGTAAGCACAGACTGGTTGGGAAGGAGAAGGAAGACCAGGCCTGTGTGTGGCACTCAGCTGGCAGCAAGCAGTGCACCCAGAATGAACATTCTCAGTTTTCTTCCCCTGGACTCCTGGGGTTGGGTTTGGAATGTTAATCCTGAGGATTTCCACTTTTCTCCTTAGTGGACTCCTGTATGGTAGCTGGAGTCCCTCTCTGGGGAAGGAGTCTCAGGGTGTTCCTTGGGTCCTCAATGCAGCAGCATTCTGGTCTGCCTTCCAGTCAGAGCTTCCAGGCTCCAGATGTTGTTGTTATCCCTAGTTACCCTGTCCCTGGGCCTGGGCCTAGGAGCCAGGAGCACTGGACTCCACTGTGTCCCCGAAGATGCAGACTCACATTCCACACCTCATCTACCCCATGCAGGGGCTAGTCAGGACTCCACTGAACTATTCTGTCTTCACTCAGTCCCTACTGGCCAGTCCTGCTACTGGCCAGCACCCACCTCGACATCTTGCTGACAAACTGCTACCTGGCTGAAGCTCTCTTACCAAATGAGATATTCTTCAGGCCATCCTTGCTGCAGATATAAGGGTGCCTTCTTCAAAGACCAAGCCTTGAGTAGAGGCACAGGGCTCTCTAAGAACAGACAGGAGTCCCAGAATCTCAGGGACCTTCAGCTAAAACAATCTTGCATAGATGCTTCATGCTGTGACTAGAAACTCTTAGGGCCCCTAAATATAAACCACCATTTAGCAGTAGCCAGACCACTTGGCTTCCTGCAGTGTGGGCAACTGATCACCTTTGGAGAGGGCTTCAAGAGATCAGAGACCGAAGGCCTGATCAGATACCAAAGGGGTGGAGCAGGGAGCAGTTAGCCCCAAGAATTGGGAGTCTAGGGTTGATAATGGCCACAGAACTGGTGAGAGCTTGTAGGAAGGCGGATCTGGCCTTGATATTCCTGCCACCACCTAAGTCCCGGCTCTCCAGAGTGATCCTCGGAGCACTTTTTAGCTACACCAAGAGCTCCGTGGGAGCTTATTCTATCCCAGAGAGAAGTTGAGTACAACACAAGGCCAAAACAGAAGCCAGGCACCAAGAAAGAGCCTTTTTGTCTGAGGCTAGGCCGGAGCTTGGGATGCCTGGGTCCACTTTGGACACTCAACTGGTGTAGGCTCAGAAAGACGCCCTAGGTGCCAGAGATGCTGCGTGGTGCGGGCACCCTCCCCTTGCCTCAGATCATTCTTTAGCAGTCAACCACTGCTCCCTTTCCTCAGCCAGTGGGGTGAGCTGCTGGGACACGCGTTGAAATTCCCGTTTGCTTCCCCCAATGCCCTCCTTTCTGGCCCTCTCTTCCTCAGCTCTCCTACTGCACCCCCACGGAACGTTCGTTCGTTCGGCGCCGCCAAAGGAAGGAAGGAGCGCACTCAGGGGGTCCAACAGCACAAGCTGTTCTATCCCTCGCAAGCCAACACGGTCCGCGGGGACCCGAGCATCCCGTACCCGGATGCCGGGTCCTTCCCATCCGCTTACCAAAAACTTGCATCAAATGCAGCGACCTCCAAAGCCTCTATCCGCTAGAAGCAAACTTTGTCCCCTCCGGCGCAAGAGCGATCCTCGCAAAGTTTGAGCAGCAGAAACAATTTCTTACCTGCGCCAGGAAAGAGCCGGCCCGCGCCGCTTAGGCGCCAGGGCCTCCGGGAGCAGCGCGCAGCCCGGGACGCACCGGGGAGTCACCGCCGCCGCTGCCGCCGCCGCCTCCGCCGCCCGCGCCCCTCGGCGGCCGCGCGGAGCCTCTGCCTCCTCCGCCTCCTCGAAAGGGGGGGAGGGGTCTCGGAACCCCGGGAGGGGGCGGGCGTGGGGACCTTGCCTACCTGCAGTGGCGCCGGGCCACTCCTGGCTGCCCGCTAGGGCTCTGCGCGGCCGCTGGGCGCGCGCGCTCCGGCGGGGAGCAAGCGACAACTAATGGAGACATTTCCAGGCGGAGCACCTGGAGAGCAGAGCGCGCCGGCGTCCCCAGGCGCCGCGGTCGTCAGCCGAGCCCGCACCGGCGTGACGTGGGCGAGCGAGCGAGTTGCTCCCACCCGGCCGCCCATTAACGCTTTCCCCCCGCGGGCGCCCAACGCTTGCCAACTTTCCCCTCCGCCCTGGCCGCGCACCGGGTGCGCGGGTGTAGGGGCTGGCATGAGGGGTTCCTGAGGGTGAGGGTTCAGGCTTGGCCTCCTCAGAATGGTTTGGCGAGAATGCCTGGGCCCTAAGAGGACAGCCCAACCCTACCAGGACAGCAGAGGACATTGGTCCCTGGTTTGATCAAATGCTTGGCCTGCCCTGTGGATCCAGAGGCCTTGGGCACGCGGACCGGTCTCTAAATGGTTTCCTTTCCTTACCCATGCTGTCTGCTTGGGAAATGTGCCTCCTCAACTCTTAGGACAGAGATTCCTCTTCGCAGACCCTACCTACTCTGCCCTCACAATGCTATCCTTGGGAGTAAAATGGGCTTTCAAGCACCCCCCCCCCCGTCACTTTTCCCGACTTTCCACACACACCACCCACTGTAATGCAGCAGTTCTGGTTCCCTTCTTGTGGTCACAATAGTCCCAACCAACCTGGCTCTTGGCTGTTTGGGCAGCAAGTCTTCCTCACAGACTTGAGCAAGAGGAATCCGTAGTCCAATTTGACAGAAACTGCTGAGGATCCCAGTAGATCTGTGACCTTTCTGGGCGGGAGCTTACTCAGGACTATCAGGATCCAGCTGGGCCTCTGACCTGGAACACAAAAGAGGACAGATGTTCACTGGTTTCTTTAGCCTGAGGCTGGAGCCCAAGACAGGAGTGGTAGGTCCAGGCTCAGAACCCCTCTCACCTCCTGTTCAGTATCAGAGCCTTTGCCTTTCGCTCCCTTGAAGACTCCTTTTGTGGACTTGCTGCCCTACAAAGGTCTCAGTATAGGAGAGAGGCCCGGTGTGAGCACCACCTGTCCAGTTAGAGCAGGAAGGGGCTGTGGCCTGTAGAGCCCCAGGGCTTCTGCAGGACACCCCTTCCTCCTGCATAGTTTTCACTTCAAAGACCCAACTTACTTCTCTTCACCCACAGCAGTTCAATGACCTTTGAGATTTGTTGGGTTAGATAACCTCGGAGAAAGTTATCTCTGATTTTTCCCCCTTTGCTCCCCCCCCACCCCTTCGGAGCTCTTTGCAGCTGCTGGAGGGGTAATTCCAAATTGCTTGCTTCCCCAGCAGCCTGTAGCTGATCTGTGGCTGCAGACCTCACCCATCCAGCAGTGCCCAGCCAGGCTGAGTTGGAGTTCCAGGGGCTGCTGTAGGTCGGATACTACTTTAATCTCTGGCTGCTTTGGAAACCTGCTAGGCCACCGGTATAGCCCCCAATAAGCTAGGAGAGGGGACCTGGATTCTGGGTCTTGTCCCTTCTGTTTCAAGCCTGGGAGGCAAATGGGGGAGGGGTTTTTATTTATTTAAGGAAGGATGGAGGCATCCATTTGGAAGGTGGGAAGACTTGTCTAATTCCAACTAGAAGGAAGTAGAGAATAGGGGCATGCCTGCTCCCAGGGAAGGAGCAGGCATTTCTGGTTTCCCCCTTGTTTTGGGGCTCTTTTTAGGGTTTGTAGGAACCTCCTTGCACTTCACTGCATAGACAGAGACGGGCCCATGGGTACCTCTCCCGTGAGCCTTAGCTTCCATTTAAAGTTAAAACAAGCAAGGTGCATGTATGTGTTCATGAGTGTTACAACCTTAGCTGACTTGACTCATTTCATGCTCACCGAGGCTTCCCAAAGTACCAGCCACAGTCTAGAAACACCATTTGCACAAATCATGGCCTGTGTTATCTTCATGACCCAGCCCACATGGGTGGCACCCATCCCCCGACCCCACCCCAGCATAGGAGTTTAATTGGAGCTCTGGAGCCTTCCATGGGAGGAAGAGCAGGTGCCATCTCCTAATTTAGAGTTCATTTGGCTGAATGCTGCTGGACTTGACCTTGCTTTGACTACCGGGTGAAGCAGCTACAGATATCAGCCACCACCTACTGTGCAAGGCAGCTTCCCTGAGCCCCCTTGATATGTTCTGCCCCCCCACCCCCTCCCCGGACTGGCACCTTGTAGAAATGATGGAAATACCCCAGGTTTTGGCTAGGGGGCCTGCAGGGAAAGTCCCTTTTCTGGCTTCAGAGTGGGTGGTCAATCTGGAAAGTGGGTCTGCAGCTTGAGGTGTATCTTCAGGGAACAGTGCTAGGAACCAGCAGGTGGGCGGCTCTGGCAGCTGACTAAGCTGATGCTGCCCACACGGCTGTGCCCCTCAGATCCTCTTTCAATCTCCCTTTTGTCTTTCCTCCTGGTGCAGCTGCCAGAGTGTGATCTGGAATGAAAGTCTCTGTGCCCCTGGGGCTTGGCCACGTGGCTGCCTCCTCCTCACCTGGACTTTGCTAGAACACGCACAGGCATCTGGGGCTGAGCCTCCAGCTGGAGCTTACAGAGGCCTGGCCCCGAAGCTGCCCAGTGTCCATCATTCTTATGTCGTCCACGGGCTTGTCCTCCTGCCCAACCCTCTTTGGGGACCCGGAGGAAAAACGTTTTGATTGGGCCAAGGGTCATCCTTGGCAGGAAGAGTCACTGAGTACTTTGGAGGCTGTCCTGATCCAGCAGAACAGCGTAGCATCTGACGAGACATGGCGACAGTGGCCAGGGACAGGATTGGTAGAACGCCGGTCAGTGCTGAGAATGACTGCATCTGGGACGGAGGAGAAACAGCTCCCAACTTAGTCTCCTCTGTTCCTTCTGGGTTATCCTTGCAGCGTCAGAACAAAACCTAGAGAGGAAAATCTAGGGTTTCCTCTTCTCCCTTCCGGACCATCAGGCTGACTCTCAGAACCCAAAATGCAGCCGTACATTTTCCAATGCGAATTTAACAATGAAAGTCTGTTAACTCAAACACTATCCATCCTTCCATAGGTTTGAGCTTGGGCTTAGTTACCAAACAGAGCCTCAGATTACAAAGACCCAGGCTGGAAAAGTCAGCCACACGAAGCTGAGTTTGAATCTTTCAGGAAGGTGCCAGCGTGGAAAGGCGTGTGTGAATAAATACCACATACACGTCTGCTCTAGCATAAAACCGAAGAGCTTCAGTAGGCAGAGAAGAAATGTACAAAGGTGGCCTGTGAGTGGACAGGTATTTGTGGATGGGGCCTCAGAAAAATTAAACAGCAGACAGATGAGGGACCTTAAGACAGGGACCTCATAGGTTTCCAGTCTGGAGGTTTCTGGAGAAAAAGTATGTACCTATGGCGATTTGAATAAGAATGTCCTCCAGAGGCTCACAGATTTGACTGCTTGGTCACCAGAGAGTGGTACTATTTCAAAGGATTAGGGGGGTTGGCCTTGTTGGGGTAGGCGTGGCCTTGTTTGAGGAAATGTGTTATGGGGGTAGGCTTTGAAGTTACAGAAGTCTCTCTCTCTCTCTCTCTCTCTCTCTCTCTCTCTCTCTCTCTCTCTCTCTCTCTCTCCCTCTCTCTCTCTCTCCTGCCAAGATCCAAATGTAGAGAACTCTCAGCTCCTTCTCCGGCCCCATGTCTATCTGCATGCTGCCATGCTCCCTGCTATGATAATAATGGACTAAACCTTCGAAACTCCAAGCAAGCCCTAGTTAAATGCTTTCTTTTATATGAGTTATATGAGTTAGCACGGTCGTTACAGCAGCAGAACACTTAAGACAGCACTGAATGGTGACAATAATAAACGGCACAGTTGCTGTCCAAGGGCTGCTACATCCACACAAGCATGCAATTGCAGGCAGAAAACAATTTGGTGACTGGGTGATGTCACCCAGTGATGTCTTCACAGGTGAGTGTGGAAATGAGAAGAGAGGATGGACACAGGAGGTTGGTCTCCTCCCGAGACCTGATCATTCATCAGACTTTCTACTTCGGGTTGGCATTTGGACCTGGTCTCTAGTGTTCCTCACCAGGGCTTCCTACCAGGTGAGGTCAAGTCAGCAATAACCAGGAAAAGCCCATGAAGCCGGAGAACATTTACAAATTGGCCTGCATTTGTGGTGGGCTGTCTAGTTCTCACTGGTATGTCCCCTTTAAGAGGTCATTTAGGGAAGTGACCAGTGACCCAAAGGCAGCCCTGAAAAGCTAAGTGCTTTTTCTGGCCAGTGGAGGGAACAGGGCAAATCCCCAGTTAAACTCAAGAGTAGCTGGAGGCAGTGACCATCGTAATGGCCACTGCTAATGACTGTGGCAGCACATCACACAAGACTGTCCCCAAGGAACACACACACACACACACACACACACACACACACACACACACACAGATGTTTCATAGTATTTTTTTTTGAAATTCAATTAATTGAAGGCCCCAGATAAAAGGAACGCATTCATAATGGCTATAAAATAACCTGAGGGGGGAGACGGAGCTGTGGAACACAACTTCAAAGCATGACAGAAATACTTCCTGTCTTACTTTAAAAGTAGCCAGATCAATGAATGAATCAGTTAAAATTACTTGTGCATTTAACAACCTTTTCATTTTCTGTTTGGAAAGGGTGAGGATTCTGCACCTATTGTCCACGATTCAGTCTTCCTGGAGGAAACTGTGGCTCGGGTTTTGGACTCCAGGTTCTCTGGCAGGAGGCTGCCTGTGTGTCTCTATTGAAACACGGGCTGGACGCAGACAGCAGAACCTGTGTTTCAAAGTTTCAGAGTCCAGAGGCATGAGCTCAGGGGGTTGGCAACAGGGTTCTTGGAGGAGCAGCTGGCTCAGGTCTCCTCTCCTTTAGTTGCTGGCAGACTTTAGAGTTCCCTCTACACTTGCTGGCCTTTCTGCCTTTGCTTTCTGTGGAACGCGCACACCGTTTTTTTTTTTTTTTTTTTTTTTTTTTTTTTTTAAAGGACTGTAGTCAGGTTGGTCGGGGCCCATTCCGCAGTAGCATGACATCATCATGATTGTGTTTGCTTCCAAATAAGGTCCCATTCTGATATGATGGACATTAGGAACATAAACCAACTCACAATGAGGGGGTACCTGAAAGTGCCATCCCTTAAGCACTTACTATTTCAGACTGAACATCCCAGTCTCTTGTTATGTCAATACCACTTTTAGGTGGGTGAACTTCCTCCTCTGCGACTCTAGTGTCCTCTAGGGCAGATCTCATTACATTCTTGGTCTCTAACTTTATGAAGTTGCCCCTGAACCTTCCGATAGTGCCCTAGGAAGCAAGACTCAGTACTCTCTTACTTGCTCATTGCCTGACATTCATTCCATGTAGTCTGATTTTCTTTCCTGTTCTCTCTCTGCTAGGCTGGAATGGATGCTCATCAATATCCCATGCTTATTGTTTTCTGATTTCCTGGGGTCCCTGGTGTACAGCTTCCTGCACAGAGGATGTTGTAGACATTTGATGATGTCATACTCAATGAAGCCTTCCAGGAACGGAGAGCAAAGGGAACATTTAGCAGTGGCCTAGACAAGGAGACACACAACCATTCTGGATGGGACCTGAGATTGAATCCACCCACTGGATGTCTGCCACCTTCTGACGTGAAAGACACTTCAGATGTACCCTGTGAACACAGGAAGTGGAGGCAGAGTCTGTGATCTGTGAGCACCCCGGGAGAGGGCAGCAATACCTCTGGCGTAGTGTGTGAGTGTGTAAATGTGGCCAGGAAAATGAAGACCAAGCAGGATTCTCAGTCTTCTGTGGCTTGGCCAGACACCGTAGCTCACAGAGAGTGATGGTGAGAACCAAGAGGCAGAGATCCTGGGGTCACCATGAAGCCTTGTGCTACTGAGGACAAAGAGGCAGCAAAGGAGGCCAGGTCCATGAGTGGGGATGATTCTGGCACTTCCCCCCTGCTGGGCAACACTGGGATTTCCCTAAAAGGGTTTTCTTGACCAGACCTGCCCCATGGTCCTGCTGGGGAGCTGTGGCACACTAGCAGCAGGTAGTGTGAAGTCCTAGTGAAATTCAACCCATTTTGTTCCTCACTGCCTCAGAATGCCCTTGGCTCGAGGAATCAAAGCAGGTAATGTCTGACCCTTCCACACATACCTTTAAGAGCTCCTGGGAAATCCATCCCTGTCCTTTCCCCTATTGACGCAAGCAGTGTTCCTAACAGCCGAAACCCTGCAGTCTGGCTCCCTGATGTGGAGCCATGGATCAGAGCCTCTGCCTCTCTCCTTGGGCTAGAAGCCCCATGTGATCCAGGGGCTGCTAGTTAGAGTAGCACAGGCCTGCCTGCTCCAGCCCACTGATACAAGTCAGATGAATAAGATCACAATATGGTTATATACCATTATGGGATTATACCGTAATAGAATTGTGAGTTGTATAATTATATATTACAGTAAATTGTGGATTATGTGCCTGTTATAAAAGATTATAATTTTACCACAGAGAAAGCAACTGGACAGAAGTGTTATATATATTCTTTTGTGGTTCTGTGGCTCTTGAGGCGAGTGTGTTTCCCACTGGGCTACCAGTCCAACCAAATACATTATCTTGAAGGGGAAATGTAATGGAAAGGCAGCATATATAATGTCAAGGGTGTAGTTCAGTGCTAGAGTACTCATTTAGCATGTGCAGGGTTTTGATCTTGATCTTCCTCAGTGTAAAACTGCAGCAGCAGCAGCAGCAGCAGCAGCAGCAACACCACCACCACCACCACCACCACCACCACCACCACCACCACCACCACCACCACAGGTGTAAGGACGCACACACAGCAACACAAACTAAAGGCTTAAAAACCAAATTCACTGTCTTTCATTTTCACAAGAACCTTGAACAAGAGTACATTATTTTCAAGGTTTTTTTTTTAAAATCTCTTTTTATCTCCTTCCCCATAGGAAGGAGGCTATTCTATGATCACAGTTGTGAGCAAATTGTGTGGACTAAGGGATCCCTCAGCATATCTAGAAAAATATTAGTAAAACTCAGGATGCTGGCTCAATGTGCAAAAGACCAGAGACATTCTAATATTGCCCTAAAAATCCCGAGCCTTCTTTTGTAGGTTTTTTTTTTTTGTAGTTTAAGGCAAGTAAAAACATTTCATATTTGATAACTTTAATACCAAAGGTTAACACTAATCGTTTAACACAAATGTTTTATTTTGATGTGGCTAAATCCATCACCTCCTGTTAGATATCTGCTCTCTCTATTTTTTTTAAACTTTTATAATTTTTATAATTTTAGTTTGCACACAGACCTGTGATCTCCATGCAGTTTATGTTTTGGGGACATGGTGTAAGGCAGGACTCAGTCTTTTTTTTTTTTTTTTTTTAATGACTGCTCTTCTGATCATCACTAAAGGCATTGTTTTTATTACATACACCTGACATTCCTGTTTATATTCTTCAAATATAAATCTTTCACAATGAAATTTGCTATAGTATATATAAAGTGATTGGTCTAACTGTAGGAACATGTAAACCCTGTCACCTCCTGTTGTCCACATGGTATATTGATTTAATAACAGATGTGCTTACTGTATGGAGTGTAGAGGAGATTAATGGTCCCAGAAGAAAGTGATGGCATTAGAGAGACCCATGAGGCTCTCCAGTAGTCCAGCCACAGTGCTCATTGCTGTGTGCCCCCACTTTATTCTTTATAAGGAGAAAGCTTACAAAAGCCCAGCCCAGCCTCCTTTGTAGTGATGAAGCTCCAAGTTCTCTTATAGTTTTAAGCTCCCTGCTGAGAGGTGGGAGGAAGTGATGGCTGCAGTTTTTACATGGATATGACTTCGAAGAAAGTAGCTCACTCACTCATGGCCCCCATTCTCACGGCCCCTTGGCTGATGTCTTAATTTAAATCTATGAACTTACTTTGTGTATATGTCTGTGAGTGGCACAGGTTGCACATGTCATCGCGCACATAGAGAGATCAGAAAATAGCTCTCATGAATCAGTTAATTCTTCTCTTCAACTTTGTGGGATTTGAGAGCCACACTCAGGCCTTTGGTCCTGCCCACAAGCGCCTCTACTCACTGAGCATTCTGCTGTCCCTTTAGTGTACCAATTGCATTTCTTCTAATGTGATGGATTCCTAACAGCAACTACCTAAGGGAGGTGAAGTTTACTGTGGCTCTGGGTATATGATCCATTGCAATAGGGGAAGGGAGACAGCCAAAATGACTGTCTATGGCAGTCGGTATAGGGAGTTAGGTCTGTTAGATCTCAGCACTGAATTGGAAGCAGCTATAACTATCAAGACCTGCCCCTAGTGGCCTTTTCCTATCAGCCACACCTTACCTCCCAAAACAGCGCCATCAGCTGGGGATGACTGCAAATACATGGGAGCATGGGGTGGCATTTCACAACCAGATCATAAGGGTTGAAGTCCATCTGCTGAGTCTTGCTGCTGCAGGCTTACCTGCAGCTCTGGATGAGCCCTAAACTCCGTGCCCACTCTCGTAGACGAGGAGTGACATGCTTCTCTCTGCAGCACATGTGACCCTGCAGTATGGAAGATGAGAGGCTTTGAATAATGGCGGAGGCCGACCTGGGTACTGAGAAAGGAAATAAAGAAGCTGCATTTACAGCCGATGTCCTGAGAACAGCAGGCAGAATGGGGGCCGGTTTTCACAGGAAGCCCAGAAATAAAAGGCTGTGTTCAATTTGATGATGGCTCTAAGCTCACCTGTAAGTCATGGCAGCTTGGTTCAATATTGTGAGTCCTGGACGGCTTGGATTATTGTCACATAGTGGAGCAAGATCTCTTTATTGGCTGCGGATCCCTGAAGCCCGTGCCCAACAGGAAATCAATGCACATCTTCCTGGCCTCACTGCCTCCGGGAGCCTCATTTTCTGGTCGTGTGTGTTTTTTTTTTGGTCAGTTTCACAGTCTGACTCCAGATTACGGCTTTGGTTGAACTTTTACTTCCCCAGTCCCAAATTGCAGGTTCTCACAGCTCCTGGGTGTTAAATAGCACAGTGTGGTCATTGAGTACCGGGCTGTCCCAGGCTGCAGAGAGAAAGACTATCTGTCTAGTGCTCACCTTTGGTTCCGCTGCTTTGCTTGGATGATCTCTTTCATAGAGAGCCTCCTGTGGGCAAGAGGCTGACATTACAGGCAGCCTGGAGAGTCAGCCAACAAGCCAGGAAGTCCCTGTGGGTTGTACCTTGATCACGTGTCTTCTCCCGAGGGGCTGGGCTACACGCCCAGCGAAGGTGAAGATGGAGCAGAGTCTTACAGGCGGATGAGGTATGGCACCTGCCCTGTACCATCAGGCTTCAGGGATAGTCCCTGTCATGCAGAAGGTTCTGTCCTTGGAAGACCCAGCAAGGCCAAGCTGCCTAGAGTAGACATAAGAGGGTAAAGACGGCTCTCGTACTAAGTGTCACTTAGCCTGTGTCTGGAAAGTGGAGCACAGGGCTCAACTGATTCGGATGTCTCCTTCCATCATCTTTTGTGGTACCTAGAGTGGTTAGGGGGAAGTGGTTCCATGGTCAGAGGTTTCCAGACCCCAGTGTTCTTCCCTTAACTTCATCATGGTCTTTACTTTTGACCCATCTGTTCCCATATAGAGACTTCAGCAGTCCCTTCGTATATGACCAGAAGCCTTGCCACACCCTGTTACTGGGTTCTTCTGACATAACCCTTGGGGTCCTGAGAGCATCTACTTTTGAGAAAAAGGTTCTATGTACTCAATTTGGGCATCTTTCTAATCAATGGCAAAAGACACCGTGTGAACAGATTAGAGATCCCTTCATGGCAGTGACTGAGAAAACATATTTTCTTTCTTTCTTTCTTTCTTTCTTTCTTTCTTTCTTTCTTTCTTTCTTTCTTTCTTTCTTTCTTTCTTTTTTCCTTCCTTCCTTCCTTCCTTCCTTCCTTCCTTCCTTCCTTCTTTCCTTTCTCTCTCTCTCTCTCTCTCTCTCTCTCTCTCTCTCTCTCTCTCTCTTTCTTTCTTTTTTTACAAAGTGAATTCTATTGCCACCATCTGAGTAAGGGCAGTAGATATTTATTCTTATGATTACTTCACAAGTTTGACACAATTTCCTTTAAACTGGAACAAATCAGCACAATGCCTTGGGCATACCTTTTGAGCACACAGAAAGGTGCTGAGGTTTATATCTGTGCATGTGGGGCTTGCTGTACTGTGGAGGTGTTTTGAGAAGGCTGCTCTGTATGTAGTGGCACAAAGGGAAGGTCTTGGAGGAACACAGATCTAAAGACCTCTGCTTAGGGCACTCTGGTGCGTGCTTCCCAGCATTCTATTGTGATACCCAGAGAGACACGCTGCTAACCTTTTCTGCATTCAATTTGTTTAGAGAAATTCACTGGGTCCAGCACTTGCTCAAGATGAGGCATGTACAAGGCCATCTATACCCCAACAGGCAACCTTCAGGAGGAGATGCTGAGTGCTGGGACAACTTTACAGATACTGGTCAGAATATGGTCAGGTTGGTCCAGCACAGCTGAGGTTGGCCACCTCTGGGCTCCCTGTGTCTTTGGTGTCCCCATCATTGTTACCAGCCCTCGTTGCTCTGTGCTTTCCTGTGCAACATCCCAGGGATCTCCGGAGGAAAAAAAGCTGTATGGGCAGAGTATTGCAGGAGATATAGGCTGCCTGGCAGAGAGGTGTTCATCAGAGGAAGGCAGATCTTCCACTGAGTTCCAGGCATTTCCAGAGGCTGAGGACAATGTTCATTAGAAGACATACTGGCTCTCCGTCCCAACTCACCTCCCTTAATGTCTTATCATAAGAAACATTGCAGGAATAAGAAAACTGGTTGGCCTCAGTGTGTGCTGGGTCACCTCCTCAGGTAGATGTGGGGTACTCACCTGTGGTGGGATCACTGTGGACTTACCTTCCTTCTGATGCTTGCTCAGACTCTTTCATTACAAGTTTGTAGGAAAGTTCCTTGGAGCTGCAAGCTTTCTCGTCTAAACAATTGATTTTATGGTACTCAGAACTGTTTTTTTGGTAAGCACCTCATTGGAGAAATATTCTTCAGTGTGGCTGCCAGCAAGCCGATGTGAAAAAGGACAGAATTGTCTCAGCCACTTTTCCACGGTTTAACTCATTGCCCCATTTCTGAAGCTTCAGGAAGAGTCAGCCAATGTGGGACTCTGGGGCACCACAGGGAAGGCTCCGATCACAGCACAGCAGGATGCCAAGCCTGAGACAAGCCATGGTCTTCTCGCCAAGAAGCAGCTTTGAAGCCATTCCTCAGACACAAGAGATTCCTCTCAGGCTCCCGCTAACATTTCTGAGGCCCTCTGCAGGACTTGAAGGTGGTGGGTTCTTAGCACATGTGTCTGAAAGAAGGAGTGAGCATGTCCCCCTGTTTACTCTGTCACACCTGGTCAGTGCACCTCTGCAGGGACTCTCTGTCCCTTTTACTCGAAGAGACTCCATAGTCAGGCCTGATGCTTTTGTTCCCACAGCCTCTGCAAAGCATCTGCATCCACAGCTCTAAGGATCACCCACATCTGCAGGCCCTCATTGCTGTCTTGGCTGGTTGAACCTTTGGAAGTGGGATCTGTAAGGGACATGTTATTATGAGGAATGTTCACTTGAGTGTTGAGTCATTTAGGGTCTCTAGGGATTTAGAACCCATGTGATTTAGAAGTGGAGGGGTCAGTACAGGAATGACAGTGGGAGTCAATTTATACCTACCCTAAGGATACCCACAAAGAGTAGTAGATTCAGTCCTTAGCCTCAGAACCCAGGGGCCACTGCCTAAAGGCTGGGAAATATGTCTAATACCCAAGAGCAGAAGAAAGGGGTCCCTCCTCCTGGGGAAGCAAAGACTTCACTCTTTTCTGCTTGTTCTATTGTCTCCAATAGATAGGTCAGTGCTACCTACTTGGGAGGGTCTGGGGAAGAACAGTGACGAGGATGGTCCTGAGAGGAAGCCATCTGCTCTAGGAGAGTGGGGAGTCTTGAAGAAGAAGCCCCATGGGCTAGGCTGACACCTGAAGGACCAGATTGAGTCAAGAAGACATGGAGGGGCTTAGGGGATAGAGGGGTCAGCCAGGATGAAGGGGATGTGGAGGCCAGGCAGTAGGGTCATAGATGTATGTGAGGAGTTGGATTTGTTCTAGGAGCCTTGGAAAGACATGGGGCAGGCTGTATAATACCACCAATCACATTTTCTGTAAGCAGTCATTCTCACCTGCTAGACTGGGACAAGAGGGTAAGTTGAGGTAGCACCTTCCTTCATCTAGGACAGTCCTGACTTGAGTAATGGTACTAAAGAAAAACCCCAGGCTGGTGTATCACTTCCTGGCAGCTGTCATTGCTATGGCATCTGTATTTGTGGCTCCTATACTGGCTGTTTTGACACAAGCTGGAGTTATCACAGAGAAGGAAGCCTCCCTTGAGGAGATGCCTCCATGAGATCCAGCTGTAAGGCATTTTCTCAATTAGTGATCAAGGGTGGGAAGGCCTGTTATGGGCAGTGCCCTCCCTGGGCTGGTAGTCCTGGGTTCTATAAGAAAACAAGCTGAGCAAGCCAGGGGAAGCAAGCCAGTAAGCAGCACTCCTCCATGGTCTCTGCATCAGCTCCTGCCCCAAATTCCTGCCTTGTGTGAGCTCCTGTCCTGACTTCCTTTGGTGATGAACAGCAATGTGGAAGTGTAAGCTGAGTAAACCCTTTCCTCTCCAACTTGCTTCTTGGTCATGATGTTTTGTGCAGGAATACAAACCGTGACTAAGACAGCTGGTGCTCTACTGCTGAGCAGCAGGAATGACTACATACTGATATTCTATGGAAGATAAACCAGAAACCAGCATCTTGGTGAGTCTGAACCTCTTACTTTCAGAGAGAAAGAACCTTTAATATTCTTATGAGGGTCCTATGATTCATCAAACATGAGGAGGGTGTTTGCCCTGACCAGGCTGCTTGGGAGCCATGCTCCTTCCTAGGTGGTAGCTATGAAGACACTTGGCACACACACACTTTAACTTAGAACTAGGGCCAGAGTCAAGCCAGCAGTACATTGGCCAGTGGCTTCAGAGCTTCCATATGGTTAGGCAGGAATGTGTGAATCCTAGGTAGTTGCTATGAGCTGAGGGGCAGATGATATGTAGCTGCTCTCCTGCAGGATCTGCACCTCCAGGGTCTTAGTATTAGTTAGCCTTTTCTAGATGTTGGAATGACTTTCCAGAAAGAGTGGCTTACAGGTGGGATTATTTATGTCAGTTCTTGTCTTCAGAAACTTTAGAGCATGGTAGGGCAAGTGTGTGGTAGAGAATGGTTCATTGAAGGGCAGAAGGGAGCAGAGAGAGGCGGAAGGACTGGGGACTAGGTGTAACCTTCAAAATTACAAGCCCCAGTGATCTGTTTGCTCTAAATAGGATGTGCCTGGAGCTCTTAGAGAGTAGCACCAACCACACATGAGCCCGTCAGACAAATGTCATGGCGCCTCTGTGACTGGATGAGGTCAGGGGGATGGTTCTGGACATCGTAGTATCTCTTCAGAGTAGAGGTAGTGAAGAGACCATGGATGGTTGTTCAAACTCCCTAGTCTTGTGTCTAACAGCAACCTCAGGATGAGCTGACAAAGAAAAAAAATCCCTACAGATTGAGTACTGGGTATAGAAAACAGTTGCCTCATGAGTTGTCATGGCTGACCAGACTCAGTGGGGTCTGACAGATCCCTGGTTTATAGAGGGGCAAATCCCCAGAATAGAGGGTTAGCTATTCTACAGTTACCCATGGTTATTTCAATAAGCCACAGATAAAGGCTAGCTTGGTCTCACAGCAATGAACGGAGATTTAACTGCAGGAGGATGGGAGGATGTGCATGTCTCATGGATGCCACAAGCTTAACTCACATATCAAGACCTATTCTCTCTCTCTCTCTCTTCCAGATTATTCTACATTATCAGCCTTTTACTTTGTTTAAGTCTATCCTGAAAGTAAAATATTTGAGATAAAAATAAAAATTGTTGGTGTGTAAGTTTGAGGCTGCCTTGTAAAACTACCAGTGGGTTAATGTCTACCAGGACAAATCTCAGCCCTCTTTAGTGGAAGATAACAGAATCCAGACCTAAAACACTGTTCAGTGTTTACTATACAAAAAGAAATTACTAGACATTCTATAAAAGTAAAAAAAGAAAGAAATGGACTCACATCCACAAAAGACCCACATGTTGAATGAACAAAAGCACTGACCAGTTGTGAGTCTATTACAGACAGAGCTGATGGGAAAATACAGCCTGTGAATATTAGCAGAGAACTGGATAGTAAGAATGAGGAGTCCAGATATGAAAAGTACAGTGTTTTACATTAAAACATTCTCTTAGCTAAATGTAAACTGGGCACAGAATAAAGGGATCAAGATTCAGGCTTGTGAAAGAAAATGAATTGAAAGAAAAAAAAAAGAAACCAAACAAAGGAAGCCAAACATGTGTATCACCACCCACCACAGATGAGTAAGTATGACTGAAGGTAGCCCAGGAGGACATGGGGAAGCAACGTGTACAAGAAACACTTGAAGGGGCTAGAGAGATGGTTCAGCACCAACTGCTCTTCCAGAGGTCTTGAGTTCAATACCCAGAACCCACACGGTGACTCACAACCATCTGTAATGGGATCTGATGCCTCCCTCTGGTGTGTCTGAAGACAGTGACAATGTACTCACATACATAAAATAAATAAATAAACCTTAAAAGTTGCTTAAAAGAAAAAGATAAATACTTGACAATCTACCTGTCTCACTATTCAACCTTATGGTACTCAAAGGTTCAGAAAACCACCAGTAGAAAAAAAAATCCAACCACGAGAAAAGAAACTGGGACATGATAGTAGACAAATGTCTGTAACCTTCAAATGTGGAGGAAGTCTGCAATGAGAGAATTAAAGCAAGATTTGTGTTGGATGCAGCAAGTGAGGGCTGACCTTAGCAGACCAGTGCTGGAAAGGTGGAAAGGAGCCTTTGCTAGAATTCCGAATCCACATAGGTAGCTAGCTCTTCAAGGGGGTGGGGTCACAAGAATCAGACACTAGAGTAACAAGGCCATTTCCCAAGTTTATAAAGTTGATGGGGAGAGGAGACTGCACAGTAGAGCTGACTGCTCACTGCACAGGGAACACAGGGATGTAGCTTTCATGTGTTGCCTCTCCCTCTGAGATGGGCTTTGCAGTGATGTAGCCATATCTGGCTCCACTGTTCTTCTGTAGGTAATAAACTCACAGGTTTACTAAGAGGTAGATTTACGTAAGATTATATTGTTGGTGTGTCATTGGTGCCCTATCTGCGGTGAACAGACATTTGCCCATGTGTCCCAAAAAAGAGTCACAGGATACCACTAAAGCCATCATTCAGTTATGACCATCACACCACCCATTAACGAAAATAGGCAAGAATTAAGTGACTCACTTTCCACTGAGCCAGTACCCTGGAAAGGCCTAAGTGGTTGTAAGATCATGGCACAACAGAGCAGGATGGTTCAGGATGTGACGGTGCGGGACAGGAGGGAGGTGCTAGAGCTCTGTGGAACAGTGGGATGAAGGTGGCTGGCAGCAAACTAGGGTCTTTCAAAGTAGCTGATGGAAAGGATTCCCCCACGTTCCCGACAAAAACAAATGATGCATATGTGAAGTGCCGAGCCTGCCATTGACCTGGACCCTGTCGCTACACAGCATACACTTGCGCACACATCTGTACCCCATTAGTATATTCAGCTTAACAATTAGAAATAAAGCTTGTTGAGCCGGGCGTGGTGGCGCACACCTTTAATCCTAGCACTCAGGAGGCAGAGGCAGGCGGATTTCTGAGTTTGAGGCCAACCTGGTCTACAAAGTGAGTTCCAGGACAGCCAGGGCTACACAGAGAAATCCTGTCTCGAAAAACAAAAACAAAAACAAAAACAAAAAACCCCAAAAAACAAACAAACAAAGAAAGAAATGAAACTTGTCCTAAAGCAGTGAGATAAATTTAAGTGCCCCTTTCCTTGGTTCCTCTTAAATTTACCAAACAAGTGAAAATAATTAAAAAATGCATAGTGAGTTCTGTGAGAGATGCAGAAAAAAAAGTAAGATTTTATATAGAGAGACATGGAACATGCTGAAAAGAGCCACAAGCAAGTCTAAGATGGGAGAAAATGGCATTGCTCACAAAGTGATGTAACGTGAATGAAAAGGTTTACGGTGGGAGTTAAGAGCATGGAGGAGAGTTATCAGATCTAACAGAAAACCAAGGAAGTATAACTACAAAACAACAAAGAACACACTTAATAAACTGTTAGCCTTTATGAGATTCTACTGAAATGCCAGGTGCAGGGAGGGAAACATGGGGTTTTAGTTTTAGAGGAACACATCAGACTGCGTTGGCTGCAGCCAAAGCCGCAGCAAGAGGTGAGCACGTAGCCTCAAAAAACTGATGGTAAAAACCGAGAAGCTGAGAATCAAACACTTTCTTCCTTCACAAGAAGTTTTAAACAGAAAAGGAAATAAAAATCCAATCAAACCACAAAAATTAAAACTGGAAACAGATTAAACAATAGAGAAAACTGATAAAACCGAGAGCTGGTGCTTTGAGAACTTAAACTATTGGCAGGCCCCCAGAGACTGGGTGGGAAAAGGGTTAGAAGACAGGCTTCTAATTTTAAGAACTGAGAAGGAAACGCTCCTGTGGAATGGAGGAGAGGAGGTGTCATGTCTGTGTCGAGCACGTGCGCCTTGCAGTCTGTCTCTTCTTTCCTATCAGTTCCTCTTCTGAAGTGCAGCTTTCAAGCTATTTCTCCCTCTTCCTAAATCACATGCAAATTCACGAGTTTGTGTATTCTGCATGCCAATACTTCAAATGTTGATGCCGAGGCTAGGATGCTGTGATAAAGATCTCTGCAGGGTGAGTGTGGTGTGTCTCAAGGACTCTGGGGTTTACAGATGCCTTGTGGTGACATCACACAGGCCATTTGATCTGTTAAATAAAAACAAACCATTAAGATGCCAGTGCTCAGAGAGCAGCACACGTTTACTTAAACACAGTGGATAACATAAGAGAACGCTCCTACATGGAAACTATTTCTCGAGGCCTGGCCTGGCCAAACTACCTTCTTCTAGTGGCACCTTTGCATGTGAGTGGACACAGAGGTTGGGCATCTGCCTTTGTCTGAAGTCTATGCTCTGGCTGTTGGGCCTTCTGTTAGATCTGTGCATAAAGTCTCGGTGAAGCTAGAAAGATACCATAGACCCCAGATGGACACACTCAAGTTTCCAGCCCAGAGAGCCACGAAAAGTAAGTGTGGATTTTAGGAGCATTGGTATACAAATCCATAGAAAAAAAAAACAATAATTAAAACAGAAGAAAAGAAACACTAAATAAATGGACTTATTCCTATGGTGTGACTAAGGTCATTGAACACTAGGAACAACTTGACTAACTGGGTTAGGGATTATATTTAGAGGATGATGGTGATGAAGATGATGGTGATGACGATGATGACTATGACCACGATGACAACAAAACCACATTGAAATGGCTTGCTCATATGAGCCACCCTATCAATAGAAAGTTCAAGGCCAACCTCTTGACACTTCGGTTCCATGAAGACCCAGGCTTCTTGTATTGTTCTGTTCTACAGTCCCAGTAAAGAGAGTTTATTATGATGGTCACTTCATGGTCCTAGATGGTGACTGGCATGTCAGCCATTATATTCATCTTCCAGCACTGGACAAGGAGAAGACCAAAGGTTCCAGCTCTGCTGGGTTAGTGTGCTCTTCAATAGCCTGAGGGCCACACCAGCTCTGCAGTATGACTCTACCAACCCAGCACCCATCATCCTTTTGGGAGTTCTCTCTTCTGCCAGCCCTAGAGCCCTCATCTCCTACCTGGGCAATGATGCTTCTTTCTTCCTCTGCCTTCCTCAGCCCCCCCGCCCCCATCCAACCTCCGGATGAGATGGGATTTCGTCATGCCAGTATGGCTGCCTGAGAGCAGCATCTCACTCTTGATGCCTATTTATCTTTTAGCAGATTGGATCGTGGCTGAATCCCGTATTGGTCCAGAGCACCACGTGGATATTTCAGAATCCAGTTCTCCTGCAGCCAGAGCCACAAGGCTTCTGCCCTAGCAATCCCACCTATCGGATCAGCCCCACCTGGATGTGTATGAAGCGATGGACTTTAGGAAGACTCACATCCATTGCCAAGGTCAAGTCTCTGGAGACATCTGACATCTGAGTTGAGTGTGGGACAGTGGCTGCCTGAGTATATCACTTGTTGTTGTAACCCTCCATCCAAATGACAGAGAGTACAGTACATCCCATGATGGTTTTTTTTTTTTTTTTTTTTTTTTTTTGTGCCATGACATGCATCCTGCCTGTAGAGTCATTTTGGATATCTGCCTAGAACAACTGCCCTCCCTTCCTGAGCTGTGCCTGGTTCAGCACTACATGCCTTGTAGGAAAGACAGGGGCACCCTAATATGTACAGTGTGCACGGGCAGAGGGCTTATTATCGCTGGTAAGGCATCCCACCCTCAGGATTCTGTTTCTGCTGGAAAGAGGAAGACCTACTGTGTATGTGAGGACCCTGCATTCTCTCTAGCTTTTCTACTTTGAATCCAAGAGTGAGGGCCAGCAAAGGTGGGTGGTTTTTCACGCAAGGAATGGCAGCCGTGACCCACCCACTCCGTTAGTTCATTTTTCTTTTCCTCATTTTCTGTGGTCCCTCTTCCTGACCTGTGATTGCTTCATGCATGGTCAGAAGTGCTAGGTTTATGGGAACCCAGAGACACAGTAGCACAGTTACAATTACGGCTTCTCAGTCCCTTGCTGTGCAGCCTGGAGGAGATGCTGTTCCCATGGCTGCAGGTTTCTTGGAGTATTCTCTAACTGTGTCAAGTCAGCTTCATTCATTCTGCATGCAACGCATGCGAACTCCCATTCTTGCAGTATCAAGCACAGGTCTGGACTGCACTGTCTGTCTGCCCACCAGCTATCAGGCACTGAATTAGTACCATGCTTGTGAATTCTGCACCAGGGAACATTCATGGGTAAGTGAACTGAGACCTTCACAGAAGACTGTCTGCTGTGTGGCTGTGTTCAGGTGGCTGGGGTGAGGTCAGGCACTAGAGCCTGAGTGCTACTGCATACTGGGCTTCTGTGTGGTGGAAGTGCTCCTGTTATTGAGCAGTGCACTTTAAACTGACAGATTTTTATGGAAAGTGAGTTGCGCCTGAACATTTTTGAACATTTTTGAAGCCAGACCTTCCCTCTGAAGGCCATTTATGGAGCTGTGTAGGCTGCACTTCTCCCTTTACCTGCAGGCATGCTGGCACCTTTGCATTTGTGTAGCTAGTAATAGTCTGTGGCATGTTCAGACTTGGTCTTTAACTCGAGGAAACTGGGAATGGGGTGGGCTGTGGGGGACCACGTGGGTACTTTGAAGGGTGTTCGTAGAGGTACAGCTGAACCTTAGGGGAGATCCAAGCTGGGAAGACCTCTGTCCTACTCCATCTGGGCTCTAGAGACCCCGAATCAGTTGCCACATGCATTTGTCCAGGAAAGCACCATCCTCATAACTGTTCTCTCCTTCTGTGACCCTACTGCTTTCCTGACAGGTTCTGCTGGGGAAGGTGGGTTTGGGCTCAGTTGTGTCTGAAGACTGCACATGTAGCCTGGACAACTCTGAGGAAAAAGGAGAGGTGGTTTCTTGGATGGAGACCTCAGTCTATAATGTTTTTTTTTTTTCTTGCCAATCTGCAGCTCTGGAAACAAAGCAGAGAGAAGAGAGGAATCTACCAGCAGCGAATCTCTAGGGGAGGGTTTTCTAATACTGGTGATATGGTTGTTGCCTGAGCCAAAGTGACAGGCAAGACTTAGCATGAGCTCCTTTGGAGGTCAGCACACGCCTAAGACTGCACCCCCTACTCACATCCGCACACAGGCACAAAGGCACACACCTACCATATACATGTAAATGAGGCATACACAGGCACATACTCAAGCACACATATGCACATACACACATATACTTGCAAACACAGGCACACACAGGAACATACACATGAGCACATAAACAACTGTACACAGCCATACACAGGAACATTACATGTACACTGGCACATATACAGGTACATACACACATAGAGGCACTCCACCTCCCCCAACACACACAGAAACACATGGGTGTGCGCGCACACACACACACACACACACACACACACACACACACAGAAGAGAGAGAAAATGAGGGTCATTTCTTGTTCTTTTTCTCCATCTAAAATCTCATATTTCACTGGGCGTGGTGGCGCATGCCTTTAATCCCAGCACTCAGGAGGCAGAGGCAGGCGGATTTCTGAGTTCGAGGCCAGCCTGGTCTACAAAGTGAGTTCCAGGACAGCCAGGGCTATACAGAGAAACCCTGTCTTGAAAAAAAAATCATCTCATATTTCAGTTGACCATTGCGCAGAGTTGTAGGCACATTATTAAATCATCTGTATCCTTGTAGGGCAAGGTTTCCCTTTCCTAAAAGGAGTTCACTCTGGATTCTAAGTGCTTGGCTTCACTTCTTAGTCTTTCAATTGTAGGTAGGGTATGATCGATGAACTGTTCAGTTGGGTCATCACCGTTTGTGTCACATACTGGTCATCATGGGGACAGGCACCCCACACCCTGCACGTTCACCTGTGGGGGCTCTGGGCTCCCACATGCTGACTCCGGCCTTGCTGAGCAGTCTCCCCTCTTTCACCAGGAGTGTGAGGATGATGAACATACCACAGGACTGCTTTCATTAGGTGCGGCTCATTTTACCCGAAAGAAATCAGACAAATTGGCTTTTCCTTCCTTCCCTCTCTTTCCCTGGGATGATTATTTACAGCAGGCTTTTATTCCTCTCCTCTATTCCTCCAAAGGCAATGAAAAGCAATTCTGAGAGCACAGCAGAAAATCAGTTTTTAATCAAGAAAAAACAATCTGTGTGAAATAGAGATGTGCGGCTTCACCGGGGAGATTCCTGCAGCCAGCAGAGCGTGCATTGCTACCCAGGCTGGGGCCTCTGCCTGACAGGGCACACCAACATACTGAGGGGTGGGGGGCACAACGAGCCTCCTGTTTCCAGGAGCAGGGACAGGGGCTATGCAGCCCCTCACTGGGATGGAGGGTTAGAGTTTGTATGTCCTCAGCACATAACTCCTTTGTCTGGGATTGGAAGCCCAGGTCACAAGGTATGGTGGCTGCCCTCAGGTGTCACTGACCTGGCTCTTCAGTGTGGCCTCTTAGCACTTCCATCCTCCCCCCAACCCCCACTCCAGAGTTCCCAACTCAGTTCAGAAGATTTGTAGTAGAGTCCTGGCCCAGAGGTTGCAGGAGCCAAGCAGCTTTCTGGCTTCAACCCTGGGCTGGACTCTTCCCTTGTGACTATACAGAGGTCTTTCCTTTAGCCGAGCTCTCTAGGGTATCCCTAAGGGTGGGCTAACTTTCCTCTTCAGTGCACATTCGTACCATGGTGGCCCATGGCAGGACTCACAAGTTCTATGCCCAATGCCCAGATTCTCAGTACACAGGTCTAGTGTGAAATGTTAGAAAGTGGCCTAGTTTTCTACTTTGCTTTGAATATGGATCTCTTCCAAAATTCCAGCTGAGGTTTAATTGCCATGGTAACAATGCTAATAGGTGTGACCTTCCTGGGGTGGGGTTCAGGCCTGAAGGGCTGCTCTTCTGGGTGAGGTTGAAGTTTCTACACTTCTCCGTCTTTCCCTGGACTCCTCACATCAGTTTCCCCCTGTATGGGGTCCCCATATCCTCTTACTCCCTTGGGGGTCACAATGCCCTCTCCCTATTCTTTTTTTTTTTTATAGTTTTTTTATTATTATTATTATATGTAAGTACACTGTAGATGTCTTCAGACACACCAGAAGAGGGAGTCAGATCTTGTTATGGATGGTTGTGAGCCACCATGTGGTTGCTGGGATTTGAACTCTGGACCTTCGGAAGAGCAGTCGGGTGCTCTTACCCACTGAGCCATCTCACCAGCCCCCCCTCTCCCTATTCTTAAGGTTCCCATGTCTTCTCGCCTTTCTTGGAGATCCCTGCACCCTCTCATCAATCTCTGGGTCTCTGGACCAGTCCTTAAAGTCCTTCTCTGTGAGAACTGGATTTGGTTTGGACAAAATGAAAGCTCATGCCCCCAGACTCTGGTGCATGGTGTGTAATGGCCACCATGGGTTTGGCAGCTCAGGATTCTTGCTCAGGGATTTAGCCACTACATTATAGTGGTGGGGTATAGAGGTGATAGGGTTGGAGGCACAGTTGTCGAGCCATCCAGAGGCTAGTTGTGTGTCTGGAGCCCACCTGTCTGTGGTGTGCCCTTTTCCAGTGAGATATTGCACAAAGGAGTCTGAGGTCAAACTCTGAATGGTGCTTTCTGCTTTGAGAAGACTTTGAAGAAGATCCCAGCTGATCCAAAGCCCCAGACCTGAGGATGTTCCCAAGGAGCTCTGTGTTGTTGTCTGTACTCTCTGTCATTTGGATGGAGGGTTACAACAACAAGTGATATACTCAGGCAGCCACTGTCCCACACTCAACTCAGATGTCAGATGTCTCCAGAGACTTGACCTTGGCAATGGATGTGAGTCTTCCTAAAGTCCATCGCTTCATACACATCCAGGTGGGGCTGATCCGATAGGTGGGATTGCTAGGGCAGAAGCCTTGTGGCTCTGGCTGCAGGAGAACTGGATTCTGAAATATCCACGCTCTGGAGACAGGTACAGAGGCTCATTTGAAGTCTGGACTGGTGTTGTAATACTTGGGTGAGTCTTTCTGCTGCGACAGCAACCATGCTGAGATGCAGGACAGCTCAGTGCTGAATAAGGCTAAACAACAGCCTCTCTAAACACTCGTGTTCTGAGGAGTCAGAAAAATCACAGACTAAAATGCACAGATGCACTCTGAAGAACTTTGCTCTTTCACTTACTCCAGGGTCAGGAAACCCAGCCTCAATCTGTTTCTGGGACTATGGTTAGCTAAGAGGAAGCTAGGGTGGCTGGGGACCAGTGAGGCCCAGCGTTAAGACTTTAACCACACCACTGACTGTTGATAATTAGCCCAATGCATGTACACCCTCCAGGCCTTAAAAGGTTTCATTTTAACTGTAAATTATGTGAGTAACTATATATTCACAAAGTGCAAAGTGGTACCGAGACTTCCAACTACAATATGAGGTAATTAAACCAAAGGACTCAGCACATCCATTCTCCTAATATTTACTGTATTCACACATCTTTTGAATGAAACAGGGTGCACTGTACCTTGAAGAAAAGACAGACCTTGTGGGGAAAGAGGATGGGGTTTGGAAGCAAGCAGAGACACTTTGACTGTGTCCTGACTAGCCAGGGTGCACTTGTGTTCCTGGAATGAGGAAAGGTGCGTATGGGGATGGGTGTTGGACACCCCCTTCTTTTAGATGGGGAAACTGCCATGGCATAGGCAGGAGAGCAGAGAGCTCCTCTATCTCTTTGCTGTGGCCTGGTGAGGCCAGAGACCCTTGACCATCTCTCCATTCGCTTTGCTCTCTGACACATTAGTAGACAAGGTATAGTGATCTAGGATGTAGAACTCCCTGCATGGCCTCCAAGCCAGCTCTCTGTGTTCCACTGGCTATGCCAGGAGCAAGTGACTTAGCCCCCTGGCTCCTGGCCTATCCTCACACTCACTGGTCTCTTCTGGGCAAGCAAAACCCTCACTGCTCTGACTGGAGCTCTGCAGGTATGGAATCCAGGGGCATCTCCCTCTCCCTCCCCATTTCTATTTAGCTTCCTCTAGCTAGTCATCCTGGCCCTCCCCTCCCCCTCTCCTCCTCTCCCTGTTCCGTCCTTCCCCTCCCCCTGCAAGCCCCTCTCCTGCCTTTAGCTCCCTAGGGTGCATCTTTATTACTTTTCATCTGCCAGCCTTCTCGTTTGATCTCCTTCCTGACTTCCTCCAGGAAGCTCCTTTCTGCCTGGGAAGCCATGCACACAGCAGCTGAGTATCCTCAGTTCAGGTCCCACGTGATAACAACGCTCATAATTTCTTTTGAAAAGAAAGACTACAATGCTCATTTTAGAACCTACAGAAAAAAAAATCCCGCAACAGAAGTCGTTCCGGCTCCGCTGCTGAGGGAGAGTCACTGATAATGTGGCGGGACTCCTCTCCTCTTCAAATTTATTTAGAGTAATTTGAAACAGTTTTTTTGTGATCCATCATCACCACCACCACCCCAGCATGGGATGCACAGTAGGCCAAGTATACTGGTGGCTTATGAATATGAGGGTCAGCAGGACCTATAAGGGCCAGGTCCCGACACTTTTATTTTGGAAAACTATGTTGATACTATCCAAATGCCCAGACCACAGTGGTAAGGCCTTAGGGGAAATTGGTAAACGGAGTGTGTGGGTAAAACTATTTCCAAACACATGCAAGATGGTTTGGCAAGATGGTTTCTGTGGTATGTAGATGAAATTTTTTATTTAAAGATCAGGGTCTCATGTAGCCCAAGTTGCTCTGAAATTCCCTATGTAGCTTTGAACCTCTGGGTCTCTCCTTTTGACATCCCGGTCCTCCACCAAATACCAGGACTTCACCATGCCTTGTCTTATATGGATCTGGGACTGGTACCTAGGGTTTTGTGAATGGTGGGCAAGAACTCTATCAGTTGAGCTATATCCCCAAACCAGAATAAAACATTATCTGTAAACACACATAAGCAGATTTAGGTAGTGTGTGTGAATAAAACTTCACTGGCCAACACATGGAAACACATTCTCTGTGGTGCATCCCAAAAGAACTCTCTTCATAAACATGATCTCAGAGGACTGGTGTATCCATAGGAGTTTGTTGAGTTGGCATAGTGTGCAGATATAATTTTATTTTTAAGACCCAGTGGCAGGTTAATTAATTGATGATGATGATGGTGATGATCATCCCTTTGAAAGCAAAGCAGAGTCTCTAAGATACTTAAGATCTAGGTGTGTCCAATCAGGCCAACGCTGCTAAGGGAATTTGCTCTTTCCAGGGCCCTTATTTTGATGTACGCTTCCAGGAGGATAAACATTTGGTTTTTAGAGGTAGAATGTGGGTAGTTTTCTGTTTCGATTGACAAGTTCAGGTTATGAAAACCTTTGTCCACTGCACATGTCCTCTCCCATGGTGCATCTGATTTTAGTAATATGCCTATCTACTCACACATAGACATAGGATGGTAAGATTTTCCTTCATGCAAAGGACACAGTTGATTCTTTTGAACTTGCATTTAAAGCTAGCATTGGCTAACTCTGTGCACTGCCTCTGCTTCTAGGACACCCTTGAGGATGTGTTTGGTCACAGAGGGACGTTACCAAAGATTGCTGGAAACCCATGGGGAACTCTAGGTCAGTGACCCATTATGTTTTTAGAGACGGATGTGTGTACAGTTTGATTCGGGTGAGGGTCCCAAGTTGTTAAGTGCTTTACTGGGGGAAAAGTGTGTGTGTGTGTCTGTGTGTGTGTTTCAAGTCAACAGAGTTCTTGGATTACTAGTATCTTCATGCTTGCCCGTCTCAGGTCGGGAGTCCTGCTACCTTCCCAGATGCTCTGTGATGCTTAGTCAGGTGCAGGTAAAATCCGCCAAGTCAGCTTTGGTCTCCAGAAGGCCAACGACTTCAGAACTGATTGATTCAATTATAAAAATAGTGACTCACCAAAACATGTGCCCTGCGACTCCTGTGTCTTGACGGGTGCTGCTGAGAATCTCTGTGATGTGGACTTAACCAGAGCCACTCCTCTGTGTGCTGTGTGACAGAGGAGGTCAGTGTCACTGGAGTCCAAAGATCTCTGTTAATCTGAGAATGAAGAGAATATTTCTGCATGTCTATAGGAGAAACATCCCATACTCTCATATCCTCTATATCCTACATGGAGCACAGAGCTCCATCTCACACTCCCTGGGATGTGGAGTGTAGACATGGGACAAGCCTGTGAGTCTTGGTCAAGTGCAAAGGATGGTATCTGAAGTGAGGAATTCCAGGCTCAGAAGCTCTCAGACACAGGAAGGTCCGCAAATATCCTAAGGTATCTATAATAAATACCACACACTGATGACATAAACGTGAACAACATATTCTCCACAGCTCTTGAGGCCAGAATCTGGAATTAAGGTGTGGTGGGCGTTGATCCTTTGGAGTCTCCAGGGGCCATCTTTTCTGGCTCTTCCAGCTCCAATGGGTCCAAGTATCCTGGGTTTGTGGCAGCATTGCCTTATCTCTGTCTCCATCTTTTGATGATCTCCTCTTGGATGTCTTATCTAATTTTGTTTGCTCAAAGTTTCAAGAGTATCTTTCCTTGGACTTGGGGCCTAGCCAGGTTTTATAAACAGGTGCCTTATTTTAAGTTTCTCAAACCGATAATTTCTTCATAGACCTCTTTTCAAGTAAGGTCATACCCAAGGGTCCTTGAGGTCATTGTATCACCCTGGCTGACTATGGGGCATAGCTTCAAGGGCTGTGCTTTCAGCAGACAAGGGAGAGGCTTTGCTTGGGCAGAGCTGGGTTTGGAGGGACTATAAGTATATTGTTGTTTTATGAGAGCTTTCTAGGAGATTCCTCAAAGCCTTCACATCCTGTAGGCCAACCATTTGCTTGGGTCAAGGGGACATGGAATGAGAACCTTTGACTTAAGAGCAGAGTCTGGGTACTGGATAGGTTGCTAAAAAGGTATTTTTAAAACCAACATTGACGAAGTCAAATGAGGGTGATCCAAAGTGGAAAACAGGGTTCTCTAGAAAGCAGAGGGTCCCTGTCATGAGCTTCTTTTTTTCTTTTTTCTTTGGCAGCTCTACAATTTTATTTGGCATTCAGCAAGTTTGTTCTTATCCACATTGACTATCTGTAGATTTTTGAATGTGGTAACAGGCACGTAAGTTACCAATGTGTAGAACTTGTTTGGTAAATCCTCATCCTCATTACATTTTCTGGACAAATAGATGTACTTGGATATGATATGAAACATTCCTTATTCCCTTGGCCCAGATGGTTTTATTGAGCCTGGTGTCAATGCACACACCTGGTGTCCCCATTTCCTTCATGGCAAACTTCCAAATTTCTTTGAGTGCCTGAGGAGCATGCTTCTTGAAGTCCACTCCATGGATGCACTTGTGAATGTTGATGGCGGAATGGTCTTTCTCGCCACCTTTCTTTTCAGGAGCCATTCTGCTGGGCCCAAGTTGAAAAGGAAGGGCATAAGGGATTGTGTCACCATGAGCTTCTTTCTCAGCTTCCATAAATGAGCAAAAATTCAGAGTCTGTGTTGAAGTATCCAGAGGGAAATGTTGGCTGATCAGTAGGCAAGAACAAAAGAGAAGATGCTCACTAACTTCCATCAAGAAGAATTTGAGCTTTCATGTTACTAAAAGACAATGGGAATGCCAGCAATGTCGATAAATTAGACATGTGTTCTGAATGTCATGGGCATCATGGGTACAAAGACAGGCTAGGGCTCTGTAGGCCCAGCTTCCTCCAGGATTGGGGCCTTTTCTGTTTCTAGTACCATCTTATTTGGCTTCCATCTTAAGTGGTCTTAGTGTGGCTGGTAGTGTTGCCACCTGCCACATTTCCATGCCACCTGCCACCTCTCCATACCACCTGCCACATCATCATGCCACCTGCTACCTGCCACATCACCATGCCACCTGTCACTTGCCACATCACCATGCCACCTGCCACCTGCCACACCTACATGCCAGGTAAGAAGAAAACCCGGACAAAAGAAGCTGGATCTTTCCATGAATTGTTGGATGTTACAGAATCTGGAAGATTTTATTTATCTGTAGCAAGATGTTAAAGATGAACAGAAAGAGTTAAAAAAAAAATGAAAGGGGTTATTTGGCACAGTCTATCAGGAGAAACCATGTCAGGAGCTTGAGGCAGGAATGTGGAGGCAGGAACTGAAGCAGAGGCCATTGAGGAATACTATCTACTGGTTTGCTCCCCTTGGTTTACTCTGTTTTAATATGTCCCAAAACCACCTGCCAGGAATGGCACTGCCCACATAGAGCTTGACCTTCCCACATCAATCATTAATCATGGTGTCTCATACACACACACACACCAATCTGACAGACAGACATATATCCTTAACTGACAGTCCTCTTCTCAGGCGACCCTAGTTTGTGTCAAGATGACAAAAAATTAACCAGATACTAACTTTGCTCCCCAGAACTATATCACATTCGTTACCAGTTTTTCCAGCTTCTGTTTTTTCTATGGCTTACTCTTCTACTTTGTTTCTCATGGTCAGATCTGAGCTGTGGATGCTTCCTACAGTAACTGAGGTCCAAGTCTCTTAGATTTCAGGTCTCCTATTTTTTGTCTTTCTTTCTTTTGAATGACTTTTCATTTTTTAACATCCCTGCACCAACAGTTTTAATTAAATTGTTTTGTTTTACTGTTAAGCCAAGTGATATGCTGTATTTTCCCTGGTTCTGTGACTTTTCATTTCTCCTCTAGTTAATGTTTGCATGATTGTTTCCCATGCTTTATTTTTCCATGAAAAAGTGCTGACATGTTTTCCAAGATGTCATCAATCTGTCGAACACCTAATAGCAATGTTTCCAAACATCTAAACAGACCAAAGAGTCCTTCAGCTTCCTCACCTCCAGGGATGCCCCTTCCTACCCAGCAGGCCTGGTGTCTGTCTCTCTGGAGCACTGGCCTTGGGAGTCTCTGATATCTTACGACATGGCAGTGAGCACTCCTTTCCTGCTGGCTTACCAACCTGTTCCCCTTACCATCTTTCTCCTTCTTGTTCTGCCTAAGTATTCATTTTCGTAGCATTTTAAGAAAGGGCACACAGGAGCCATTGTCTTAAGACGGTTGCTGTGTAAAAAGGCTATTTTCATTGTGGGTAGGAAGTTTGGCTACAGGTAGAATTGCAGGTTATAAATCTCTATTACTCAAGATGCTTTAAAAAATCAGTTTTATTGATATATGAAATTGTGCATGATTTTAAGTGTCTAGTTTAAAATTTGAGAAATACAGACATTTTGTAAATATCAACTCAGCCCAGTATTAGAACTACTCCTGTTCCCCCCCCCCCGAATCTTGCTAATCCCAATCCAACTCTCAGCCCTAGACTGTTTCTGTCCACATAATCTTCCATTTTCTAAGAGTCTAACATTAAATGATTCCTTAAATACACTCTGGTGGTTGGCCTCCATTCTGGCGCAGTGTTGATTATTGTCTGTCAACTTCGAGGTGAGTGTCCTGGGTAATTTTTGTTATTACCTTTATTGGACCAAGAAATGACTTGGGAATAATGGAGGTCACCTCACTATGAAGCCTTGGTGGTGTTTCCAGAGAGTGCTAGATGTTGTCACTGGATAGGATCCTGACAGAGTCACAATATGACAGCACTTTTGGGAGGTGTGGAAGGTAGGAGGTAGAGCTGAGGTGGATGCAGGAAGTAGGTCAAGGCATATCCACAGAGCCGTGTTGTATCCTGGTCTCTTTCCATAACTCCTCTCTCTGCTTTCTGTCTGCCATAACCCAGATTCTGCCCATGAGTGTGGGGCCAAGCAACCCCAGACTGAGCCCTCTGAAACTGTGAGCCAAAATAAATATTTTTCTCCTGTCAATCATCTCCATCAGGTATCTAGTCACACTGTCTTTTTCTTTTTGCAGCTAAAAGTTTATGTGAAAGCTAAGGGTTGTCACTGTCTGATATCTTCATGGTGAGCTGAGCATGTCCAGAGAGCTGCCATTTTAACTTTGAACATGGGATATGTGACCTTGAGCTAAGCAGATCACCAAAAGTCCACCATCTTTAATCTTAAACTGAGCATGCTCAGTAAAGTATTTCCCTACATACATATCTATAGGTTCTCCAAGCAAAGTCCCTAAGCATTCCATTGTAGACATTTGACTTTGACCTCCATAACACAAACATGGTCAGACATATGAAATATCTAGTCAGTGTGGATACAGAGGTTTACTGAATCAGGGTCCCAGCAGAGTGTAGTGTTTAGGATTATCACCTTAAAATAACCAATTTTGAGATTTTTTGGATGTGGTTGAACATGCCTTTAAACCTAGCACACAGGAGGTAGGGTTGGAGGCTAGCCTGGTCTATATAGCAGGTTACAGGATAGCTAGGGGTACGTAGTGAGACCTTATCTCCCCAAACAAAAAGGGAACCGCTAGGACAGGTGGGATGAGGTCAAAGCATACACCTGTTATCACAGCACCTGAGGGTCAGACAGCAGGATCAGGAGCCCCAGGGCATCCTGGGTACACAGTAAGACAGTGAGACATCATCTCAAAAGCAAGCAACCATCAAAAATCTCAAAAAATATAAAGTAAAGCAGAATTGTAATGGAAGTGGCTTCAGACCCTCTTTGTGGCTCTTTGTGCTTTGAACATTTACTGAGTGGGGCTCAATAACTCCTATAACTCAATTGTCTGTTTTTCCTCAGCCTGAGCTTATACTCCAGTGTAGATACAGAGAACACCCTCCATTTCTGTGTTTTTGAAGACATACTTGGGGTTTATTCTTGACATTTTGTTGAATCCACAATTTTTTTTCTAGAGAAGGTGGAAGAATTACAGTTGCTGTGAGTTTGCTACAGGAATCATTGGTTGGAGAGGGGTTCCATTAGCACATGTGATACAGTGTGTGTGTGTGTGTGTGTGTGTGTGTGTGTGTGTGTGTTCCTTCTGCCTGAGTGCAAACCTGGCCTCTGTGGGTGTGCCCTGCTGCCTGGCCTCTTTCCTTTTAGGAAGCCACCAGTATTTTGCCGGCTAGACCTTGATCCTGTTAGAGAGACTTCAGGTCAGGAGCCATACTCTTTGAAAAGCCAGTGGGAATTGAGCAGCCCACGTGAAGGTGGCCTGACCATCCAGGCGTCAGCACCTCCTCCTTCCACATGACAGCACAGGCCACACAGAGGTAGTGTCCCCTTCTTGCTCAGTTCTTTTCACTACTAGGGCAGCAGTGGCCAGGACCTGTGGGAGGCACTGCCTCATTCTGGAAACTGCCTTGGTCCCACTACAGAGAGGTGGGGAGGGAACTTTTCTTTGGTCTTACACATAGATTCTACTCAGGTTAGATCATAACTACAGTGAACAAAAACGAGATGAATTTCTCTCTTCTGCTTGTGAATTTAGGGTGAGCAAGCTTAGGGCACCTTCTCCATTTCTGGTCTCTTGTTAATGAAAGGCAGGATGGAGAGCTGACCAGCTCCTAGTTACCCTCTTTGTCCCTTGTTTTCTTAATTGATGGGCCAGCTCATCCTTGTGGCGAGACATATGTTCTGCGTGTCATGCAGCCCCAAGTCCTATAGCCCTTTGATAAATATGATTCCATGAAACAAAAGGCTCTTCATAGCTGTGGAAACAACTGAATGAAGAAGAGAGAGCTGTCACACTGACAGAAATTCTCTGCTACCTGTGTCTCTGACAGAAGGTTAAGTTCTAGAACACATAAAGAGCTTAAGAACTAAGCAACAAGAAATCAAGCAACTCAGTCAACAAGCAGGCTAGTAAGATGAATAGGCAGCTCTCCAAAGATGAAACAAATGGCCAGAGACATATGAAAAATGTTCAGTCTTTGGTCCTCAAAGATGTGCAAATCAAAAGCCACACAGAGATCCCATCATACCCCAGTCAGAATGACAGTCACACAAAAGAACACATGCTGCTGAGCGTGTGGGCAAAGGTGAGTTCTGGACGTTGTTGGTGTGAATGTAAACTTGTGCAGCTACTATAGAAATCAGTGTGAGGCTTCTCAAGAAGAGGTAACAACAGGTCAACCATAAGAACCCAGGATACCATTTCTGGGTATTTACCTAAAGGACCCCAAGTCAAGTGTCACAGAGATGCCTGCACACAGTGTCTAGAGTTATGGAGCTGATAGGTATCCATCAAAAGAGAACAGGGTAAGACAATGTGGTTTCTATCTGTAACAGATTTTTAATAGTTATTAAAAAAGAAAATGGATTCAACTAGAGCTATCCATATTGAGTGAACAAAGTCAGTCTCAGACAAATTCCTTGTGTCTTTTTCTCAATTGTGGCTCCTAGATTCTATAAAGATAGATGGATCATTCATATGTGTACATTACATACATGTAAATATATGGCAGGATAGTAGAGGCGATGCTGTGTGGAGAGGGAACAGCACTGACAGGGGGCTGTGGGAGGGAGAATGTGTTCAGTGTACGGTGTGTGCTTGTGAAAACTTTATTATATAACATTTGTGCAGTGAATATACACTAATGCAAATAACATAGACATTTAAAAAACCCAAATACAAATCTTTACCAGTTCTGTTACATGACCAGGGTCCATTTCTGATCCCAACAAGTGCTTGCTCTCAGCTGCTCCTCTCTCTGCCATTGCATAGTGCTCCTGAGTCTTGTTCACACTGAGACCTGTGCTTAGGCCACATCCTTCATCCCCCTCCACTTGTGTCTCCAGCCACCAGGCAAGTCTCCCTTTTGTCTTCTTGTATACCCCTGACCTCTAAATCTCTAAATTTATCAGATCTGTCTCATCTCTGATTCTCCCTCTCTCTCCTCTCTCATTCCTTTTCTGATTAATTTTGTACATATGTTTTTCTTTCTCTCTATTCCATGACTGGGAAAGGGGTTTCTACTTGTCAAGGTTAAGAAAAGGTAGGGTCTGTCCTATTACTGTCCACTAACACTGAGTATGGGCACCCCAAATCCAAAATCAGGGAGACTGGAATTGTAGCTGCTAGTTGCATACTATAGGGTTCTGTTTTTTGAGTGAGGCTTTGGTCTTCATGGAAGAACTAGGATTCCCAAGAGCCTTTCCCAGAACTCAGGGTCAGGTCAACCTTAGGATGTTACCAGCTTGGAATGGTTGGGATTTAGTGATTACCATAGCAGAAAGATGGGGAGTTGTCTAAAGCTATGGTGACTCTCAAGGAATGAAGCCTTCTTGTGTGGACCATGTCCATTGTCCCTGGCCACGTTTGCTGTGGAAGGACCCAGGAATTTGGGTGCTAGCTAGTGACCCTTAGGCCAGTTGTGCCTTCAACTGCTGAAGCAGCCTTTCTGTGCAGTGAGAAATCAATTGTAGCAAGAGCAGACAGGAAAATTTCCTCTTGGAGCCTCAAGTCTCCCAGGCTGTGTTGTTCAATGAAATGAGTACACGAGCTGTTCAGCAAATGTATCTTTCAATTTCTCAGACTTGTTGTTTAGTAAGAAAAAAAAACCTCTAATCAGCTGGGATTTTAGAACTTCAGCAGTTTAAATGGGCTGAGAGTTGAGATAATTTACAAATGTTCAGATCTTGCAAGCAAAAGCCAAAGAAACTCAAAGTTTGCAGTATTGTTTTCAAAATAATTTTGTCATGGATTTCAAGACATGCAGCTTCAGTCACATGGGAAATATAGTTTTATTCCAAAATCTTGTGTTGTTCAATAAATAAATCCATCTTCATATGACATCTGCTTTGGAACATGATAATCCATGAACAGAGTGGCTGCTTTTAGAATGAGTAAAAAATTTACACATAATTTTCCATCAGCAAAATACCTAAATATAATAGGTTCTGATCAATCACCTATCCCTGGGTTTGGGGATAGCAGTACACCATTGTGAAAAAGTGGGATCTTTCCTATGAACATCATCTAAGTCCACCCTTCAGCCCTGCTTGGGTCCATCACAGGTTTACTTTGGGGACAACTTGGAGGTGTTGGGGGGTCAAACACCAAAAAAAAAAAAAAAAAAAAAAAAAGAAAAAAAAGAATACAATCTGCTATGCAGCTCATAGGAGCTTCTCTAAAACAGACCATATCCTGGGACACAAAACACAAATCTAAATGAATTCTGAGAAACAGAAATAACTCCATGCATACCATTTGACCATAATGCAATAAAACAATATTGACAGCAAAAAAAAATCCGTAATAAGTACACAAACTATTGGAGATTAAACAACTGAGCAATGAATGGGTCAAAGAAGAAATCAAGAAAGAAATAAAAAATTCTAAGACATTTAAATGAAAACATAGCATGAGACTTCTGGGACATACTAAAACCAGTCCTATGAGAAAATTTTATAGCTCTAAGCATCTATATTAATAAATCAGAAAAAGCACAAATAAATGAATGGATGATACAACTCAAAGATTGGGAAATCAAGAACAAAGAAAATCTAAATCCACTGGATTGTAATATATAATAATAAAAAAAACCCTAGAGCCAGAATTAATGAAATACAAACAAAAGTTATAAAGAGTCAATGCATCTAAGAGCCAGTTATTTGAGAGGATAAGCAAGACTGATAGACCCTTGCCCCAACTAACCAAAAAAGAAAAGGAAAAAGAAAAAGAAAGAGAAAAAGAAAAAGGAAAAGAAAAAGAAAAACAATGCTTCAAATTAAAAAACTCAGGAATGAACAGGGACACATTACAGAAAGACACCCAGGACATTTAGAATATTATGAGAAAATTTAAAAAAAAACTATACTCCACTAAGTTAAAAAAAATTAAAATAAGTGAAGAAATTTCTAGATTCAGCCAAACCACCAAAATTAAATCAAGAAGAGATCAATAACTTAAACAAACCCGTAGCAAATGAGGAGATTGAATCAGTTAATAATACTTTTCTAACTAAATTAAGACCAGGCTCAGATGGATTCACAGCAGAATAGTCCACCAGCTTTCAAGAAAGACGTACAGTCAGTTCTTCTTAAACCATTCAACAAAACAGAAACAGAAGGAGAACTCCCAAATTCTTTCTCTGAAGCCGGTATCACGGACACCCAAACCAGATAAGGAAACAAAGAAAGAGAACTACAGGTCAGTATCTCTGGCTAACATAGACTAAAAAATACTTAATAAAATACTTGCAAACAGAACAGACATACATTGGATATTTTCTTTATTTACATCTCAAATGTTGTCTCCTTTCCCCGTTTCCCCCCTTCATGGAAACTCCCTATCCCATCCTCTCTTTCCCCTCTTTCTATGATGGAGTTCCTCCATCTACCTACCAACTCCCACCTCCCAACCCTCAACTCCCCTACACTGGGGCATCTATCAAGCCTTCCCAAGGACCTCTCCTCTCATTGATGCCTGACAAGGCCATCCTCAGCTACATGTGCAGCTGGAGCCATGTGTACTCCTTTGTTGATGGCTTAGTCCGTGGGAGCTCTGGGAGGTCTGGTTGGTTGATATTGTCAGAACAGACATACATAATAAAGATTATCCATCATACCAAAGTTGGCTTATACCAGAGAGTAAGGGATGGTTCTATATATATGATAAGTGTAATAAACCACATAAATGGACTTAAAGACAAATATATCACGTCAATAGATCCAGAAAAAGCATCTGACAAAATCCAACAAGTCTTCAGGATAAAGGTTTAGGAACGTGGGACTAGAGGGAACACATCTCAACATAAGAAAAACTGTATCAGGAAAACCTATAGTCAACATCACCCTAAAAGAAGAAAATCTTGAAGCAATCCCGCTGAAGTGAGGAAGGAGACAGGGCTGTCCACTTTCACTATTTACCCCTCCTCCTTTCTTTTTGAGACAGGATTTCTCTCTGTAATAGCCTTGGTTGCCCTGAACCACTTTGTAGACCAGGCTAACCTCAAACTCACAGAGATATTCCTGCCTCTGCCTCCACATTGCTAGGATTAAAGACGTGTGCCACCACCGCCTGGGTTCAACACTCCTTTTCAATGCTGTACTCGAAGCAACTTGCTGGAGGAATAAGGCAAGAGAAGGAAATTAAAGGATACAAATAGAAAAAGGCAAATTATTTCTCTTTGCAGATATCATGACATTACACATAAGGGAACCCCCCAAATTTCTAGAAGTGATAAACAAATTCAACAGCATGGAAGGATATGGAGTCAAGTTACAGAAACCAAAATCTTTTCTATATACAAACAGCAAACACACAGAGAAAGAGATCATTGACACACTCTCACAATAGCTTCAAATAAAATAGTAAATCTAGGAATAGACGTAACCAAGGTGGTGAAGGATTTCCACAAAGAAACATTTAAACCTCCGAAGAGAGATTGACAAAGACATTAGAAAATGGAATGATATTCCAAGCTCGTGGATTTGTAGAGCAAATATTGTAAAAATTGACCCATTCTACCAAAAACTCTATGACAGTGTTCTTCACAGAAATATAAAACTATGCTGAAATTCATACGGAACCACAAAAGACCCTGGATAGGGAACACAACCCTAAGCAAAAAAGAGCGATGCTGGAGAGTATAAAAATATAGTACAGAGTTAGAGTAAGAAAACCAATAGGTGACTGGCACAAAATAGACATTTAGACCAGTGTAATAAAATCAAAGATCCAAAGATGATTACTTATAACTACAGCCATCTGATGGTTAACTAAGATGCCAGAAAGATACACAGGAGAAAATAAAACATCTTCAGCAAGTGGTGTAGGGGAAACTGGATATCCACATGTAAAAGAATGAAATTAGATCCATATCTTCCCCTGCATTTCATTCATTTTCATACTGCCATTTTCCATCATTTATGCAAAATTTAAAATATATGGTAAATCGAGGGAGTTAATTTTGTTATCAACATGCGCTTATACTTTGAGCCTACTACTAACCTTCTATTCTTGCCTGTGACCTTTTCAGTATGTATCTTTCAGTGTTTGAAGATTGGACTGTGGAGTCTTTAGCTGCACCCCAGACTTCTTTTTATGATGTGTGCATGCTGTTGTGTGATTGAGTGTATGTGTGTGTGTGTGTACTTGTGTGCAGAGGACTATTATTGGCGGCGTTGTCCGTCCACATTATGCACAGATGCAGAGTCAGTCTCTCCATTTAACTCAGAGGCTGTTGATAAGAGCATCTCCCTGGAAGCTCATTCCAGGGTTTCTCACTCTAGACCTTCCCAGCACTGGGATTACAGGCGAGTAGCCCAGCAGTTTCATGGGTGCTAGGGAGTCATACTTGTGTCCTCATGATTACACAGTCTCTTCAGCACCTCTATCATGATTTTGACATATATTAAATTAGATGCAGACCTCAGTGTGACTCCCGACAGTTCAGCATGCTTGCTGTTGCCCAGTGCTCACTATTATTACACATAATATTCATTTAGAGGTTAAAAAAAAATCAGATTGAGCAAAGGGTTTACACTGGCTTCTTTTACTTGGCAATGGGTACGTAAGGCCCTTGTTTCTTTTCATGGCTTGACAGCTCACGTCGTCCCTTTATTGTTGTTCTACTTTTTAGAGACCGTTTTGCTAAGTATTCCTGGGTGTTCTGGAACTTATTATGTAGACCAGGTTGGCTTCGAACACTCACATAGATCCACTTGCCTCAGCCTCCAGAGCACCAGAATCAAAGGTGTGCACCACAATGTCTGGCTAGGTCATGTCCTCTTAGCACTGACCACTATTCCATTGTCTGGGTGTATTACAGTTTATCCATTTACCTACTGAATTCCAGTTGCTTCCTAGTTTTAAACAAAGTTGTTATAAACATTCTAGTATAGGCTTTGTGTAAATAAGAGTTTCTGTATATTTGGCCAGACACAAGGCTCATGACTGATGGGTGATATAGAGGTGTGGTGCTTTGAGTGAGAAATGTCCATAGCCTCAGGTATTTGAATACTTAGTTCCCAGTCAGTGGGGCTATTTAAAGAGCCAACTTGCTGGCAGTGGGCTTTGAGAGTTAATAGCCCCACCTTCGAGAAGTAGAGACTTCGAGAAGTAGATCCTAGTTGTAAGGTGATAGGGGACATTATCAAAGTCAGGTCCTGTTTCCTGACCAGTCCATTTCCCAATCTGTCAGGATGTGAGCCACCACCTCACATGCTGGCTGATACAGTGGAGCTGTTCATGCCATAACCCATGTCCTCCTCATGATGGAATATATGGCATGAAACTATGAACCTAAATATATCTTTGATATTTGATGTTCCTGTCAAGCCTTTTGTTACAGTGAAGAAAAGTGTGGCTGGCACGTTGGATAATCTGCTTCTGGATTGAGGTAGCTACCCTATAATCCATGGTGACGTGTAAGACCACACCCATGTTGCCCATTGCTCTGGATTCTTTTAGCCCTTTTCTTGACTTCTTTTCCCACAAATACTCTCTGTAAGACCTCAACTCTGACTGGCTTGCTCTTTCTTCATACTTCAGATGCTGTGCTAGTGTTTACCATAGCTTGAAAAATGCCAGTATTTCTAATCTCAGAGGACTACTGTGATCACTTCTCAGACAGCTGTGACTTCAGACTTGTGGCCCTCTGACTCCCCCTGACTCACACCACTGAATTTTGGTTTTGGGGGGGGGTCTCCTGAAGTCCCCCATGATCTCATCACTATCAGGTTTTCTTGAGCAGCTCTGCCTGGCTATTTCCCCTTGTCTTGTCCATGCTACACGATCTTGTCTGTACATCAGCGTTTTCATGAAACTATTTACTTGGTCATTCATATACCTGTTTCCTCAGATCTTCCTGATTGCCCAGAGTGCACATTTTAGCCTGTTTGAGTTCTCTTAGTTTGGTGTAGCTCTGAGCTGATGGGGCTGGAAAAGGGGAATGTCTATTATTTCTGTATGGGGCTATGCTTTTTAATTTATAGTACAAAGGCACTTATGTGAATCTTGATCTATCTGCAGAAGCAGTTATGTCCTCACCTTAAAGACAGGGAAATTGATGCAGAGGCCTACAGTGACTTGTCATGACCACATGGTCAGTGACTTTCCAGAGACAAATCCTGGACACCAAAGCTCTTAGAGAGCTTCACAGTACATAGCTTCTCCCCAGTTTCCACTTTACTCTGAGGGTCAAAGTGTTGATCCAGTAGATGGTGTGGCAGCCATCTCTATCATAAGCTTGATGGACTCTTGCCCATGAGCACCACGGTGTGGCTGTGTGGCATCTGTGGGTATGACAGGGTCCTATTCAAGTGACTTTAACAGAAACCCCATTTGATTGGCAGAACTCTTGGCTCAGGGGGCTCCCCGAGCAAGAAGCTCTCCTTGTAGAAGCAGTATGCATTGATGGCTTCAGACAGCTCTTACCACTGGCCTACCTCTTGATTCAGACTGTCTGGCTAGGCTGAAAGTCAACTGCTAGCCAATTTCTTGCAGAATGATTTGGAGAATCAAATAGGACTCTGAGTGACTGGACCCCGTGATACTAAAGAAAAGAAGCAAGTTCTTCCCGCAGCAGCCAGAGGAAGGCCATGCTGGCCCATGGTGAGTGTATCTGCACAGGTGCAGATGAACATCACGGAGAAGGTGATGGGGCTGTATACGTGCTTTTCACACAGTGAGGCTCACTACTAGTAGGGCCCCCTGAACTTCTTATTCAGCTCCTGGCTCTCTTCCTGCCTTCAGCCCAGGATAGCAGTTCATGCTATCCCCAGAACACATATGGGCAGAGATGAACCTGCTCACTAAGGGAAGGCAGAGGGTCTAAGAACCATGCTAGCGATAACCATGGGTGTCATCTGGATTTTCAGAGCTGTCACTCAAAGAAAAGTAAGACTTCACTGAGAAGATTTGATTTGATTTTTCTGGAAACCTAGAGGGCTGCTGTGTGCTCCACAGGAACGAGGCTGCTAAGGGATCACTCAGGGAAGATCCAGCCTCGCCAGGCACATGAAGGAACTCTGGAAAGTTCAGGGCCCTGCCTCAGAGATGATACTGTGCCTGCTGGTGCTCAGACTCACACAGGCTAACTACCCCTTTCTCTTCTGCTGACTAGACAGTGGGTGTTGATGGAGCTCAGGTGACTACCTTCTCACCTTCTCATTGGTCAAATGTGAACTAAGCCAACAGCAGCCAAGTGCAGACCCCGCCCTCCCACAAATGTCTCAATCCTCAGAATACATCAAACTGCAGAGATTGGAAATGCCACTATTAGAGTGACAAATGAGTTCTCAAACACAAAAATAAAGGTAGACCACTGTGCTCTACAATACTAACTTAACATACAGTACAATAACAGTTATGCCTCTGGGGAGCCAACACATGCCCTGTACATTGTCAAGAGCTAAATATTTAGGGTGTGAAATCTTTAATAACCAAAACTCATCTCCCAGGCTTCTTTGAAAAGCTAGGCTCTCAGCTGATCACCCTGAGCTCCTGCAGCCTGCAAGCTTCATCCAAACTCACAATGCCTTGAAAACCCACAGCATCCATCTTCTCATCTAACCCATACCCCACCAGAGGCACACTGCAAAGCAATCCTGGCTTTTCAGATAGGACAGATAGTAGGCTTGGGTTTTTTCTTATTCAGCAAACCAGCCCTACCGTGGGAGCTGCGGTGTCTGGGGATTTTCCAGGGCTTTCTCTGGAGGCTGTCTTTGCATGCCCTGCCTTCATGCCTCACCAACACCTGGGTGCTGCCCGAGGCAGGGCAGTGATCACAGGCCTGTGCACCCCTGCCTCTGTCTGTCATCACTACCTCTAACGGCCTGCGCTTCCCCCACTGTGCCCACACTCACTGGTTTATGGTTCAAACAGACCAGACGTGCCCAACTCACCACCCACCTTCCCCTCCTCCCGCCTTTTGCCACTGTAGCCAGTGCCAGAGGCTGATCCAGGTGGCTCCTTGGTTACACTTAATTGTCCAAACAGAAAGTAAAGAAAGCAATAGACTTCTTCAGCAGCTCCTCCCTTCTCCACTGTGAGGCCTGGGCCCTAGCTTTTCGACAATGGGAGACAATGGGCCATCACATAGGGAACATCTGTAATTTTTTTCAACATTGGGAAATTGTCAACGTCACAGGATATGGTAGAGATTGGTTGCTCAGTTGGTTGCTGTGCAAGCACGGGGTTCTGAGCCTGTGTACAAAGCCAAGCATAGTGGTAAATGCTAATAATCGTATGGAGGTGGAGACCGACAAAGCCCTGCGGCTCACTAGCCAGACAGCATGGCTTAATTGGTGGCTCCCGGTCCCCCTGAGAGGCTCTGTCTCAAGACGGTGTACACGATGCCTGTCCTAAGGAACACTACCTAAAGTTGACCTCTGGCCTCCACATGCATGTGCACACATGTACACATACAATGATACATGCACATGTGCACTCACAAGAACATCCCCCCACCCCACTGCTCGCAGAACAAGCCCTTCCATCATTGTTCGCTTGGAGGGATCCTGTGTCTTTCCTAAATGGTTTTTTAGGGACTAATTTTCTCTGCCCACATGCAGAGGACATCCTTGACACAGCTTTTAGGAAGAGTAGTGACAATGACGAATCCCTTGTTTGAAGGTTTGACAATAGTCAGAAACATCTATGTTCACAGATCAAAGTTACTCTCACAGAATCATTTGTTTTGTGCTGGGAAATCTGAGGTGTAGGGACATCCTCAATTGAGGCCATGCTTCCTCTGTTCCCTTTTTAAACAAGGATTCCCTCTGGGAAACTCTCCCATCATGCAGTACTTCAGAGCTGGCTTGGAATGGGGAACTCCGATGGATCTGTGATGTGCCATGTGGTTAAGTGGTAGGCATACTTCTGTAAAATGATCTTTTCCAGAGCCAGGATGGTCTGCTTGCAGGGTGTCCTGCTTTGATTGGGAATAGGCTTTCTGGGACATCGAGATGTCCCCAGGTCCCTACGTACCCTTTCCTTGACAAGTCACCAGTGTTTCAGTCTCTTAAGGCCAGAGCAGCAACTAGCTGTTAGATTCATTACACCATATGGGTAATTTTAAGAGTTTCATTAATTCAACATGATGACTCTAGGGTTTTTTTTTTTTTTTTTTTTTTTTATCTAGTGTGAGGAGCTGAGCGAAGAGCACACCTCAGCAAAGTCCAGTCCTACTTGTTAATTTCTCAGTTGGGCTTTGACGACAGACTAAGCTTCTGTCAGAGTCACTTGTGAGCCAGGTTGTATTAGCACAAAACCCTTACCATCCATTCAGAAATATTACTGCAATGCCCAGAGGCAGCAATCAAATGGGTTATGGACAATTCTCTGTCAGGGAAAAATGTTACCGTGCTAATTGGCTCAAAATAAAACTGAGTGTATGTCCCTTGAACAAGCCAAATGGCTTGCTGCTGAAGAAGTGTGCTGAAAACATAGCTTCACGTGTAAAGTAAAGAAATCCTTGAGACACTCTTGTAAATACAACAATGGACATAGACCATGGCATATAGCCTCAGTGAGCCTAGCTTGCCTAGATAACAGTTTGATAATGTGCCTGGATGTCTGCACCCCCCTCTGCCTTGTACTGCACAGGCCTGTAGAGACCACTACTAGATTTCAGCCTTTTAGGAAATAGGTACCTGTTCCAAGGTTCTTCCAGACAGGGAAAAGAGAGAACACTGTGAGCTGCTACTGTCTGGCTTGCCTCCAGCCACTCCCCTCCCTCTGGATAATTCTGTCCTTCTTGTTTTTTGTCCCACCTGCCTTTCTGACTCAGTAACACCCCTGAGGCTGTGAGGTAAGCCACGTTTGATTCTGCAGATGTTGACACAGATTGCAGTGAATCTGGGTGTTCAGTGGGGTTCATCAGAGTGTTGTGGAATAGTTAGCTGCCTGTGCTTTTATTTCCAAAATCCTGCTAATGTCCCCATCATGGAGGCTCTGGGTGTTTGAAGGCACATGCAATTGAATCATGCTTAGCCAGAAATGGGTGGACATCTCACTGGGTCCATAGCAGCCTGTACTAGGGCATCCTTTCCATCTTTAGCTAGTTGAGGATCTAAGGCTCAGCCACTATGCCTGGAAAGGGGCAGTACATCTTGGGATGGTGCAGGGATGTTGTCTGTGACAAGACTGCCTGGCTTAGGATGGGGAACTCAAGAAGGTTTCCCCCATGGGTCAAGGCCTCTGAGTCAGTCTCATGTTAGCCTCTATAATGAGCAATACAGAAAATGTTATTTAAATCAAACTGTTGTCTTATTTAGCTTAATTTCCATAGTGCAATACTTATTTAATTGATCAGCTTTTACTGATTTTTGTGTATTTTACCATTGTAAAAGTTGAGATAGATAATAGAGTTAAAAAATTTCAGGATTGTGGGCTCATTCCTACTTCCTGTGGAAGAAAATTACTTATTTCTCTACTTTAGTAAAAGAGGAATGTCTAAGAATTTCAGTCAATGTAATAAGAACTACGGAATTAGCACACCATGTAGACCTGTGCCTGTCTGCCTTTTCTGGATGTAATCTGGGCTCACCACACATGGAAGACTTCACCATCATCCTTTCAAAGTGCTGGATGTCAAGAGGTATTTGGGACACAGACAGTCCACACTACATTTCTACCACCTGTTTAACCACAACTTCATTCTACCATTTGGCGTTTCCTGGAAACTGCCAATGGCTGAATCTTTGTCAGAAGATTATGTGAGTGACCCTGGAGTTCCTCAAGGATTGGGGGAGGTGACCTATGGCTTGACAACCTCAGGCAGAGGATGGGGTCCTGCCCAGCAAGCTCTCAGAGTGTAGAGAGGGGAAACGGAGGACTAAAAGCCCTGGGCACTGGGTGATAGCAACCAGTATATCAGTGGCTCATAGAGAGTAGAGCTTCCACCCTTACCCACATGTGGGCTCTCCTGGACTTGAAAGGACTCTAACATCCCTTTGGGTTCTTTCTACCTCTCAATCTGCAACTGACTTCAGTGACCTCAGAGAAGCACTATTTCAATTCTATAACAATAGAAGCATGGGACCTACTTTTTTTTTATTGGATATTTTCTTTATTTACATTTCAAAACCCCTATCACATCCTCCCTCCCCCTGCTTCTATGAGGGTGTTCCTCTACTCACCCACCCACTCCCACCTCCCTGCCCTCAATTCCCCAATCTGAGGTATCTACCGAGCCTTCATAGGACCAAGGACCTCTCCTCCCATTGATGCATGGCAAGGCCATCCTCTGCTACATATGCAGCTGGAGCCATATGTACTCCTTTGCTGATGGTTTAGTCCCTGGGAGTTCCGAGGGGTCTGGTTGGTTGATATTGTTGTTCTTCCTATGGAGTTGCAAACTCCTTCAACTCCTTCAGTCCCTTCTCTAACTCCTCTATTAGGGACCCTGAGCTCAGTCCAATGGCTGGCTGCTAACATCTGCCTCTGTATTTGTAAGGCTCTGGCAGGGCCTCTCAGGGGACAGCCATATCACGCTCCTTTCAGCATGTACTTCTTGGCATCCACAATGGTGTCTGGGTCTGATAACTGTATATGGGATGAATTCCCAGGTGGGACAGTCTCTGGATGGCCTTTCCTTTAGTCTGTGCTCTACACTTTATCTCCATATTTGCTCCTGTGAGTATTTTGTTCTCCTTCTAAGACGGACTAAAGTATCCACACTTTGGTCTTCCTTCTTCTTGAGCTTCATATGATCTGTGAAGTGTATTCTGGTTATTTGGAGATTTTGGGAATCGACAAATGGGACCTCATTAAATTGCAAAGCTTCTGTAAGGAAAGGACACTGTTAATAAGACAAAAAGGCAACCAACAAATTGGGAAAATATCTTTACCAATCCTACATCTGATAGAGGGTTAATATCTAATATATACAAAGAACTCAAGAAGCTAGACTCCAGAGAATCAAATAGCCCTATTAAAAATGGGGTAAAGAGCTAAACAAAGAATTGTCAACTGAGGAATATCAAACGGCTGAGAAACACCTAAAGAAATGTTCAACATCCTTAGGTATCAGAAAAATGCAAATCAAAACAACCCTGAGATTCCACCTCACACCAGTCAGAATGGCTAAAATAAAAAACTCAGGTGGCAGCAGATGCTGGCGAGGATGTGGAGAAAGAGGAACACTCCTCCATTGTTGGTGGGAACGCAAACTGGTACAACCCCTCTGAAAATCAGTTTGGCGGTTCCTCAGAAAATTGGACATAGTATTACCTGAGGACCCAGCTATACCACTTCTGGGCATATACCCAGAAGATGATCCAACATGTAGTAACGACACATGCTCCACTATGTTCATAGCAGCCTTATTTATAATAGCCAGAAGCTGGAAAGAACCCAGATGTCCTTCAACAGAGGAATGGATACAGAAAATATGGTACATTTACACAATGGAGTACTACTCAGCTATTAAAAACGATGAGTTCATGAAGTTCTTAGGCATATGGATGGAACTAGAAAATATCATCCCGAGTGAGGTAACACAGTCGCAAAAGAAAACACATGGTATGCACTCTCTGGTAACTGGATAGTAGCATAGGACCTTCTAATTTACCTAAAATGCCTCTAGCAGGACATCATGGCCTTGTGGGTCATGTGATTTTCAAAACCACAGTTGCTGATTCCAAAAGCAGGTGCCCTTTCTGATTGCTTTTCCTCCTGCCTTGACTGTGCAGAGTCCCCACATGATCAGAGGCATTCTTCTCCCAGAACAAGACTCCTGAGATAGAAACCATCTCACCAGCAGCAAATGTTGTTTTTACAGTAACACACATAGCCTCACTTGTTAGACACATGTGTCAGACAGGCTGTGCAGCGCCACAGCCATGCCAGGAAGTTTCTATAGGATGGACTCTTCCTTCCGAGGATTCTGAAATCTTCTACCACCCACTTCCTTTGTTTCTGCTCCCCTTGCTGCTCTGTACCTTATGACCTGATGCAGCTTCCATACACATTCTGTGCCCTGGGCATTATGGGAGCAATCTTACCACACACAGTCCACCTGCTGTTGCAACACACCAGTAGCATGGCACAGTTGTTATTTATTTTTTAAAAGTGAATAGGGTGGACATTAGCTGTACTTTCATGACTTTTTGATACCCCAGGAGATGATAGGAACAAGTTGGGTGTGCAGAGGCTCAGTGAGAGTGGGGTACATCCTCTCCAAGCTGAATAAAGGCTCTTGACAAGGAAGGGGTAAGAGTGGTCATAGTGACTGAATTAAATCTGGATCCTCCAGGATTCTTCAGGGTAGAACTCTCTAGGAACTTAAAAACAAAACAAAACAGGAAAGCGGCCCCTTTAAGAGCGTTCCTCTGTTTTTATTGTTGTTAGTATCATTTGCATATCTGCCTCAGCTAGCAAGCTGGAGGAGCATCAGGAATGGAGATGAGCCAGAGCTCCCTCCTTCCACCTGCTTTGCATGTCCTGATGGCTCTGGCAGGCCTGGCTGGGTGGCTGATCAGGACGGAATGAGGAGCATCACGGATGACCGCTTTATGATGTTTAAGTATGGGCAGCCCATGCGGATCTGGAGAATATGCTAAGGAAGCTGAACTGTGCGCCTGGTAGTGCTCACAGTGAGTGACAACCCGACAGCTTCTCAGAGATTTCCCTGCAACCCAGGGAGACACGGAACACACCGCTTGTCCACTTGCTCCCCTGAAGCAACAGAGAACAGATCTGAAATTACTTAGCCAATTAAGATACTTTGCCGTTGAGTGTCTCTCCTCCATAGATCAACCTGAGATTTATGAGTCTGTGCAGGTATGGGTGATGGTGCTAGTCAGGAGAACAGAAGACGAGACTCTAAGGAGCCCCTAGGAATCTACTCCCAGAATTCTTGTATATGCTGTTGGTGGTAAGCAATGCAGCAGCTGTATTGGGGTTGTTGGGGAAGGGAAATGCACACCTGGGCTGTGCGTGTTCAGTCTGCTCCCTAAGAAAGCATCATTTGTCTTTGTCTCATAGGTCCTGGGGCAAAGCCTACTTGCCTTACCTCTTCCTCATGCTTGGTTACTTGAACTTTCTTCTGCTGCTGTACCTATGTGAGCCCAGTGGCGGTGTGTCACTGCTGTTGATCTTATTCATTGTGTTCAAAGTGGCTGGTGATTTTGTGCATTTAAAATCTTAGGGTTTACACCTTCCTGGGGTAACAACTTGTATTCAGTGCCTGTTCAGTCTTAGACTAATCAGACGATTTGGATATTCTCTATTTGTCTCATTGATTCAGAAAGTAATCAACTAAAATATAACCCACCACATGTACCAGACACATGTGTAAAAGAACACACATGCACATGTACACGGATACACCACACATACACACACACCTTTTCCACAATCCAATATTTTTTTATCCATGCTGGGAGAAACTTCGTATTCTCAGAGACTGTTGTGCGCAGGACTTGGAGACTTCAAATCCTGATCTAGGATTGTGGACAGGGCTGGAAGAATGAGTGATGTAAGACATCACTGTCATGTCACACAGATGGGAGTGTGTCCCTGACCCCTGGGAACAGGCTATTTAACATGGCAAAACTTAGACAGAGAGGCTACAGGTAGGACAAATGTCATGTCCCAAACTAACTAAGCCTGTTGTTCTTCCGGAGGACCCTGTTCTAGAAAAGTAATTTCAAATACTAGGATGAACTACAAGAAAAACTGTCTCTTAGTTTAGTTTGGTGATGACCGCCAACCTTGGTCTCACTCTCTCACTGTGCACCATCTCTGCCTCCCTATCTCCTCACAAATAACTGTAGTGGTTTGAATAACAATGACCTCCATTGCTCATTTATTTGAATGCTGAGTCGCCAGGGAGTGGCACTATTTGAGAGGATTAGAAGGATTAGGAGGTGTGGTCTAGTTGGGGAAGCGTGTCACTATGTGTGGGCTTTGAGGTTGCTAAAGACCATGCTAAGCCCAGAGACTTTCTCTCTAACTACAGATAGGATGAGGCTCTCAGTTATTGCTTTAGTGCGTGCCTGCATTGGTCATGCTTCCTGCCATGATGACAATAGACCAAACCTCTGAAACTGTAAACAAGCCTCCAATGAAAAGCTTTCCTTTATAAGAGTTGCCTTGGTCATGGTGGCTTTTCACAGTAATAGAACAGTAACTAAGACAGGAGCCTAACAGTACACTCTGTGCTATCTGTAAGCAAGCTAATGTTTCTGATTTAGATCTCACTGCTGTCTAGTTCTCAGGAATCCATTGCTTGAAGGTCAGTCTGATGGGGTGTCTCTTTATTCTTGTTCTAAAACCTACTGGAGTAACAATAGCACCGTGGAGATGCAGGAGGCATGCAAATAATAGAGGTTAAGGCATTATGGGACAAGGTTGGGCCTTACATAGGCTGGGGTGGTGAGTAGGAGCTCAGCAGAGGGGCCATCTAAGGTGATGCCCCTGGAGCATGAGACATGTTAAGTTCTTAGTGTCTAAGCAAAGTGGGGCCTAATGCAGAGAAGAAGATGGTAGGGAGACATTTAAGCCAAGAGAGTTTCTGTCCAACCTGGTAGATGGGGATATTGATGGCTAGAGACAGAAGTAGCTGTAGGTCTGCTCTGAGCACTGTAGCTCCATCTTCTTTTTTGTTTTTAAAAGTTGTGTGTGTTTGTGTGTGTGTGTGTGTGTGTGTGTGTGTGTGTGTGTGTGTGTGTGTGGTTTTAAAACAAAAATCTCAAACATTTTGCCAATAAAGGCTCAGGAGCCAGATGCTGGGGTGAAAGGCTGTGACATCCCCAAAGAAAAAGAAAGCTCTCCTTTTCTATATTGTTTCAAAACCCCTCAAGCTGAATGTCCTTTCCTTCTACTTCCTGTTCACCTCTATATCCATTCCCCTGACTTCTTCTCACTCTCTATGTCCCCCCCCACCATGTTCACTCCCTGTTGACTGGTTGCTTGCTCTGACTTTTGACCTATGGTTGACTTTATTTAAAAATGTCTACAATATTCAAACAAAAGCTCTTGGAGTAAAGGTGTATGCTAGGGTTGAAACTCACCTTAACTAGAAACAGGCATTTCTAGCAAATTGCACAATTTTGGGGTTTACAGTGTGGTGAAATATCCTGCAACTTGTTACTGTGCATGTGAGTATGTGCGAGTGTGTGAGCATGCATGTGTGAGTGTGTACTTGTGTGTGTACATGTATGTATATGTGTGCATGTGTATATGAATGCATGTGCATAGATGTGTATATGTGCACATGTGTGCACAAACACACACTTGCTACTATGTGCATGTGGAAATCAGAGAACAACTCTCATGAGTCAGTTCTCTTCTGTCACCTAGTGGTATTTCAGGATTAAACTCAGGTAGTTATTAGGTCTGTGCACAAATGTCTTCATCCTTGAGCCATTTCCTAGGCTCTGCAGTACATTTTCTATGGAAAGTCTAAATTAGACCCCATCTTTTCTCCCACCATAACCTACTCTAGCCCACTCTGTAATTTCTCAGTGTATGCAAAATATGCTTGACATCATCTTAGTTCTTCCTGGCTGCAGTGCCTGGCTCAATTCTGCTTCAATATACCAGCTCTTTACTTGCTCTCTGTCTGGATACAGTGCTGTGCTATGAGATATCCTTGCATTGTTTGTGGTTCTCCACTGGGATAGAACATTGGGATGAAGGATGAGATATTCAGATTTAGTATTTATGGTGCTCCAGTCACTGGGCACAGCTGTGGGCTGAAAGGTTTGAGTACTATATTGTGTGTTTGTGGTCCCCCTGATTAGTGTGGGGTGAAGGATGTAAGGATCATGTGACTTGATCCTGGGCTAGGTCTACCTGCTGGAAGTGAGACTGCATCCTCTGGTTACATATCTACAAGCTGCCTCATGATAGCTGGGTTCTAGGCGATGTGTTCACACATGAGAGTAAGCAATGCATCAGGAGGGTGCCCTTGTTCACTTGCTGCCATCCAGCAAGGAGTTAAGCCATCAGGGCTAGTGACTACTAAGGTTCCTTGACTAGGTTCATGTTCTCTAGATATTGCAGTCCTTTAGAGACCTGTCCCATTGCACCTTCTTCAAGTAGCCATATAAGGTCATCTCTAGGCCTGACATCTTCTCTTATGCTCCATTCTACCCAGGCATCTCCTTCGTGGGAAAGTTCAAGGTGAAGAAGATCTGAGAGTCACTGTGTGGTTATAGGAGCTGAAGGTCATCATCCAGGTGAAGAGTCTGAGGATCACTGTCCTGGTTACCCCACGTGTTGGTTAATAGCCTCTACTTGAAAAGGTATAGGGTTACTATAACTGAGGAAACAAACTCCTGGGCATGTCTGGAAAGGAGTTAGATAACTTAGTTTAGGTTGAAAGTTCTCTCTAAGTATGGGTAGTACCATTCTTTAGGCTGGTTCCTGGACTGAACAAAAGGAAGAATGTGAGCTGAGAACCAGTAGTTTCATCTTTGCTTCTCATCTGAGGACGTAATGTGATCATCCTTCTCAGATTCCTCCCAACATGACTTCTCTGATATGAGGGACTTGACCTTCAAGCTGTGAGCCAAAATTAACCCTTCCTTTCTCAAGAATTATTTTATTAGATATTTTCCCACAGGCAATTAATATAGAAAATTGGTACCAGGAGTGGGGTTACTTTTGACCACATGGTTCTTAGGACTTTGGAACTTATTCTTGTGGTGGAAGTATTTTGGATTTTATGCTTTAGGTAGAGCTTATTGGGTCATCTAATTGGGCTTTTGGAAGACCAATGTCAAGAGAAGTGCATATGGAGGAAGTCTAGCTCATGAGATTTCACAGGGCAACAAGATCTTTGCTGGGAACTGGGCTAGAGGTGCTCAAGTAATATTCCAGCAAATAATTTGGCTTCATTCTGTGTCATGAGAACTTGAATGAGGGCGAATTAAAAACAGATCAGTGTGCTTGGTTGGGGAAAATTTCAAAACAGTGTAGCATTCAGGTGGTGGCATGGCTTCTGTTCACTGTGTTTATTCAGATACAAAATGAGACAGTCCAAAAAGATATGAAAAATGTCAAGTTTGGTGAAGGAAGAAGTATGAGTGTGTTAAAATTGTGGAGAAGATGGAAACTGTATGAGTTAAAGAGATTAGGATCATGTGGCAGTTAGAATAAGACTGTGCTTCATACTCTCAGTTATTTGAACATTTGATCCCAAGTGGGTGGTGCTCTTTGTTGGAAGTTTAGGTGGTGCAGCCTCACTGCCCCTAAACTGTATGCATTTCTATTGACTTTCTGGTCTCCCAAATGCCCACGAAAATGATTCTGTGAGATCTGCTTACAACATAAAGTTCCAAACTCTTCCACATTACTCCTTAAAATCAATTCCAAAGGCTTAAGAAGCACAACCAGGAAGAATGTAATTGGGATAAATCTGGGAAATTAAAAACCTCACACCACTTTTAGGTTTTCCCACCATGTTGGAAATATTATTCCTCTGGAACTGTAAGCACAAAAGTCTCTTTCTTCTGTAAGTTGTCTTGGTCATGGTGTTTTATCACAGCAACAGAAAAGTAACTTGTACAAATCATTAAAGAGAAATCTTCTGTTATGCAGTGGGATAATAGGAAATGTACCACGAGGCAGTACGCCAAACACTTAAAGCTCCATCTTGTGAAAATTCATAGTTATCAGAAATAAGAGAGCCTACATTGAGAAAACAATCCTTGGAGGAAGTGTTTACCCATTGCAATTGTGGGCCAATGGGACCCAATTACATCTTAAGCTGGCAGAAGGACTTAGCACTGTTAACCACAATGTACTTGTTTTACAAACATACTAGATGCAGGATACTGAGGACAGGCAATATGTGGAAGGGTCATATTCCCTGCAAGAAGTACCTGGGGGGATTATCTCATGAAGCCATGACATTGAAACCTATTTTGGGGAGGATCCCAGGATGTTGGAGATGCCAGGACTGTGGACTTCCACATAGGAAAGCTCTATGTATGAAATAGAATTGTTGCAGGTAAAAGCCTATGTATTCTATAGCCTCTAATGCTAAGTGCCAGGGCTATTCAAGCCCTTTGGAATCCAGATGAATTCATCATAAACTGAAAATGCTGGACATGAAACCACAGACTTTGCTCTCTTGGTTTTCAGCTTTGCTTTGGTCCAATATCTTGTGCTATGTTTTACTCTCCCATTTGGAATGGCAATGTGTACTGTGTGCTATTATATGTTGGAAAATGTGTAATTTTTTTTTTTTATGTTGCAGGGTTTGTAGTTAAGAGACTGCCTGAGTCTCAGAAGAGACTTCACATTTACATTTTTTGACAGTATTGGAGTTGTTAAAAACTCTAGGGACTTTTGAAGCTGGGCTGAATGCCTTTGGCAGTATGGGATGGCCATGGAGACATGGGATAGAAGGTTATAGTTTGAAACGGAGGGAAAAAGAGTGGAGATAACAATGGTTAATATTAACTTAACAGGATGTAGACTCACCTGTTCTGTGGTGTGTCTGTGAGGAAGTTTTTGATTTGGTTAATTTGGGTGTGCAGACCCACTGTGGTTAGGGACTGTACCTCTGGACTGAATGAATAGGAGAGGATGAGCTGAGAACCAACCTTCTGCTCCCTGATTGTGGAGAATGTGGCCAGCATCCTCAAGGTCTCATCACTATGCTTTTCCCACAATCAGGGACTCTATCCCAGTCTGTGAGCCAACATAACCCCTTCCTTCTAAGTTGTCTTAGTTGAGTATTCCACTGCACCAGTAAGCAAAGTAACTGACAGAGGAGCAGAAAGCAGCTGCCCAGGCGGAGTCTCTGTCACACGCACAAAAGCAACCATTGTCTGCATCTTTATTTTATAGGGTTGCAGCTTGTAACCACTCTTGTCTTCAGTGACATGATTTGTAACCATATCATTAAGTTTCCTTTAAAATGTTGTTGGCAGGATGTGGACCCATGTGCTCCACCCCCCAGAATGGGCATGTCTGTTGGTTGTTGTTCGCTTTGGAGCAACTTGGAAACTCACAATCTATAGAAACCTCTTAAATATGGATGGGTAAATTCCTGACTGTCCACCCTGTTGTCTACCTTACTGAGTGATTCCTGCCTGCATCTTGTTAATGCCTGTATTTAAGAGACCTGGAAGCCATACTTCTAAATGCTGGCCAAGACACATGTGGACACCTGTTGATTTGGTTTGCTTTTCCATTGCCCTTCTTGTGAGTTAGGGCTTGGCTTATTATGAGGCTGTTTGTGAGGTCTTTACTGGAAAGGAAGGCCATCTGGGTCTCCTTCCCACGAAGTCATGTTTGGGATTTCACCTGTGTTGTGTCCAGACAGCTAGTTGGTGGCCTTTTGGGACCACACATCAGTGGAGGTGGCATATGATATGTATGCCCTAGGTCCTTTCTGCTGATAAAGAGGTACCATTGCTACCCCTGGTAGCAAATTCTGACCCCTATATTAATTCACTGTCCTCCTCCAAAGACAATTATAAGTTCTGTGGCACCAATTGGAGCCTTGCTGCCTGAGAGGCCACATACGTAGTCACTGACCACTTCCTGCAGTGCTCAGAGCTGACTTTGACTCTAGTTGTCGCTGGACTACAGCAGCAGGTTCCTTAGGGTGAGGTGCCAGTGTTCACACCTGTAAAAACCCTCCAGCCTGTTAGATCAAGGATAGCAAGAGGACAGCAGTCTGTGTGATTCTATTGGGGCTCTCACTGTCTCCAGGATGTCAAGGCTCCCCTGAAACCACCTTAGCCCAGCCTTGTCTTCTGTCTCACCGATAGTTTTTATTTTTCTCAGGGGTGCCACTTACCCTGTCACTCTCTCAGTGTCCTTGCCCCAGGTATGACTCTTGGACTGTGCTACCTGCTGCAGGCACCCCCAACTCATCTCAGTCATCTCAAAAGCTTTCCTGCTTTCCTCCTTCCCTCCTTAGACACATGTCTTAGTCCCTTGAATCTGTTGTCTCTTTTACGCATCATGCATGCAATGGCAAGCCAAGGGCACTCAGGCTTGGGGCATTGCAGGCAAGCCAAGGACACTCAGGCTTGGGGCATTGCAGGCAAGCCAAGGGCACTCAGGCTTAGGGCATTGCAGGCAAGCCAAGGGCACTCAGGTTTGGGGCAGTGCAGGGTCTGCAATTGGATGTTTACGTTTCCATGTAAACCCAAGGACCAGGCTAGACTTTGTGCATTCTGTCATCCTTTAAACACCCAATAAAGTCAGTGGGATAAAATAATGAAATAGATGCATGATTTGGAATTTTGTTTTGTCTGCGGTTCTGGTTCTAGGGATTGACTTTAAGGTTTTGGGCAGACTAGACAATTACACTACCATCCAACTACTTCTTCAGTCCTCATTTTCACTTCTTAAGATTTTAGGATGTGGGGCCAGAGAGATGTTTTCATCAGGTCAATGTGCGTATTGCCGAGCTTGACAGCCTGAGTTCAGTCCCTGCGACTCACATGATGAAAGGTGATGGGAGGAGAGAACTGACTCTCCCAATGTGGAGGTTCCTTGACCTCTACACATGTGCTTTGGCATGTGCACGTGTGAGCACACAGACACACAGCCAGAATCAGTAATGTGAGACTTTAGGATATGGTCTCACTAAATTACCCAGGATAGCCTTGAACGTAGAATCTTGTTGCTTTAGCAAGTCCTGAATTTATGATGACATAGATATTGGTTTTGTATTTAAAACTGCACAGGACATTTTTGACATATCTTAGAGTTTTCTTTTTCAGCACAGCAGACACGGGGCACACATGGTCACTGAGAGCTGGTCAGCTGATGCTCCAGGGGAAGGTGCACCCACTGGCCTTCTGTAGTGAACAAGAGAGTCTTCGAAGAAAAAGGAAATGTATCAGTAGCAGTTTAGCATTGATTCTGTGGGGTGGTAAGCTCTTGACTGTATCGGGTTAAATAAAATGTTATTAAAATTACTTTCACCTGTTTCCCATTTCTCAGTGTAGCCATGGAAATTGCAATAATGCGTAGGAGACTTGTGTCTGTTTCTTTTGGACATTCTGGCCTACAGGATACCAAGAAGAAAGCAACTCATCTGGGTAGGATGCCAAACAAATGGAGATGAGAAACCTACCCCACCCCAAGAGGCTGGGCTCAGCCTGGCATGAGGCCTTGGCCATGGAGAAAGCTCAAGGCCTGAACCAACCATCACTGGTCTGGGTGATGCTGGGTCAGTGTGTGACAGTCTGCTCCCTCACAGGGAGTTGTGTCTGCATTCAGGGTGATCTCTGCAGGGGATGTTCCACCTCCTGTGGCCCCTCTCCACTGGCAGGAAGTGCAACTCTACCGACATGCTCCCTCCTGAACTTCCTAGAGCACAGAGAGCAGCTGTGGGAGACACAGTGGAGATGAAAGAAAATTTTATTCTGTACATTTCTGTTTCATGAGCTTGATGACTGGGTTCTTTGACTAAAGACAAGTGAGACTTTTTTTCCTATAAAAATAAAACAACTGGCAATCCTATACTTGATGAAGAATTAAGACAAACCACATAATTTGAATAGCAAAAGGAATATGAAACCATGATGTAAGAATTGTTGTCTGTGAGTCTGAAAGTCAGTGGAACCATATATTACCTATGAAGTTTTATCTTTACACCCAAATCGTATATGTGTCAGTATAAGTTTGACACTAGTTCAGGTGGTTTTGGGATGCTCAGGTTCCTTTAGTGGCAATGGAATTCTTGGGTTGGTGAGACACTGTGGATCTCTGGCAGTACACCTGGTTAGGTTTATGCTGGTCTTACTGGCTAAACTTCCAGGGGTGTGTGGAGCTCCTAGCAGAGGTGTTGTGACAAATGAGTCATGGTTGCTTGATGCTGAAGATCAAGAGCCAGCCAGGCCTTACAGGCCAACCATGGAGTTGATGGGGCCCAGTGAAAACTAGCATTGGAGCACTTTGCCCTGAAGTTGGGAGCAATGACTCTCAACAGCAACACTGAGTGAAGCATGAGGACGTATGTGTATGGGATCTGAGTGAGCATAAAGCATGCAGCTGCAGATGCCAGCCCTGCCTAGACAGCACCACTGAATACCTCATGGGCTCTCTTGGTTGGGTGGAACACTGGCCTACGGTGCAGGGACAAAGGATGGTGATGGCCATATGATGACCTGGGAAAGATTTAAGGAGGCCCATGTGCAAGAACATGAGTGTCCTTCATGGCTGAATTTGTCATTCCCCTTTTGAGTTTTTGACTGCAGCAGGGGAATTCTGTTTTCTGAAAGGATTAAATACATCCAGGGAACTAGCCTGTCTACCTTTCTTCCTTTCCTCTCTCCTCCTCCCTTCTTTCCTTCCTTCCTTCCTTCCTTGATTCCTCCATCTCCTCTTCCTTCTTTCTTTCCTTCATTTTTCCCTCTCTCCCTCCTTTCCTTTCCTCTCTTTCCTTCTATTCAATTCATTTCTGATTCCCTCCCTCCCTCCGTCCCTCCCTCCCTTCCTCCCTTTCACCTTCTGTCTCTTCCTTTCTTCCTTCCTACTCCCTCCTTTCTTTCCTCCCTCCCTTCATCCCTTTCCACCTTTTGTTACTTTTTTTTTGCATGTAGAGTTTGCAGACCTAAGAGCAGCATCATTCCAGTAAATCCCCATTAACCCCTTTGTCTTACTGAAGTGACATGGTGATGATCTCTTCCTATGCTGAGTGATTTCAGTAGAGCAAATCTTAGAAGCACATTTCTCCATGCAGGTTGGTGGGTCCAAGGTTTTGCACTAAACATATCTGTTCCCCTCCAGTGCCATGCTTGCACCATAAACCATCTCAGAACTCTACTTTTGTAGCAGGCTGTGTGTTTCAGTCAGACCTGGCACGGTCCTTGGAGAGCCATGGGTTGGCCCTTTATAGTGGTTCAATCTTCCTGGGCTGGCCTGCTCTTTAGCAGCATACATGCGGATAGGTACGATCAGATTTTGTGTCTGGATCCTGGAGGATGTACTTTGCCAGCTGTACTGGGGCTCCTCTCCACCAGCTCATCTGACTCAATCTATTTAGGATCTGGATTTGTGTTAATGGTGTCTTTCTTGAATATCTCTATCTGTACATCATCCCTGGGATCCAGGTGTTTGGTGACTCATTGAGTCTCCCTCAAGCCACTTCATTAAGTGTGCTTTCAATGCTGTTGCTGGCGGAGTGTTACAGAAGGTGCTTGGCAGGGGCAAAGCACCTAAAAAGCAGGACAGGAATGGGAAGTGGCCTGGACAAAGCCACAACTAAATTGATACTTGTTACTCTTCTTTTCTAGCCAAGGGAGGTTGGTCCTGACTGGCACTGGAGAAGGGGAGTGTGCGGTGCCCAGATCCTGTGATTTTCAAATTATGTTTATAAGATACTTCACCAGATCTCCAGGGAATTCTGTAATGAAAGAAAAACATTATAGTACCTAGTCTCTTAGAGACAACAAAGCATGAAGGGATTGTGTTTTATCATTTAAAACAGCCCTCCAAGAGGAAGCTAGAGTCAAGATGTCAGATTGCCCTCATGCTGGTTTCAATGTGTAGCTTTCCCCACTCTAGTTCTGTTCTCACAGGTGAGGGTCTGACTCTGTTCTCACAGGTGAGGGTCTGTCTGTTCTCACAGGTGAGGGTCTGTCTGTTCTCACAGGTGAGGGTCTGTCTGTTCTCACAGGTGAGGGTCTGACTCTGTTCTCACAGGTGAGGGTCTGTCTGTTCTCACAGGTGAGGGTCTGACTCTGTTCTCACAGGTGAGGGTCTATCTGTTCTCACAGGTGAGGGTCTGTCTGTTCTCACAGGTGAGGGTCTGTCTGTTCTCACAGGTGAGGGTCTGTCTGTTCTCAAAGGTGAGGGTCTGACTCTGTTCTCACAGGTATGAGTCTGTCTGTTCGTTCTCACATGTGACAGTCTGACTTTGTTCTCACAGGTAAGAGTGACTGACTCTGTTCTCACAGGTGAGGGTCTGTCTGTTCTCCAGGTGAGGGTCTGGCTCTGTGTTCTGTAACCTTCTTCCTTACAGTTGAGTTTTCTCTTAGGATTAGGCCCCCAGTTTTCTACCATACAATGATGAAGCATAGCTTGGAACACCGAGTCCAAAGTCAAACCCCCTGGACTGATTTTTGGATCTCATGTCTGAGTCTAACTTCTTCCATCTTGGCTGTAATAACAGGGCACACCGTGAGGGAGTGCACAATGGAAGCTTCACGAGTGATTGCTCTCTCAGTCTTAGACACGGAACAACATAAGAGCAGATGGATGAGTCTTGACATCTCCACGGAGGAGAGAGAAACAGGGCAGCTTAATGGACCCCAGGGGTGCCCTGGGAGCAGCCACCAGCTCTGCCCATTAAATATTAACCCACTCCTTGGTGTGTGTACTGCAGCAGGCACTGTGCTCCCATAGAGGCAGGAGCAAGGTGCCATGCCTGCTCTCCAAACGCTTATACTCAGGTGGTTCTCAGCCAAACAGACCAATGTAGTCATCCTTGAAGACACAGAACCAGAGAAGAGTCCACCAGAAGCATCCTTCTCAAAGAGTAGCAGGCACCTAAGCTTCCGGCAGTTGGTGCCTTCCTAAGCTTCTACAATGGCAGGCTGGCTCATCAGGTCTAATACCAGCAAGCCTCAAGGAAGGCCATAGAAAGCATCGGTTTGCATTCTGGAAGGAATGTATGAGGAAAGGAGCAGAGATCTGCTCCTGGGATCAGTCACCCTGGGACTCAATCTGGATGTCTCCACCTTCAGACTAGTGTCTGGCTTCTCCGTAGAGGAAGGCAGGGTGGGGTGGGCTCACTGGGCTGGGTAGTTTTATGCAGTCAGGCCAGTCCAGATTTGCATAGATTTCTCAAAGGAAGGTATGGAATCCATATCACCTCCTTCCCTGGTTCCCAACAGGACTCCTCCAAAGCTGGCTTGTATTCCTGCTGCTTAGGTGACTGCAGCCAAGCTAAGGTCCCTCTTTTATGGATAAAAGTCCTAGCTTGTAGTAGGAGACATGGCTGCTGCCCCAGGCTTGGAACGTAGAAGGGTCTACTTCGAACTCTCTCACTTGGGGATAGGACATGGTTAGTGGCCACTGTGCTGCAGACTATGAGACCCATTAAAAACAGATTTCATTTGAATTCAGAACTAATTCTGAGAACACTGTCCCACATCTGTACCTTATGGAAAACGGGGCTATATTTATGGACTTTTTCTTTGCCTCGGCATGAGTAGACCTTGTCTAGTCAAGATTCTGTTTTCTCTGCTTCCTGGCTGGCTGCAGCTCAATTGTGGGTATGTAAGTGTAGAGCATGGTGGGAAATACACTGAAAAGTATTTTATCTGGGTCTGTACTGAAATGAGGAGAGTTCTTACTGACATATTAGACTGACTGCAAGCAGCCAACCACCGGGAGACTTTACTTCAACAGTGGCAGGTCAGTGTCTTGCACCACGACACTTGCCTGTGTGAGGATCATTACATGGGTGCTAAGCGATGAGAGGAGACAATTCTTCCACCTCTTTTGTATAATTCTTATTCAAGCTCTATATATCTTGGCTTCAGTTTTAGTAAAATGCACGGCAGACATGAAGGTGACTCCTGGTAAAACCACTTCCTGGGAAAGGACCATGAAGACAAGGAGGTCCCACCCACCAAAACTCAAAGATGCTATCCAAGGCTAAGGAGTCCTCTGTCATTGTTAGGATGACAGCAGGTGCTCTGTAGAGATGATTGCAGCAGAACAATGTGCTGTCGGGAGGAAGAGACACTAGGCTGGAGAGACGGCTCAGTTAAAAGCACTTGCTGCTCTTACAAAGGCCCCAGCTTTGATTCTCAGCATGCACATGGGGCAACTCACAACTCCAGTTCTAGGAGATCTGATACCCTCTTCTGTCTTGCACAGACACTGCACACAAGTAACTCACATACAAACAAAAGGCGGTGTGCACATACACACACACAGCTATACATACATGTCAAATTAAAAAAAATTAAAAAGAAGAGATAAAGGGACTAAAATGTTTTGAGGAAATCTTGAATTCTACACCTTTAAATTGCCAGACACCTTCAAGACCTCAGACCCTCTTCTGGGTCACTAAGCATGAAAATTCATATGCACATGGTACATTTATTTTCTTCTATTTTTATTAATAGCATTTGTTCTTTAATAATTTTGTGCATGCATATAATCCATTCTGATTGCTCTCAACATCACCCTCTCTCATCTCCCCCCCCCCATCCACCCCTTTCCATACTGACCTTTTTACACATCTATGTCTTTTTGTTTTGCTTGTGTTTCTCTGGGTTCCACCAGGGCTGTCTGTGTGGACTCCTTATCAGAACTACTCATTTGATTGTGGTCTAGACCAGTCAATGACTCCACAACTGAAGATAATGATCTTACTCTCAGACTCCATCACTAGGCCATAGCTCAGAAGTAAGGGTGACTCCTCCATCTAGGACTGAATGTTGAGAGGTCTGTCTTGTGCATGCCCAATGTAAGGAACTGTTGCTACTGTGAGTTCATGGTTACTTCACTCTGTCGTGTTTAGAGGATTGAATTTCACTGTTTTCCTTCTGTATTCTGGTTCTTAGATTCTGTCTGTCTCCAGGAATTTATCTGAATTGGGGGATGTGTAGTATAAAAGCTTTTTAAAGGACTGATCCATTATCTGTCACTGATTCTCCGCATCTTGAGCAGCTGTGAATTTCTGCCATTCACAGCAAAAACAAACAAACAAATAAACAAACAAAAAAAGCTTCTCTGACTCAGGTTAAGAGCCTTTGTATAAGGATGAAAAGGTAGACACTTAGAAGTTAATTTGATGTTATGTTTATTTAGCTAACTATCATTGGCAATTTCCCTATAAGCCTACAACTTTCTGAGGCATGAATTTGTGGTCAATCTTACAGCACCAGACATGAGACCCCCTTCTGCTGAGTGAGCCTCAAATCTAATCATGGAGTGTTTGTTTAATTTGCTCAACTCCATGTTCTAGGGGATTTGATACCCTCTTTTGTCTTGCACAGGCACAGCAAAATGTGTTGTCACATGTCTGTTGGACTGGTGGTGTAGTTCATAGAGTTCTCTCTTGTGTAAAACTGTTGATACTTTTTCTCTCTGAGCTGCTGGAAGATCATCCTTGCAGCACTTTGAGGTGTGATCTGGGGACAGGGGGCAAGGCTACATTTCAAGCTGGCAGATAACCCTGGAAAAGTGCAAGAGTTTTGAATGCATGACATGATCATGCAAAGTAGAGAGAGCTTGGCACTGTATGGCAGTATTGAAGTCTTCATGAAGAGAGACTAAGAGAAGCCATTGGTAGACACCTTTCTCACTGGCAGTGGAGAACCCAGGATTGTAGGGGTCATGGAGAAGAACTGAGGCTTGGCGACATGTGACAGGGTGTGAAACCCTGATGAGGCCAGGAGAGATCACTGATGAAGGTACAGCCTCAGCTGCACCAGAGACCCTGCATAGGAGATGCCAGGAGCATGAGACTTGTGCAAAGACAAGCAGTAGGTATGAAATGAAGCCAGTCTGAGTCTTCTGAACAATCTATGTGTTACAAATGGAAGAACTGGACCAGTGGGACTGTTCAAATCCTTGAGAGCCCAGGAGATCATTAGTAAGTCCCAGACACTGAACATTGAACTTTGGATACTGTAAAATGTTGGTTTTACTTGGATCTGATTATAACTTGCCAAGCTCTTCCCTCTTAGAATAAGCAAGTATTTTTAAATTTTATTTTATAGGAACACATAGTTAAGAGATTTTACATATTTTAAACAGATTTTGAAAATTTAAATCATTGAAAATTTTAAAAATCATGGACCTTTTAGAATTATAATATGTTTTATAGTGTGACATTAACATGAGATCTTAGAGATAAAAAAAGGAAAGGTTATAGTTTGATAGTGATGTGTATGTGTTTCAAGTTGATAAGGGGTCAATTATGCTAGTTATACATTTTGTCAACTTGACACAAACTGAGCCATCTGGGGAGAAGGAACTTCAATTGAGAAATGGTTTCCATCAGATTGGCCTTTGGACACACCTAGGGGATCATTTTCTTGATTAGTAATTGATAGAAGGGTTCAGCCCACTGTGGGTGGTTCCAACCCTGGACAGGTTGTATACATCACAAGTTGAACAAGCTATGGGCGAGCAAGCCAGTAAGCAGCACTCCTCGGATTCTTGACTCTGTTACTTTTTGAATTTCTGCTTTGGCTTTGCTCAGTGATGGGCAGTGATCTGGATGTATCAGCCCAGTACATCCTTTCCTCTCTAGGCTGTTTTGGTCATAGTGCTTTCCATAGGAATGGGGAAGCAAGCTAGGACAGTGGAAAAGAATTTGTTGGTATTGTTTATCTTTTATAAACTTTCCTTGTATTTTTAAGTTTTGTGTGTATTGTGTGTGCTTGTATGAGTTTTTGTACACCACATGGGCATAGGAGCCTGTGGAGATCAGAAGTGGGCGCTGGAACTAGAGCTACACACAGTCATGAGCCATTGTATAGATGCTGGGACCCAAACTTAGATCTGTATAAGTCAAAAGTGCTCTTAACTGCAGCTCCAACTCTCTAATGCCTTGTTTTATTTGTTTTCGAAGAACCAAGTGTGTGTTTTAATGATTCTTCATGTTAGATTTGCTTTTATCTTATCTTCTTCTTCCCTTATCTGAGTTATTTCTTTTAATCCACTGCTTTGGGGTTTGATTTGTTCTTGTTTTCCCAAGACCTTAAGTTGTATAATTAAGCTATTTATTTGCAATATCTCATTTTTAAATGTAATTACTTAGGGCTATAAACTTCCCTTTGAGGACTGCCTTCATTGAATTCCATAGATTTTGATATGTTGAGTTTTCATCCCCATTCGGTTCTAGGATTTAAAATTTTATTTCTTAACTTCTTTTTTTAAAATTTAATTTTATTTTACATTTTTTTACACTCCTTATTCCATTACCCACCCCCCTATTCACCCTCTGACTGCTCCACATCCCACACCTCCTCCCCACCTCCAACCCCCGTCTCCATGTGGATGCCCCCACCCCCACCCCACCTGACCTCTAAACTGTCTGGGGCCACCAGTCTCTTGAGGGTTTGGTGCATCATCTCTGAATGAACACAGACCCAGTAGTCCTCTACTGAATGTGTGTTGGGGGCCTCATATCAGCTGATGTATGCTGTCTGTTTGGTGGCTCAGTGTTTGAGAGATCTCGGGGGTCCAGATTAATTGAGACTGATAGTCCTCCTGCAGGATCACCCTTCTCCTTAGCTTCTTTCAGCCTTCCCTAATTCAACAACAGGGGTCAGCTGCTTCTGTCCATTGGTTGGGTACAAATATCTGCATCTGACTCTTTCAGCTGCTTGTTGGGTCTTTCGGAGGGCAGTCATGATAGATTCCTTTCTGTGAACACTCCATAACCTCAGTAATAGTGTCAGGCCTTTGGACCTCCCCTTGAGCTGGATCCCACTTTGGGCCTGTTGCTGGACTTTCTTTTCCTCAGGCTCCTCTCCATTTCCATCCCTGCAGTTCTTATAGACAGGAACAATTATGGGTCAGGTATGACTGTGGGATGGTAACCACATCTCTCACTTGATGTCTTCCTGCTGGAGGTGGGCTCTATAAATTCCCTCTCCCTACTGTCAGGCATTTCATGTAAGGTCCCTCCCTTTGAGTCCTGGGAGTCCCAACTTCTTTAGGGACCTACTTATCGTTTAACAGTATGTTGTTTAAATACTATATCATGGTCTTCTTGGATTTCCTCTCATGGTTGATACCTAGATTTATTCCGGGAATAATTTCAAATATCTAATATGTTTTTAAGACTTGATTATGTTCTAATATGTGAACTCCTTTGAAGAAAGTTCCATGTACTGCTGAGAAAAATCTGTGTGAAAAAATTCTTTGAAAAGATGGATAAAGTAAGGTACTAGAGCAATGGCTCTGTAGTTAAGAGCAGTGGAGGTTCTTGAAGAAGGCCCAGATGAGGCCCAGCATCTACAGGGTGACTCACAGCCATCTGTAACTCCAGTTCCAAGGTCAGAAGGTGGGGGGCATGCTTTGTTATGTGCATTTGAGATTTGGTGTCATTTAAGTCCAGTCTCTCTGTTTATTTCTTTATTTTCAGGATGTCCTGCCTATTGGTCAGAGCAGGGTATTGAAGTCTCCTAATTCTGTTGGAATTCATCTGTGGTTTAGATCAATTAGTGATTGTTTTATAAAATTGCACACCTATGTTTGGAGTGTGAATGTTTAAGATTATGTTTTTTCCCTCAATTAATTGTTATCTTTTAATTTCGTCTGATTACTTTTAGGTTGAAGTTCATTTTTTCTATATATTAGAATACCCACGGTGCCTTGTTTTGTAGTTCTGTTTGCTTAGAATACCCAACGATGCCTTGTTTTGTAGTTCCATTTGTTTAGAAGACCCATGACGTCTTGTTTTGTAGTTCAGTTTGTTTGGAATATCCCTTTCTACCTTTTTGCAGTAAGGTATTGTCTATTCTTGGTGAGGTGTGATTTTGGAAAGCTGTAAAATAATGGATTCTGTTTTTAAATCCAATCTGCTAGTCTATCTTTTTATTGGATAATGGAGATCAATAATATTTAGAGTTGTAATTCGCATATGTTGTTTATTCCTGCCATTTTGTTAACTTATTTTATTTTCTTAGACCTCTTCTCATGAACTGTCTTGAGATTGTTTATTTTTCCCCTGTGACCTCTTGGGTATGTTTATGTATGTTTATGTATGTTTCTCTTCATTCTTAAGTGTCCCTTCCAGTACCATTTTAAAGTCTAGCTTGGTGATCATGACTTCTTTTTGTCTGGTTTTATTATGGAAAGTTTTTATTTCTCTATCATTTATAGAAGACAGTTTTGCTGGGTTAAATAATCTGGGTTGGACATTGTGACCTTTCAGAACTTAGGCTCTTGTTTACGTCTCAAATATCATCTAAAGCTTTCTCCTTGGAGTCTATTTCTCTGGGATTGGTGACTTTAAGGCATGGAACCTATTGTGTTGGTTGTTCATATTGTTTATTGTTATGATGGTAACCTGGAGTGAAGATGTTGGTTGCAATTTTTGATAATTTTTTGCCCACCTACCTTGAGTCCCAATAAAGGATGATGGGTCATATTTAAGAGAGAGGAATGGCAGGGAAGGCTCCTGAGTCACTAGGCAGTGGGTCTTGGGTCTCTAACCCTGCCAGTCATTTGGAACAGAGGGCAAGATCTGATATTCTTCAGGTATTCTTACCTTGGTTGTGCTGTGCAGTAGAAATGTGGCCTGTGTGATGGTGGCTGAGGTAGCAGGAAAGGGGGTGTTGGTATTTTGGGTCTGTAACCCTATCAGCCATGTGGAGTGGAGAAACAGGACACTTGCTGCGACAGTGGGACCTGGGTTTAGGGTCTTGGTATTTTGAGTGTTTTACATTGATGGTCATGTGTAGTAGAACAGCAAGAGGTTGTGGAAGGGGCAGACAGTGGGGCCAGAACTATGTTTCTCAACCTTCTTAATGCTGTGATCAACCCTTTAATACATCTCCTCATGTAGTGGTGACCCATAAAATTATTTTTGTTACTACTTCATAACTGTAATTTTTCTACTGTAATGAATACTAAAGTAAATATCTGTGTTTTCCGATGGTCTTAGGTGACCCATGTGAAAGGGCCATTTGACTCTCTGAAAGTGGTCATGACCCATAAGTTGAACTGCTGGTCCAGAGTGTTTCAGGTTTCTAACATGCTAGCCAAGTAAGCAGAGAAGTAGGAGAAGTTCAGCTGGTGGTACGACCTGGGTGTTTAGGGTTGCCTTGCCCATTTCATGATATCAAGCAATAACAATGTATATCTCCTAATATAATTTTGTTTGGTGGGTTAAATAAAATATATGTTCTATATTCTCTTAATATTCCAGTTAGTTATAAGGTAAAAGTGTTTAGCTTTTTATCAGTATTTTAGACTAGGAGAGATATTTATTATATAACAAACATTATAGAGATATTGTAAAATCAGGAGAAACTGGGTTTCTGTAATATTTTAAATATGGTGAAGAATCAGAGCTCTACCAGATCCACTTATCCCAAGAGCTGCCATTGGGAACTTTTCCTAAGGAACTATGATTTCTGCTGTCTGTGGTTTCCTCTGAGCGCTTGTTCTAATGCTTCTGTTATCCTGGCTAAGCACGGGCTTCCATCCTCTGCAGAACCCTTCCTGGTCTCATGAAGTGAGCAAGTCAATGGCTCATGTGGATCATACTCCACACAGATCAGAGGACTTGCCCTCTTAGCCCACAAGTGACCCTTGAGACCCAGCAATCTTATCCATCAAAACCTGCAGAGCCTCTGTTTTGTGCCATGGTTAATCTTCACTGTCAACTTGACTGGATTATAAAGCACCGAGGGCCATAGTAAGGCACACCTTGGGGTGTGTCTATGAAAGCATTTCCAGAAAGACTAGCCGAGAGGTAAATTTATCTCTGAACATGGGCAGCATCTTCTCATGGGCTGGGGTCCAGGATAGCATAAAAATGGAATATGTGCAAGGGAGCTCAGCCCTGGTATCTCCCTTTCTTTGCTTCCTGATATGTTTGAGTGTGAGCAATTAGTCTCATATATCTACAGGCAAGGACAGCCACACTACTGCAAGCCTTCCCGGCCATGCCGGATGGCACCCTCCAAGCATGAGCCCTGAAGCTCCTGCCTACCTTTTTTTCTCTTTCCTCCCTTTCTTTCCAGCCATTTGATTATGTCAAGAGAAGCAGCTAGCACGTAAAATTGGTAACGTGAAGATGGTGTTGCGGTGGTAAACCTGGTCATGTGATTTAGATCATCTGAGCTGTTTTGTAGAAGAAGCAAGAACAGATTTGGAACTGACTAGAGAACCCCGTATTGTCTAGGAGAAGAGCTTACCGAGGTGTTTTTAGGGAGAATTTAGACAGTAAAGACTGCCCAGGATACTTTGGAGAAGAGTAAAGGACTCTATCAGGAACTGCTAGAGGTTGTTCATGTTATTGTCTGGAAAAAGACATGGCCACTTGGTACCAGCATCTGAAAGTTGATTTAAAGAGTAATGTTGCTTGGTGGAGAAAATATAAAGATAGATAGCCCACCTGGGCTCGGACAAAATTATTGCTTTCTTCATATACAGGATTTATAGAAAAAGAGAGTAGAAATATGTGAAAAACATGGAATTGGTGAGGGAGAGTGAACTTGGTTAAAACTGCAAGCAGGGTGGACAAAGCAGCTATAACTGCTATTAATGCCATTGTTGAGAAATGAGACTTTCCAATGGGACAATAGGAAAGGGACCTTTGCATGCCCAGACAACCAGAGTATAACAAGGGAAACTCATTTGTATTTCCATTAGAAAAGAGAGGACTCAGATAAAGCCACTAGAGCAGACACAGAGGTCAAGAACCCTCTGTGGGGCAGACAACCCTTCCACAGGGGTCACATATCAGATATCATGCATGTCAGATATTTACGTTACCATTCACAAGAGTAGCAAAATTACAGATCTGAAGTAGGCTGTCTTGTTTCAGTAGGGTGTTCTAGAGCAGCAGTTCTCAATGCTCCTAATGCTGTTTTAACCCTTTAATATAGTACCTCATGTTGTGGTGACCACAAAATTATTTTGTTGCTACTTCATAACTACAATTTTGCTACTTTTATGAATTGTGATGTAAATAGTTTTGGAGAGAGAGGTGTCCCAAAAGGGTTATGACCCACAGGTTGAGGACTGCTGATCTAGAAGACTGTACCTAGAGCTTAAAATGGTAAAATGGTGAGTATAGCTGACTGTAGTGGAAAGACACAGGAAGTGGGAGGAACAGGCACTTAGAGGCACAAATAAGAAAAATTTCAGGTTTTGTGATAGCTATAAATCCACAGATCCAAGAACAAATGCGAAAGAATCTATGAAACCATGGATTAAAATAAAATTGTAGAAGACATTGATTAAGGGAAAAAAATCTTTAAATCAATTATTCAAAGCACTACTGCTACCTGGAAGAACAAAGACAAGGGTCAAAAGGCGAAAGGGAGAAATGAAGCAGAAGAAATGAATGGAAGAAACAGTGCTCTTTTGCAGCAAATCATCTTGTAAAAATGAAGACTTAAATTGTTGTTTTTATTTATTCTTGAAAAATGTTGTACATGTGCACAATGTGCCTTGATCACATCCACTCTCCCATCTTCTCTCAGCCCCTCTGTCATATCTCTTTCCTAACTTTATGTCCTCCTATCTATCTATCTATCTATCTATCTATCTATCTATCTATCTATCTATCTATCTATCCATCCATTTATCCCCTCCTATCTATCTATCTATCTATCCATCCATCCATCTACTTATTTGAACCTTTTGAGCCATTATGTACATTGGTGTGGGGGTCATCAGCTGGAGCATGTGTAGCCTACCATTGGCCATATTTCTGAAGAGCAGTAACTCTCCCTATCGCTGCAGCCACCAAATTCTCATTGCTCCTCAGTTAGGGGTGAGGCCTTGGGAGCCCCTCCCCCAGGTCATGCTAGGAATTTCTAGCTTGTTTCATCTTGTGTAGGTAATCACTTTGTGAGTTTATGTGTGCAACTTCCATGTCATATCTGAAGGACAGCATTTCACAGCACTCTGTGCTATTCTCTGGTCTTTAGACTCTTTCTGTCCCTCTTCTAGGTTTCCTGAGCTTTATTGTTGTATGTGACCTGGACATCTATGGCAGAGCACTCATGGTTGCTCATTTTCTGTCCTTTGAGCAGTAATGTATTTCTGCATTAACCACTACAGGAAGCTTCTCTGGCCAAGGTGGAGAGCAGTGACAATCTATGACTATTTAAATATTTAGAAGACAATTTGTTATCAACATCAATAGGGTTTCCCCTTGGGCCCTAGGTTTCCCTACCCTCGGGTTTTGAACATGTTTAACAGGCATGGATTTCCTTCTGTAGAGAAGGCTTCACATCCAATCAAGAGAGTGTTTTGCTCTTTACATGGACAGTGATGCCACTACTGCACCTAGGCACATCTTACCTTGTGAGTGGGGATTGTAACATGAAGAATCTAATGCTAGATAGAATGATTGATGTCTTTTTTTACCTAGCATCCTAAGCAGCACCTCCTAGCATGAAAAAGTTGAAAGAATGTATTCCTAGCAGACACTTAGAGTAGAGAATGTCAGTCAGGTTTCTTTAGATGGAGGGAAAATGTAATTAAGCAGATACTTAGAACACTGCAAAGGGCAGGAAAACTCACAAATGGCAGCCACAGAAGATCACATGTTATTTTTTCTCTGAGTTAAATTTCTTTGTGAGATAATTTATTGTTTTGATCTGCATATGAAGAGAAATACTGTGTTTGGGGGCTGTAACATAAATGCTATTGAACATCACAAACAATAGCAGCTCACAGGCAAAGTGGGACAGTCACAGTTGCACCTCCATATGGGCCATATAGTGTCCCAGTCTCCACTGAATGTTTCTGTGAGAGTCAAGATCTTTCTGTCTCCCCAATAGCTACTAGGTGGAGGGCAAGTTGGGTAGGAGAGGGAATGGTCTCATTCCTGCTTGGTCTGGGCTGTAGTCAATTTGATTATTTGTTTAGTCCTTTTGATTGGATAAGACACCCATTTTCTGAAGCTGTTGCCCTAACAACTTGGAAGGGTATTTCTGACTCAGGCTACATGTTGCTGTCTTTAGCAGGCTTAGGGTGGGATCAGTGAGGGAGTACCATCAATGAACTGTGTACACATCCAAGTTCAGGGTGTTCTATAGGCAGCCCATGTTTATGTGCACTCATGCACAGGGTCCTCCATGGCCCTGCTGCTGCACTAGAAATAAGGCTGGAGAGTGCTCCCTTTGACAAAACATGGAAAATAATGCCTGTGTTAAGATTTGCCTGAGTGTGGACCAAGACAGCCAAATGAACACACCTGTAGCTTCCCTAGTGGTAGAGAACATTTTGTGACCCCCCCCCCCACCCATGACACATCAGCAAGCCAACTGGATATGGTGAGGTGGTGACTCTTGAGAGAGATGGGATTTTTTTTTGGGGGGGAGGGGGCAGGGTTGCTTTTTCTCTACAAAAGCAGAGGATCCTAGGGAAATCTTGTTAGACTTGATAGGCTTCTCATCTTTTAAAAGATGTGTTACTGAACTCCTGTGAATTTTCCCAGAATGTAAATCAGATCAAGCACATGGCCACTCATCCTGCAGGTCAGTTTCGGTGACTTTGTTCTATTGTCAGGGACTATCTTTTCACCTCCAGGGTAAGGAAGCACTAGTGCTGGGTAGCTGCCCCAGCAAGTCACACCCACCACGGTCACTTCACTGTGACCTCTCACCTGACAGCAATCTGCTTTTTGGAATCCTTGCCAATCAAACTGTCCAGCCTCTTTGAAAAGGCCTTTTTTTTTTTTTTTGGTGAAGGTCACTGGTTAGGAAGATACGACACAGAGAGAGCAAGTGTCTTCGTAAGACAGTTGCAGAAGCATACACAAAACTACAGCCAGAGTATGAGCTGCCTTCCATCTCAGGCAGCAGAGGGAAGTCTGCTTGATAAAAATTTCCACTGAAGAAAAAAAAAAGGGACTTATGTAGTCAACAATATCGGATCTAAAAAAATGCAATTTCCGGATTAATAACGAAGACAACGTTCCAGGGCGCACACTCCTTTAGGACGTGTGCTTTTGACCCACGGAACATATTGTGCCCTGTGGCTCTCAGCTGAATCGCAACTTAACAGTCCTCCCCCTTTTAATGCCTGATGTCTATTAAAACGAGTCACTGCTTGTACCAGGGCCCCTTCTGGAAATGAGAATCACACCTCTATGGATTGGCCACTGGTTAAATATTAAGCTGGCAACTTTCATATTTGTGTGTCTATATATTGCATCAAAGTACAGAAAATTTCACAGAAAGACTTTCTTATATGAAAGCTTCAATATCCATGCAATTTTGATCTCTTCTATCCTTCGATAGATAAAAGTTTTACACCAATAACACATCTAGACACAAAATATGATCTGTCTCACATATTCATTTCCACACAATATAAACCTTAACATGCACATATGTAAATGTATTTATGTGCACATGCCAGGGAATTAATTTATTAATATGCTAAAATTTTTCATGATTTTAGAGTCTACTTCAATATCCGTGTCTTATCAGACTGGGGGTGGGGAAAGCCTATGCTTGCATTGAAACAGTCATCCAGGTATTTCTGAGATATACTGACTTGGAGTCTTGCAGCTATTTATCCGGAAGTGATATGGTCGGGCCATACTGATTTCTGTGGTGGCTGGGCCAGTTTCTATCTCCACCATCAGTGTGTAAGGGCTCCATTTCCCTATATCCTTGCCAACATGTGTTCTTGCTTTTGTTTTTCTTATTTATTCATTTATTTATTTATTTATTTATTTATTTTTTGGTTTTTCGAGACAGGGTTTCTCTGTATAGCCCTGGCTGTCCTAGAACTCACTCTGTAGACCAGGCTGGCCTCGAACTCAGAAATCCGCCTGCCTCTGCCTCCCAAGTGCTGGGATTAAAGGCGTGCGCCACCATGCCTGGCTTGTTATTTCTTAATAATAGCCATTCTGACTGGGATGAGACAGAATCTTTACCTAGTTTTAGTTTGCATTTTCTGATGGTTAAGGGTTTTGGAATACACATACACATAGATAACATACATACATACCGTATACATATACAGCATACACATCACACCACACACACATAGACATACACACTCACTCATACACACCACACACACACCACTGACACACTCACACAGACACAAATACACCATACACACATACCATGCCCCCTGGGAAGATACTAGTGCAAAGGTGCAAGAGGAGAGACCCAGAGAAGTTTGTGCGAGGGGTCAAATATGGTAACTACATAATACGCTTGAAGGAAATTCTCTGTGAAATTCAACACCGTGTACAATGAATATATACAAATAATAAAAACAAGTCTCAGAGCAAAGAACTTGACATGACACAATTACTATAAACACAGAAAACTCCTCAAACTACAGGACAGAGTACCATCAACTCTCTTCTCCAGAGAGATCCAATAAGTAGGAACCCATGTATAGAGTAGAGAACCAAGAAGTAGGAACATGTGCACAGTAGACTGGTGCAGGTGAAGAACACACACAGTAGGTAGCACAGGTGAGGACCCTCACATTATGCTCCACATCAGCTGGGTGTATGAATGGAAGGCCAGGGAAATCCTGCTGAGAGTGCTGAAGGTTCACTGCCAGCCACTCCATGCAGAGAGAAGGCCAGAGGGGAAAGGACCTGGTCTCTCACAGGGCAATGAATTCAGTGTGCAGTTTAAGCAAGAGGTAAAAATATGAAGCCTGGGCTAAAGAAGTGACTCTGTCGTTAAGAGCACTGACTACTCTTCCAGAAGACCCAGATTTTATTCTCAGCACTCACATGGCAGCTCACAAACACGTGTGACCACAGTTTCAGGGACTCTAATGACCTCTTCTGGCTCCTACAGGCACTGCACAGGTGCACGCATGTGTGCACAGGCATGCATGCAGGCAAACCACTCACACACATAAAGTAAATTATAATTAAAAGAATAAATCTAAAGCCCAAGATTAATGTTTTCGAAAGCACTGAAAATTGCTCTACTACTGAGCTACTAGAAAAATAAATCTCTATTAAAAAGGCAAAATACATAATATTCATCCTGATCATTGTCAATTATTTTAATGAATAAGGTAGATATTTGAATATATGGTCTCATTTCTTCCTAGTTCTTGGCCAGATATAGCTCACAAAGTAATAAGTGGCACTTCTTTGAAAATTCATATATTGTGAATTAAATACAGTTTGTAATAAATGTTCATATGGTTGACTTTTATGACAAAGTAAAGTAAATCTCCCTGAACATTGTACCCTGGCTCTTTTCACTATTAGCTTGACATTCTGGGTGGGAGATAGATGCACATCTATGTGGTGACAACTACCCTGTGGTTGCCATATTCTTTGCATGAGGTATGCATGGGGTGACTAGAAGCTGCCAGAGATGAGACAGTACTAGATACATTGTTTTTCCCCCCACTGCATGTTTGGGGTCTGTCACAATCTCTTAGGAGAAATAATGTCATCCATTATTTAAAGTGGATGCTATTCTGGCTTCTGTTCTCTTTTGTCACAGATCATGTGCTCTCTGTACTTCAATATATGTACACAGGTATATCTGTAGTCACTGGATATATTCATGGTGAGGGCCATGGAGAAGGCTATGGTAAATGTCTTACAGATGGAATTGGGACTGATCATGGGGAAATTATCATGACAGTGTTCACCGGTAGAAGTCACAGATGATGGTGGCCAAGGGCAGCAGTCACACACAATGGGTTACATCAAGATCATAGGCAATTGTCTTGGGTAATGGTTGTTGGTGATGCGTATGAAAAAGATAACAGTGGAAGTCACGGGTAGCATCCCTAGGAAGCAGCTAAAGCAAAGGTCATAGGCTATTGACAGTGGTAATGATTATGAATGACTGTCGTCTGAAAAAGTCTTGTTGATTATTGATCGTAATGATCATGGATGCCTTGGGGGAAAGTACACTGCTTTAGGAAACAAAGAACACAGATGGACCTTTGACCCACCTGGACCTGGACAAGTTCTTAAGTTGCAGGTGACCTACAGGACCCATCAGTGATTGGAAACCAGTAGTAGAGTTGAGCATGCCCCACATATGGTGTGACATGAGTATGGGAGGGAACTTGCAATTGTATTGTCTCCCATGAAGATTGTCAGAGTGTTACAACCCATTGTCTGTCTGTACAGCGAGAGCCACATCCCCATTTTAATTAGCTTGGTATACTTCTGCAAAGATTTTCATTGGCGGCTAAAATAGTCATTCCCAGTGGTTTCCAGAGCTGCCTTTGCGCTCCCTTTCCTGCCTGAATTCTGAGCCTCTCCCTGGTTTGACATAACACAACACTCTTCTTGGCTAAACAGGTGCAAACATTTTGCCTTTCATAGCTGGTCAGTCCTTTCTCAGTCTTGCAAAGCAAAACAGTTGAGTAGGTTTTGATGAAAATTCCAACTGAGCTCATCTTTGTGTGGAAGTTATTTCTGGAGAAATAACCTTAATCTCAAGTGTGAGCTTTGGAAAGAGGGCAAGAACAAGTGGCTCTGAGGTCTGGGTAGGGAGTCCACCCTGTTCATCAAGTGGTGTGCAACGATGTTCAGTGTACAGTCTAATTTCACAGCTGGTGTGTTTTCTGTTGATCTGAAACTTAGAGGAAAGAACAAACAAGGGTGGGGGTAGGGTGACCCTCAGAGGGATTAGACATAATGAAGTGAGGGTATTGATGGGTAAAATCTGCTGGACTGAAGTGAGACGTGTCTATAAGGTTCCGAGTTTTCAAAAGTTAAACCTGGAGGTGCAGAAATGAGACAAAGCAGGTTAATAGCAGAGCTGACACTTCCTCAGAAGTGGGTTTTGTAGATGGACTTATTCTGGCAATCGATCATTTCAATCCTTTGCTCGTGTGCTGAGATGCGGTCTAGCCTTTACTGTGGATGGATCAGGGTGTGGGTGTATTAGGCTTATACTCGTTATGCATGTGAGTCTTGGTTTTGTACTGCATGGATAGGGGACAACTTAGTGATACCTCTACTTATATCCTTTCAAGTGGAAAAGCAGGCCTAACTGACATCATCTGTATGGGATCTAACAGGGATGGGGAACCAGGCTTGTAGGGTCAGGATCCAGACCATTAGCTGGGCTGCCCTAGCCCCTCAGTTTAATTTTCTCTCACTTTAGTGTCCTGGTGGGACTCCATTGGTCAAGCTCACAGGACACTTTGAAGCTACTCACACCCCAGCATTTGTGGAGGAAGGCTTCACCCATCCATAATATACTCCTTGGGGCTTCTGCCACAAAAAGCCCATGGCCACGGTCACCAGACACAATTGTTTTCAATAGCTCTGTCAGGAGAGGAGGTCATGCCTAGGAGAAAACCACGGTTTCCTGAGCTAATGTGTAGTAGGTCATCTGTTCTTTACCTTGACAGTATCTATCAGGTGAATTTCACTTGGGCAAATGACACAACACAATGAGAAGGCAAATGGGATTGAATCAGAAATAGACAAGGGCCCCTCATAGTCTACATTGAGTGGGGGGCTGTTGAGGTTGTGGCAGAACACCAGTTTGACTCCTTTGTGGCTGCTTTATGGTGCAGTAGGACATCATGAACCTAGCCAGTGGCTTGTGGAAAAACAGATATTTACAATGACATGGGATGGTTTCTCTGGAGAGGAGAGGAGGGAGGGATGATGGATGAAACTCAGTGAAAAGCAAATTATCAAGTTCTGAAGAGGGACCTGTGGCAGAGTCAGGACTCATGGCCTTAGTTGTTTGCCATCACAGTGGGAAGAGGAGTGTCCTGGGGATAGCTCTATGCTGTAAACTCCAGGCATCATCATCTGAAGTGGGATAGGACAACAATGGAGAAGACACAGAAACATAGGGACTTGGAAATGGTCAACAATCACACCAGCTCAGTGCCTCAGTCACAAATCAAAGCAGAAGAGGCTTCATGGTTGAGTGGCACAGCACAGAATACAGAGAAATTCTAGTTCTTCAGCCCAGGCTGCCCCAGGAGACTGCCACAGGTTAGCACATGCCTCAAGGTCCTGGTCAGAGGCTGGGATTTGGAGAATGAAGTATCAGGCCTCTGCTCTTGGTTCACAGATACCATCTTCTCCCTGTGTCTTCTTGTGGTTAACTCTTTGTGTGCACTGCTACCTGTTCATATGAAAACCATAGTAAATGACTCAGGCAAACACTTCAAACCTTAAAAAAAACCAAACCAAAACAAAACAAAAAAAAAAAAAACAAAAAAACAAAAAACAACTCCAAATGCAGCTGCATTCTGAAGCCTGAAGACTGAAACTCTAGTGTGTGGATCCAGGGATCACAACTCAACTCTGAATAAAGTTAGTGCAGGTAAAAGATATGTAGGATTCCATGAAGCAAAAGGAAAAGTGGACAATGGTATACGGATAGTTTGGAAGTCTAGATAGATCTGCTGCTAACCTGGGCTGCAGGTCACAGCCTTGATATGGGACCCTGGAGTCATTTCAGGCTTGCTGTTTTTGGTGATATCTGCCTTGGACCTTCTGCCCCAGAAGCTCCTGATTCAAGTCCAAAAGTAGGGAAGCCAGTGTCCTTGACAAAGCACCACACAATTTGCCCCATAGCAGCAGATCCCTTTGTATCCTGGAGCCTCATAAGACGTCTAAGTGTAGTGAAAATTCACAAAGAAGCTTGAGGAAAATGAGAAAAGACTTAGTTAGGTTTTCATTGCTGTGAAAGACACCATGACCAAGGCAACCCTTAGAAGGGACAACATTTAATTGGCTTACAGGTTTAGAGATTCAGTCCATTTATCACCAAAGCAGTAAACATGGCAGCATCCAGGCAAACATGGTACTGGCAAAGGAGATGAAACTTCTACATCTTGTTCTAAAGACAAACAGGAGAAGACAGACTACTGATTCCACGTGGCTAGGAGGAGGGTCTCAAAGCCCACTCCCACAGTAACACACTTCCTCCAACAAGGCCACACCCACTCCAACAAGGCCATACCTAATTGTGCCACTCCCTGGGCCAAACATATTCAAATCACCACAAAATCCTTTAATAAAGCAATAGAATAAATAGAATAAAACAACAGAGGTAGGCCAGAGGGTTGCTATCCACTTTTCAGTATATAGCAAAGGAAAGCCACGGTACCCTGAAGCTCGTTGATTCTATGCAAAAAGCAAAATACCAGATTAGTTTTAAAGAGATACACACACACCCTGCTGCAGTACTCAGGTCAATTCAGGTAGTGAGTAAGTGGCTTGAGCTAGGGCAGTGGATGTGGCAGTGGAGCCATGGGGTAGCCAGAGCAGGGAGCTTCCATCCATCAGTTCTGTGCTGGAAAGGCCCCTTTCAGAGTCTACTGCTATTCCCTCTGTCCCTGGGGTCTGCTGAGGCCAGTCCCAGGGCAGATTTTCCTCTGATCACTGATACCCATAACACATTGAGAAACCTAAGTCCTTCTCAGACAATGCAGGATGAGGATGAGAGCCCAGGGCAAGGCACTTCTGCTACTCCTCAGGACACACAATAAACCAAGTGTCTCATGGTCATAGCTTAGTGCATATAGACTTACTAGAACCATCATACAGATTGGGGAATAACTTAGTAAGAGAATCCTATGAACAGTGATGAAGTACTACTGCAGGAGAAGCAGGTAGTGAGAACTGGATAGGACACAATGCTGCTGAAGGAGGAAGAATGGGAGGGTCAACCCAGGGCCGGAAGAGGGAGTCAAGAGCTCACTGGGGGGCAAGCTCCACCCAACAGCTCTTTTACCTATTCAAAGTTGCTGCATGTTAATCACCCCAACTCAGCTTCAGGGCAAGGATTAAATGAGGGGGGAGATGGGAGAACACGTTAGAAGATGGGTTATGGGAAGGGATAAACTAAGATAAGGGTCTTTTGAAAATGTCATATGGAAACCCATCACTGTGAAAGTTTTCATACATACATACACACACACATAAATATATACATGTATAATTTAAATGGGATTATTCTATATTGGGGTAACAGTACTAATACCAAGAATGAGTTACGTTTCTTTGGAATTATTGACCAAGAGGTCCCATAGATGCCTAAACATTATAAGCAATTGCTTATGCTCTTGGTTACTTCCAGAATTTGATGGTAAGACCTTGTTGGTCTATCAAGACCATATACTTGACTCATAAAACATGGACAAATCAAGACAATATTCACCTAGAAGCTTCATCCCTACTGGCTCATTTTCATAATGCTGGAAGGGTGTTGTGCATGCTATGCTACTAGAGGAGACAAGTAAACCATCAATCTTGCCCAGCATTGAATCCTGCAAGCTACAATAATTATTATCTTGGCAAGACATGCCCAATGGTACAGTTATGGCAGGAATATTATGGTAGTAACCAACCACTTTCTGATTGGATTTAATTCCAGATCTACAAGATGGAACTCATGTGTGTTACTGTTACGAGGGCCAAGAACCCAAAACTAGGTAGGCCATAGTCCCTAAGAAAGCCCAGGCTATAATTCTGTTAATGGCTATAGTATATTTAGTTAACTTCTAATGATTTGTTGTTATACTCTATGTATAGATTAGGACATCTCTTAACCCTCATCAGACAAGCTTCTTTCTGAATTAGATGGTGATTAACACAGAGAGCCAGAACTGGTAAAGGAGTATACAATAAGAGTTTGAACAATGCTCAGCCAGACATCTATATCACAAGTCCTCTTCCTAAGGCTCAGAGATAGACATAGAAGGATGGTAGAAAGGTTGCAAGAGCCAGAGGCAGCGAATGACCACAAGGGAATAGTGTTTCTTGGATACAGAAGTTTAGTTGTACACATGAATTCACCGTGAGGGTGACAGCATGCACAAACTCAAGTCAGACAGAATCCCAGGATGGATAGCAGAGGTAGACATAAAATCCCACCCCCATGGGATATTGGCAGCTGATAGCTTCTGGGGAAGGGTATGGCCCCTGGTATGTAGCTCAATGGATGGCAATACACCCAAGAGTCTATGGGCAGCACAAATTGAACTTACTCCATTAAACAAAATAGGAAAAAGAGTTGGGTGGTTCAAGAAGGAGTTGGATCTGGGAGGAGTTGGGGAGGGAGTGAGTATCATTAAAATACATTGTATGAAATTCTCAAAGAATATTTAAAGAAAGCCTCAGGTTAAAAACAAAACAAAACAAAAGAATGGCAGGGATTTACTTTGGACTCTGCTGGACAGACCTTCATGAGGTCAGGGATTTCAAGTTGGCTGTGTACTGGCTGGTCTTGGCATGCTCAGATAAGAACATTTTGGCACATCTTTGCTTCTCACGGTCTAGCATCTTCCAAGCCCTTCTTTCCAGGCAGTCAAACACAGAAGCTCTTCCTTTGTTGTCTTCTGTTGGCCAGGCAGGCTGCAGGGCCACTTACATGGGAGAGTGGAGAGACAGAGCTTTTCTGTTGATGGGAGGTATGGCATGGGCACAGGATGAAGTAAGGAGTATGGATCTTTGAGGTTCCCCATGAAGATTTTTCCTTTCCAAAGATTACAAAGGCAGACCATGAAACTGTGTGTGTGTGTGTGTGTGTGTGTGTGTGTGTGTGTGTGTGTGTGTGAAGTGAATGCGTGTGTGTCTAGAAGGCTAAATCAGTAAAGAGCTTGCAGGGCAAGTATGGGGACCTGAGTTTAATTCTTCATGCCCATGTAAAAAGCCAAGCATCATGGTGAATGCTTGTAATCTCAGTACTAGGGAAATGGAGATTCATGGATACATTGATCACAAGACAGTCAGCTATGGGAAATTCGAGGTCCCAGTGAGAGATCTGTTCTTAAAACCAAGGTGGAAAGATCTGGAAGAACAACTTCTGAGGGTTCCCACCAGTTTTCACATACATATGCAAACAGAACAGATCTACATTCACACATTCACCCCAACCTAAGAGACATCTTGGATTTTGGTCTTTAAAGTGGATAGAAAGCATAAGTAGGGCCAAGTTCCACATCCAGGGTCTCTGTGGAGTAGAAGAGTATGTTTATTGGCAGTCCATCTTCCCAATGCTTGCCCACAATCCAGCGAGAAGCCTGGATGCCAACCTACGACAGCCTTGAGTCACTACCCTGGGAACCACTGCAATGAAGGAACTGTAGTGTGGAGAGATTGACATGAGGTTTCCGAACTTCAACCCCATTAAGCAGTTTATCCTCTGAAAGTCTAGATCTTTCCCAGCCCCTTTGCCTTTGAGGGCACTTTGCTTTGCCAGGAGGTCAGGACATGGTCAATCGAGCTAATTCTTTCAAAAAAAAATCCAAGATGGTGGTTCTTTGTTTGAGACATGAAGAAGCCTCCCCAAGCCCTTCCTGTGACCTTATGTGCTCTATGAGCCCACATTCGTAGGACCTTAGGAAAACACTCTATGGCTGAAAGGCCCTGGAGGAGGATGTGAGAGAGTTATTGTGTTTAAGAAGCAAGCTGCTTTGAGATATAATTCATGGGCAATAAAATGTACCCATTCTAGGCCACAGGTGACGAGTTTGACAAGCCTGAGCACCTGTGTAACCACAACCCTAAGGACAGCAAACCCACTCCTACCCCACAGCGCCCTGGGCTGCTTCTCCCTAGTTCCCACTTCAACCTCGCCCCAGGCAGCTACCATCTGCCTCTCTCACTGCAGATTGGAGTTGTGGAAAGTTTCACTTGAGAAATATGATTAACTGATCTTTTCCTGTCTTTTATGATTTTTTTCCTAATGTAATCCAAGACATTCATTAGTTTTCAAAGATCTTTCAGGTAACACACCAACTGTTAGCTTTTTATTTCTATAACAATAATCAAAATGCAATAACAAATCTGTGCCTACAGCACAATAACAGCTCAGAAAAACAAACAACAGCACCCCACCCCCTCCAATAACCTCAATGAATACCATGTTAGGAGAGTGTTTCCTAAATACCAAGTGCCTTTCCTTTTACAGCAGGGACTCAGATAGCAGAGCCTTGGTCTTGAGGGGAAAAAGGAATACATGCCTCTGCCACGTCATCTCTAATTTCTTGCAATTTCCCAATGCCAGTGTGCTTGTGTGTGCATGTGTGTGAGTGTGTGTGTGCTTGTGTGTGTGTGTGCTTATATATGTGTGCCTGTGTGTCTGTTGTGTGTTCTTGTGTGCTTGTGTGTGTGTGCCTGTGTATGTTTGTGGTATGTCTGTGTGCTTGTATGTGTGTACCTGTGTGTGTCCTTGCATATGCTTGTATGTTCCTGTGTGTGTGCTTGTGTGTTCCTGTGTGCTTCTGTGTGTGCCTGTACGTTCCTGTATGTGTGTGTGTGTGTGTGTTGGGGAAATCAGAGAGACTGGACTTGGCATGGCAGAGGAAAGGTACTCGAAAGAAGGACTGAGTGGAAGGAAGTCAACCTTTTAGGCTGTTGAGCTCACTGGACAGGAAGCCAAGGTGGTTGGATAGCAAGGTCAAATCTGAGCGGTGCGGCAAACCCTTCATATTGTCTTGGATGAATGTAGGGGACTTTGGCTTGGAGTTCTCATTGTGATCCTATGTTGTAGCCAAAGTGTGTCCAGACTGCTGTGTGGACAGAGCTGGTCACAGTGTTGTACTGCCTCCTGTGCAGAGACCAGGAAGACATCAGTGGGAGAGGTATGGGGGGGGGGGTGTCAGTTTGGACTGTGAAAGAGTTAAAGGTCTACCCTGAAAAGCTGAGCTGATTTAAGAGTGGTAGAGGCTTTGTGAGATTAGACTGTGGGCTCACTCTTTGAGGCAGGGTTAGGGTTAGGGTTAGGGTTAGCAGCACTGTTTCCAGGGGCTGTGGGTGTAATTGCATGGTAGTTCTGTCTTCCAGCCCTGACACTTGAACATGTGTAGTAGGTAACTCAATCATAGTTGAGGAGTACCCAGTGGATGTGAGATCTCCTCTTATTCACTTGCTGGGGGTCATAAACAGGTGACTGACCAGGACAAGACCACATCCACAAATACTGCCAGATCCTGGCTACGGACCATGGTAGTCTGTCTCATTGTTGATTTTGGACATGGGCTTCTGACCTGAACTGGTGTATTCTGTTCATCTTTACAGAAAAATCAGGGTGCCTATCATGCAGATGGGTACCCTGAAGACTAGGTGGCTCAGGCAGTTCTGAGCCTGGCAGGCTACATTTGATGTTGACAGTTACTTGGCCCCTCCAGCTGTGTTTCCTGGGCATGGCATATTTCAAAATAGTATGTGTTCAGACCATCTCCTTCTTTGTCACCCCAGCCAAATACCACCTGGGCTTTTGAAATGTCCCTGGAGATTTGTGGCTAACAGAGTCCACATGCAGAAGATGCTAGCTCCCAGCTTCTCCTCCGCTCCGTGACTATTCCTCCTGTACTTCACTCTGTAGGCTCCAGCCACACCCTCTGCACACACTGCAGAGAGGTCTTGTCACACAAACAAGCTCTTTTGAGTTCTGCTTCCCCCTGAATGTCACAGACCTCAGTGTCATTGAGAGAATATTTTGGTGATGAGAGAATAAAAATCCTGAGCCTGGCTTTAAAACAAAGTGAAACGGGATCATGGAAGAAAAGAGGCTGAGCCACAGTCATTGCTAACTAAAGCTGGGGATGTGGCCCTTTTATGAACCTAACCAATATGGACAAATGGCAACAATAAATCAAGTTTCCTCAAAATGGGACTTAGGGGAGGGGGAGGAATATGTTCAAAATACATTTAGACATAAAAATTCATTAAACATAACAAATTATATTAATAATAAAATATAATAAGAGAAATATAGAATAAGAATGACAATTGTGAAGTAAAAGGTACTATGTTGAGTTATACACACACACACACACACACACACACACACACACACACACAATATTTCATTGCCTCTGGATTTGGAGAACTGGAGGAGTGAGGGCTGATCTGAGGCTGCAGGAGGAAGGTTCATCCTGCCCTGCCAGCAGGATGCGGTGGCTAGGACAGACATGGCACTTGGGTCCAGTCTCACAGAACTCTATCTACCTCTATTTACATTACAGGAAGATTTTGGGGGCTTGGAACATGACACAGGAGATCATGGTCATAGTGGTTCTTCTGTGAAGCATAGGAGGCAACGTTCCAAGAAGGCAGGGTCTCCTTCCTCTGATGAAGAATGGGATTTCAAGATGAGCAAATCAGAAATAGCAGTAGACTTGGAGTAGCTCACAAAGACCAAAAAAACCAATCAGGTGCCCTGCATTGCCCACTGTCCACAGGTTACCCACTACCCACTGGTGCCCTGTGCTACCCAGTGCCCACTGCATGCTAATGCCCAGCTTCCTCTCTCCATGTCATTCTGACTGACCAGGATTCCCTTCTTAGGGAGTAGTCCTGTCCACATTTAAAATGGACCTTCCGAAATCAATTAACGTCATCAAGAATCCCTCAGAGGTAGTCTCAGAAGCTAACCTCAATCTAGAGAATCACCCTGGAGACCTGCTTTTAGGTATCAATGAGATAATAAATTCTGACTGTCACACCCTGCACTGATCTACGCTGCCAGGTACCCCACTGCCTACTGTCCCAGGCCTGTTTTTTTGGGGGGCAGATAATGCTTGGAAAAGAGACGATATATTTTGAACTCTCATTCTGACCAGCAGATGTGGCTGCAGCTGCTGCATTGGAGGAATGTGTGCCTCCGAGAGCCACACTGGACCTTGAGTCCTCATAGGTGTACTTCCTGTGATTGCAGGACGTTGCCAGGACATTAGGCTGACCAAGTGTTACTCTATAAGCCAGACCACACTGTAACTAAATGCGTCCCTGAGCTGCTGACCAAAGGTGGTGGGGAACAGTCATAAAGGCAGTGGGGGTCTGCAGCAGCTCCAGCGTCACAGTAGACACCATTTGTTCTTGGGAGGAATTTGGCCTCCACAACTCTCACAAATAGAACTTTGGTCAACATCCCAGTGTCCAAGAAGGTGAAGACTGGCTGAGTCCAGGGTTCTGCCAGTCTTGTTAGATCAACAGGAAGAGGGAAACCTGTGGGGAGCTGGGGCGACCCGGAGTCATGCCAGGCTGGAGGAGGCTTGACTCCAGCTGGGGAGCGGAAATGAAGTCAGGCAGTTTTCCCAGATGCAGGAGAGAAGGAGATGTCTAAAACTTGGAGCGTAGCAGTGGTTTGGAATTCTTTCCAGAGGCACCCAGCCATCCAGCGAGTTCCAGCGTGAGCAGACCTCTCCCAAGCTGAGTTCTGGAATGTTTCCTGGCTAGGACGGAGACAACAAAGGGGGCCTCCATATTGCTCCCATTTTTAGACCAGTGTTTCTCTGCACTTTCTTTGGAGCGTGCCTCTTGGCCTGGCTATCTAGCCTGGGTAAGCCTGTTTGTGAAACCTCTTAAGCAACCCCAGTGCTTTTGAAGAGGCACTGCTGTGAGCATCCTCGTCTCTGTTCTGCCTCTGTGGGTTCATCAGGAATCCTTTTTCGCAGGGCACACCACATGTATGGCTGACTACAAAGACCTCATATGCACACTCTGTGTGCTTTTATGACTCTTGGGCAGGTGCATACAGCCTATTTCTCCCTCCGTGTCCCTTCTCGACGACTGTACACAGAATGAAGTGGACCTTCAAGAAAGCAGAACAAAGACTCCCCTTCTGCATGGATGGACTTGGACCTTGAAGGCCCAGCAGGGAGGACCACATCAAATACTGATGGTAGAAGGACAGAGCAAGAGAGGAGGAGGAATCCTGTGGGTTCTTCACAATTGGACAAGGATGCTTTCCGCTTCTGAGCCCTCTGACTCTCAGCCACATCTAGATAGAATTAACAAGCCCCGTGAAGACATACCACCGCGGGTGGGGAACAGTGAAACCTGATGCAGATCTGTCCCGGCAGCTCTGGGAATTGACGGCCCGCAGTGACCCCGAGTCACACAAGAGCTCTGCCAGCCATTCCAAGAACCAATTCCACGTTGACACTCATCTAATTCATTATTTATGTAGCAAATTATCTTCCTCCACAGCAAGCAGAGGTCTTGCCAAATAGGCCTCCTCTGGGTCTTCCTGATTTTCTTTTCTTTTCTTTTTTGGGGGGTGGTGGGGGCTGGGTTGCAGCTGACAGTGCAGAGAGGACCCCTAGGGCTATCAGTATTAGGTCCAGTCTCCACCCATCTCCCCTGTCCCTATCCTGCCTTCTCTGCAGAGCTATCCCCCTACACCTCACATACCATGTGAGGTCTATGATGCTGGATCCAGATGTTAGCCCCAGGAACTCCCTTGTCCTAGACACAGGGAGATGCTAACCACTTTTTAATCCTCATTGTGGCCATGGGCAGTCACAGGCTTATAGGGATCATAGATCCTCAAGGGAGCTTTTGGTGACCAGCATGTTGCTTCTAGTGTGCACAGTTAAGTGGAGCATGGCAGGGAACACACAGCACTGCTCTAGTGGCCTGGTCAGGGGAGGTGTTGCAAGGCCTGCTTCTGGGTGTTTCTTCTGTGTGTAAGGGCATGCCATCACCCACATTAGATAGCAGAAGTGATGTAGGAGATATGCATTTGCATTTCTAAGGTTGAGAATCTGGACTCCCCACCTCTAAGTCCATTTATAGAATGGCTACATCCTATGGTCTAGCTTTCGTTAGTCCTCAACCTTTCAGTCCCTGCTGTCTGCTGTCTGTCTTCCAACCAGAGGTTTTCTGTCTTGAGGACATCCATCTAGATAATGAAATGGAGGACTTCTGGATTATCCACAGGAGGAGGGGGGAAAGGTATCTTGTTGCATCTGCCTTGAGTTTTGTGAAGTTGAGGGAGATAGGCCAGGAGGTATAAGTCCTATGTGCTGTCCTTTGTGCTAGATGCTCAGAGGGTTTAAGGAAGGGCTTCATCCAGAATAAGGCAGTATCTACTGTAGGAATGAGAGGGACACATAGTGCCGAAGACATGGGATGACATGGATGCCCTGTGGACCCTTTGTGTTGTTGATCTGTGACATTTGCATTGGCTTTCTGTGGCTGCTGTGATGAACACCATAGCCTGGGGTACTTCATCTGCAGAACCTTGCTGTCCTAGTTCTGGCCTATATCAGGGTCAGCTTCTCCTTGGGTTGTGAGGGACACTCTTTCCAGTCTCTCTCATACCTTATTACAGCTTCAAGTATCTTAGTTTGTGGATGGCACTTGCCTGTGTCGTCACATAACCTTTCTCTTAGACATACCTTTCGGCCTAAATTTTGTTTTTTTCTGTAAGGGTGTGGTTGATGTTGCTTCAGGATGCTCATCTTTCCTAACTGCATCCACAGAGACCCTACACCCAAATGAAGTGGTCATCAGGTGCTATAAGCCAGCACCTTCTATGGGAGAAAGCCAGCAGTGATCGCTCTCTAGGGGAGACACAGACATTGCCTGACTGGGCCCTCCACCCTCACCTGGGTTACACCCAGATGTGTCTATATCTGTCCAGATTCTGAACACACCCCCCACCAAAGCCTTTCCCAAACCTTCTCAGATCTTGTATTTCTGCTGCAGAACAGATCCCACAGTGCTGAAGAGAATCTTGGCCAAACATTGCAATCTGCACACCTCTGACTTAAAACTCTAAAATGCTTCAGAGTCAAAAGTTTTTGGCCAGACACTACAAGTAGAAAAATCCATACTGTACTTAGGCACAATATCTGGAAAACTGGTGTATGAAATTACCTCCAGGTGAAGTGTCCAGGATACACATGAATATACATGAATTTTGCAGTGGTCTGTGTTCCATCCCATTCCTGCTGCAGGATTCATCCCATGTCTTGAAAGAGAAACGCTAGTGGCTTCTTCATTGTCTTCTAGGAGCTGGACACTTAGACTGAAGGGTCCTCATAACCAGGGCTCAAGGCAGGCGGGAAACTCCAGAAATTGCTGTTTCTCAGATATGATCATTATGGGGCTCTAGGGAGGCCTATGCCTCCCTAGATTGCCCTGGATTCTGGATGAGACTATGCAGAGAAAGTTACCCTTGCTCCTATAGATGCTTCACCTGGAGTGCCTGAGATCTAAGCTGTTCTGGGCTCTGCAGAGACAGTGACCCCTGGCTCCACACATATATTTTAGTTTGCATGTCTGGACTGTGGGTTCTCAATATCCCTATGAGATTCAGCAGCCTGGCTAAGTAGTTTGCAAGAATTGTAAGTTATATTTTCTCTACAACATCTAGGGTCTTTGATAGGGGGTCCAAGTGATGGATTAGGGATATAGGCATGGACGGGTATGATTATATAGGTCCTGGTAAGCATGGAGACAGCTCAAGGTCATTGTCAGCCAAATATATACTAGAAGATTCCATCCATCTGTACTGGCTGGTTTTGTGGAGCCTCCCTTGAGGAAATGCCTCCGTGAGATCCAGGTGTAAGGCAGTTTCTCAACTGGTGATCAAGGGTGGGAGAGTCCATTGTGGGTGGTGCCATCTTTGGTCTGATAGTCCTGGGTTTTATAAGAAAGCAAAGATTGAGCTGCATCTCCCAGAAGGTCACGTGGCAGTCAGTCCTGCCCAGAGCTGCAGAGGATGGCCTTATTAGAAGCATGGTCCTTGCACGTGCAGTTACAAGAAGTGGCCAACCTGGAGAAGGTTGTGTATCAACCGTGACTGGTGTATCTCTGGATGAGTAGGAGAGAAGGTGTGTTGAGGATGGAGCTGCATAATGGCAGAGCTAGAGCCTGGTCCAGAAGCTCAGGCATGTCATGGTGATTAGCAGGTAACAAACCCAGGGGAGTCTTCAGGGCCTTATATTGTCCCAGGCAGCAGAATGCGTTGAAACGTAAAGTTTGGACTCCCTATCCAAACTAAGAAATGAAGTCTTTGGAATGCGGAACTCATTTTCTAAGACTAGGAAACCACACAGGAGTTGGAGATCTTTCATAGCTGGCTTTGTTTATCCACTAGAATGTTATGTCACCATTAGAAGTGATGCCCTTCCATCTGTTAATGACATCTTTCAGGTAGCATTGGTGTGATGGTTTATATATGCTTGGCCTAGGGAGTGGCCCTGTTTGAGTAGGTGTGGCCTTTTTTGAGTAGGTGTGGCACTGTGGGTTTAGGCTTGAAGATCCTCATCCTAGCTGCCTAGAAGTAAGTATTCTGCTAGCAGCCTTCAGATAAAGATGTAGAACCCTCGGTTCCTCCTGCACCATGCCTGCCTGGATGCTGCTATGTTCCCATCTTGATGATAATGGACTTAATCTCTGAACCTGTAAGCCAACCCCAATTAAATGTCCTTATAAGAGTTGCTTTGGTCATGGGATCTGTTCACAGTGGTAAAACCCTAAGACAACTGGTGACAGAGAAAGTGCCCAATGAAGGTGCTAGAGAAAGTACCCAAGGAGCTGAAGGGGTTTGCAACCCTATAGGAGGAGCAATAATATGAACTAACCAGTACACCCAGAGCTCATGTCTCTAGTTGCATATGTAGCAGAGGATGGCCAAGTCAGCCATCAATGGGAGGAGAGGCCCTTGACCTTGCAAAGATTCTATGCCCCAGTATAGGGGAATGCTAGGGCCAGGAAGTGGGAGTCGGTGGGTTGGGGAGCAGGGGTGGGGGACGGGTATAGGGGATTTTCAGAGAGGAAACTAGGAAAGGGGATAGCATTTGAAATGTAAGTGAAGAAAACATCTAATAAAAAAAAATTAAATTAAAAAAAAAAGGATGGGTAGAGGCAGACACCCAGTGTCAACATCAGGCCTCCATGTGCACACACACATGTATCCATACACATATGCACACATGAGCATGCAATACATATGCTATGCACTCAAACCACAGAAGTGAAAGGTAGTGAGGAAGAGGACAGGAAGAGAGAGAGAGAGAGAGAGAGAGAGAGAGAGAGAGAGAGAGAGAGAGAGAGAGAGAGGAAGGAAGACAGGAAAAGAGAAAGAGGAAGAATGAAAGAGAGAGAAAGAGAAAGAAAGAAAGGAAGAGAGAGAAGAGAGAGAGAGAGAAAGAGAGAAAGAGAGAACTCCAAAACGAGGGAAGCCAACTAACCATATTTGCTTATTTGTTTTAAAGCAAAGCAAGGCGGCTTCTAGCTATGTTAAGACCCCTTGCATAACCCTTCCTGAATACTCACTATTAAAGCCTCATTCTGCACAGGTTGATCTAGTAACTTCTATAGCGACTCCCGTGGGCACATAAAATTTACAAATGGGATTAGATCAACAGTTGTAAGTATTATGCTCTCAGGCTCAAGCTCTGATTTCTTTCTTGTGTGCATTTATGCTGAGATGTGAAATTAAAATATATTAACTTTAGTTGCTATCATCTGCCTTGAGTAAAGCAAAACCAACGACTTCCTGAGCTTAATTGTTCATTTTTCAAAATGACTTTCACTAATGAAACTCACAGCCCACGCCTTTACCTAGGCAGTTAGCACTCCTGGTCTTGGGAGTTTTCGGAGATGTAATATCACACAGGCAGTCGTAGGGACTCCCCCACATACATCTTTAAAATATGGATGTACATTTGTTAGTTCTGTACTCAGAAAGCATCATAGGCACTCGTTATGGAAACAATTAAGACTTGCAAAGCCCAGAGGCAAAACTTCACCTCAGGCCTCCGGTAAGGGTGTAGAACAGTAGGAGCTCATAGGCCAGGCCTTGGCAGCAAAGACCAAAGCCATGTCTGTAGGTAGAGCTGGACACATGCAACTGCTGAGTACAGCCAGGCCTCTACTCACCCTGGAGTCTGGCCTGGTGAGCATGGTGCCCAGGAACACTGATGGTATCTGAGGACATGGGCTTGGGTCTTCATCTAGAGTCAGTTGCCACACACAAGGGCACACCCTGAAAGGAACTGCTAACTGGGGTGTTGGTTTATTGCCACCTTGCTGTTTTATCTGCCTATGTATGTATGTATGTATGTATGTATGTATGTATGTATGTATGTACTTATCTATCATCTATCTATCTATCTATCTATCTATCTATCTATCTATCTATCTATCTATCTATCTATCTATCTATCTATCTATCTATCTACCTATCCATCCATCCAGGCTAGTTTTGTGTGTCAGCTTGACAGGAGTTGGAGTTATCACAGAGAAAGGAGCCTCCCTTGGGGAAATGCCTCCATGAGATCCAGCTGTAAGGCATTTCTTCAATTAGTAACCAAGGGTGGGAGGTCCCACTGTGGGTGGTGCCATTCCTAGGCTGGTAGTCCTAGGTTCTAAAAGAAAGCAAGCTTAGCAGCCAGGGGAAGCAAGCCAGTAAGCAGCATCAATTCCTGGCTTTTGTGTCAGCTCCCACCTCCAGGTTCCTACCCTGTGTGAGTTCCACTCCTGACTTCCTTTGGTCATGAACAAAAGTGTAAGCTGAATAAATCCTTCCCTCCCAAACTTGCTCATGATGTTTTGTGCAGAAATAGAAACCCTGAAACCCTGACTAAGACACCACCCATCCATCCATCCATCCATCCATCCATCCATCTATCTATCTATCTATCTATCTATCTATCTATCTATCTATCCATCATTTATTAATCTATCTACCCATCCATCTTCTATCTATCCACCCATCTATCATTTATCAATCTAGCTATTCATCCATCGTCTGTCTGTCTGTCTAATCTGACAGAGTTCTACTCCAGAGCCCAGGCTGACTTTAAACTCACTATGTAGTCCAAATTAGCCTTGAATTTATGGTCCTTATGTGTCAACTTTCCCAGAGCCAGGATTACAAGCATGTGCCAATACTACTGCTTTAGCCATGTTCACTAGTGGGTTTGACAGAGCTCATTCTGTTTTGGGTACTTAATACCAGGAAAGGAATCTGGAGTCTTCTGCCTACATGGCCATGGATTTCCATGAGGCCCTTGGGAGTTCTTCTGCACTCAAATAGCCACTGGCCAGGGACACTGCCTCCTAGCCATGAGGGGATGCACTTTTTATAGTAATGCTAGTTCTGTAGGAGGCTTATCGAGCGTGACAAAAATAACTGGGCACCAGTCTAGGCAGTGCTTCTTGGTTGTGGTGTTAACATGTTATTTGAAAACTGACAATCTTTAGAGATGAGGCAGAGCTACACTACCCCATTGGGTGTGATTACAGCTCCATCTGGCCATCTGGCCTTTGTAGGAAGAACAGCCCCACGTGGCTGTCTCTGTCTCTCTCTGTCTCTGTCTCTCTTTCTCTTTATTCACACAGAATAAGCCTTGTTGGTGTGGTTGAAAAAAGGCGACCATAATCTCAGCTTTATTTAATCTTGCTTTACAGGATAATCTACATTTTAGTGTAAAATCAACACATCAGAGACCACAGAGGAAATAGAAAGTCAGTTCTGACTTGTGGAGGTCAGAAGAGGACACCAGGCCCCTTGGAGCTGAAGTCTCAAGCTGTTGTGTGCTGCCTAGTGTGAATGTTGGGAACTACATCTGAAAGATCAGCAAGTGCTCTTAACTTCTATGCTATCTTTCCAGCCTAGAAAATCCAATTCTTCTCATTCATTCATTCTCTCCTGTTTAAAACAGTACACAAACCAGGCAGCTGAGTTCCTACATTTGTGAAACTCGAAGGGGTCAACACATCCTAAGTGCAGTGGATTAGCATCCTACCAGGAAAACCGCCTTCATGATGAAGAGAGAGCATGGGAAGTCAGTTATTAATGCTTTTGTCTTTCAGTATTTTAAAAATTGCTTGGAATTTCTTTACTTTAAACAGCAGAGCAATGCAGGGGACTTAGGTGGCTTTCTTTTGTCTTCCTTCCTGAAGTTCTGGTTCATTTCAGCTTTTAAATGTTTAGATTTGGAAGATTCTGATACTTACACTCAGGTTAACCCAACTGACACATGGAAAGAAGAATCATACTTTTGTTGTAAACATTCTTTGATTGTGAGAAAAGGATTACAAATATGTAATGTTGCTGGAGATCCATAAGACAATTTGGGAGTCGATTTTTCCCCCTTATCCGAACAAATGGGTTTGCTTACAAAGTCCAACCTAGTAGAAATGCTTGCAATATGGCTTGTGCTTTGTTCTGGTATCTTTTTATTTTATTTATTTTGTTGAGTTTTTTTGTTTGTTTACTTTAAATCATGGTGGTCAGTTTGCCAAGTGTGTTTCTTGCATCAATGAAATGTTACATCCTTATCCCCACCCCTAAAGATGGTAGTTGCATTAATAGGCTGTGTATGAGGCTAACCTTGTATTCTTGGATAAATCCAACACTTCATGCGGATGAGTCACATTTGCTCATATTTTCAGGGAGTTTGGTTTTTCTCTGTAAGGGATGGTGGTTGTGCCGGCTACTCTTATGTCAACTTGACACAAGCTAGAGTTATCTAAGGGGAAGGAACCTCAACTGATAAAATGCCATCATAAGACTCAGCTTAAAATCTTCTTTTTTTAAAAATTAATTCATTTACATAAATAGATCCTGATTGCAGTTTCCCCTCCCTTTTCCTCCACCCCTGTCTCTTTCTTATCTCCCCTCTCCTATTTACATAAATGCATCAAAGTTTTTTTTCTTAGAGAAGGGGAGGCCTACCATGGATATCAACCTACTTTGGCACATCAAGTTTCAGTAGGACTAGGCAAATATTCTCCAACTGAGCCTAGACAAGGCAGCCCAGTTAGGGGAAAGAGAGCCACAGGCAGACAACAGGGTCAGAGACAGCCCGTGCTTCAGTTATTAGGGGTCCTACATGGAGACCAAGCTGTACACCTGCTACATATATATATATATATATATATATATATATATATATATATATATATATATATATATATGTGTGTGTGTGTGTGTGTGTGTGTGTGTGTGTGTGTGTGTGTGTGTGTGTGTGTGTAAGGGGCCTAGACCCATCCCATGCATACTCTTTGGTTGGTGGTTCAGTCTTTGTGAGCCCCCATGGGCCTGGTTAGTTGCTTCTGTTAGGTTTTCTTGTCATGCGTATGATCCCTCTGGCTCCTTCAATCCTTCCTTCCCCTCTTTCAGAAGATTCCCTGAGCTCTGCCTAATGTTCGGCTGTGGGTCTCTGCAACTGTTTCCATCAGAGGACAGTTATGCTAGATTTCTCTCTGCAAGTACAGGAGAAAATCATTAGCTGTGTCAGGGGTTTGCTCTCTCCCATGGGATGGGTCTCAACTTGAGTTAGTCATTGGTTGACATCCCTTCAGTTTCTGCTCCATATTTTCCCTGCACATTTTGTTGGTAGGAAAAATTGTATCCTCATCCCTCTATTGGAAGTCCCACCTGGCTACAGAAGATTGCCTTTTAAGGCTCCATATTCCTTATAGTCTTAGCTAGAGTCACTCTCATAGGTAACTGGGAGTTTCCATTGTTCTAGGTTTCTAGTTTGTCCCAGACATGCCTCTCCATCAATACCATTTTTTTTCTCTCAATTTTCTCTCCCTGTCTTCCCCACACTTGATCCCTCTTCCCCTCCCCCCCCCCCCAATTTCACCTAGTTCCCGCCATCCATATATTCCTGATGTGTATTTTATTTCCTCTTCTTAGTGCGATTCAAGCATCCTTCCTTAGGTCTTCCTTGATATTTAGCTTTTATGGTCTGTGAAGTGAGTGTAGCATGGGTATTGTGTACCTTATGGCTAATATACATTTATAAATGAGTGCATGTGTTTTTCTGTGTCTGTGTTACCCCACTGTCTTAGTAGGTGTTTCTATTCCTGCACAAACATCATGACCAAGAAGCTAGCTGGAGAGGAAAGGGTTTATTCAGCTTACACTTCCACAGAAGCCATGGAGGGATGTCACTTACTGGCTTGCTTCCCCTGGCTTGCTCAGCCTGCTTTCTTATAGAACCCAACACTACCAGACCAAAGATGGCATCACCCATAATGGGCCCTCCTACTGATCACTAATTGAGGAAATGCCTTACAGCTGGATCTCATGGAGGCATTTCTTCAAGTGAGGCTCCTTTCTATGTGATAACTCTAGCCTGTGTCACAAAACCAGCCAGTACACTTGCTCAGGATGATATTTTTTAGTTCCATCCATTTGCCTGCAAGATTCATGATGTCCTTATTTTTAATAGCTGAGTAGTATTCCATTGTATAAACGTACCACATTTTCTTTACCCATTTTTCAGTTGAGAGACATCTAGCTTGTTTAAAGTTTCTGGTTATTACGAATGAAGCTGCTATGAGCATAGCTGAGTCAGTGTCCTTGTGGTATGGTGGAACATCTTTTGGATATATGTCCAGGATTGATATAGCTGGGTCTTGAGGTAAGAACTATCTCCAATTTTCTGAGAAATCACCAAGTTTATTCCCAAAGTGGCTGTACAAGTTTGTATTCCCAACAGCAATGGAGGAGTGTTCCCTTTGCTCCACATCCTTGCCAGCATGATCTGTTGCCTGAGGTTTTGATTTTAGCCATTCTAATGGAGTATCAGAGTCATTTTAATTTTCATTTCCTTATGATTAAGGATGTTCAACATTTCTTTAAGTGTTTCTTGGCCATTAGATATTCCTCTGTTGAGAATTCTCTGTTTATCTCTATACCCAATTATTTAATTAGGTTATTTGATTGATGTCTAATTTCTTGAGTCTTTATATATTTTGGGTATCAGCCCTATGTTGGATGTAGAGTCAGTGAAGATCTTTTCCCAATTTGTAGGCTGCCATTTTGTTCCATTGATGGTGTCCTATGCCTTACAGAAGCTTTTCAGTTTCATGAGGTCCCATTTATTAATTGTTGATCTTAGGGCTTAAGCTGTTGTGTTCTGTTCAGGAACTTGTCTCTTGTATAAATGAGTTCAATGCAATTCCCCATTTTCTCTCCTATCAGATCTAGTGTATTCAGTTTTACATTGAGGTATTTGATATAGTTGGACTTGAGTTTTGTGCAGGGTGATAAATATGGATCTATTTGCATTCTTCTACATGAAGATATCTAGTTAAAACAGCATAATTTGTTGAAGATGCTTTTTTCCCCTCATTGTATAGTTTTGGCTTCTTTGTCAAAAATTACATGTCCATACATAGGTGTGTGATTTATTTCTGGGTCTTTGATGCAATTTCATTGTTCACCCTGTCTGTTTCTATACCAATACCATGAGGTTTTTATTACTATTGCGCTGTACTATGGCTTGAGATCAGGGATAATGATACCTCTAGAAGTCCTTTTATTGTACAGTCTTGTTTTAGCTATCATGAGTTTTTTGTTTTTTCCATATGAAGTTGAGAATTGTTCTTTCAAGGTCTGTAAAGAGTTGTGTTGGAATGCTAATGAGAATTATATTGAATCTATAGGTTGCTTTTGGTAAGATGGCATGGGGGCATTTTCTTAATTACTGATTGACAGGGGAGGGTCCAGCCCATAGTGAATGGTGGACTAGTGGTCCTGGGCTCTATAGGAAATCAGCCTAAGTGAAGCCAGTCAGCAGCACCCTTCCATGGCTTCTGAATCAACTCCTGCCTCCAGAATTCTGTCCTGCTTTGGTTCCTGTCCTAACTTCCTTCAGTGCTGTGGAACTGTAAATAAACTAAATAAACCTTCCCTCTCCACCTTGCTTTTGGTCGTGGTGTTTTTCTCAGAGATAGAAACAACACACTCTACCTAAGACAATGGCCAAGGCTCTTTTGAGATGTCATGTGTGGCTTTGGTGTCAGGTGGCATTGCTTCTTTGATGGAGTTGGGAACTATGCAATAATGTGAGCTTGTGTTCTCCCTTGTCCTCCTCTCCACGTCTTCATTCTTTTCCCCTTCCTTTTCAGCTTCTGTTGCTTGGGAAAGCATTGGTGTAACTTCCTTCCCAGAGGGGTGACCCAATTAATCAACGAAACCGAGTGGATGGGACCTTTCTTTCCTCTACAGGGAATTCTTAATTGCTAGTTTACAGTCTTATTGTAGATCTATTTTCTCTATGGGGTTTTGGTAACACTTAGCTCTTATTTGACTCTCTCCTTTTCATTGGCATCTCTCTCTTTATTCACTTCCTTCTTCCCAACACCCTCTTCTATTTTTATATCATGTGTATTTCACTAGCTTCTGCCCCTCCCCACTTTAAGATCTTATATTGTCTCATGACCCCCTTTCTAGATCTATGACATATACCCATACCTGTTTGTGGGATGAGCCCACTGTTCTTCAAGGTACTGCAACATCAGGTTGATATATGATGTAGGCAGAGCAGGCTCATGGTTCATCCGTATCCATCAGAACTATTTAACATACTGTCCTCAGCAAGGGAAAGAGTCCAAATTTGAAGCAGAAAGAAGAGACACTGCTCCTGATTTTAGCCAAAGGCCTGGATGTGCTGCAAGGAATCAACCTGTGTCCTCATTGAGTGTATCTGATTTCTATGTTCCCTGTTTGATTGAGTTTCCACCTTCATGCTTATTATTTTTCTCCCATCTTCATGCTTTGCCTTAATTTTCTCTTTCTTTTTTCTCTCTCTTTTAAAATATTTTTTTATTTTTATTTATTTTATGAGTATATGTGTTTTGCCTGCATATATATCTGTGTGCCACATACATGAAGTGTCTGTGGAGGCCAGAAGAGGTCACTGGATCCCCTGGAGTTGATGTTACAGATGGTTGTGAACTTCCATATGGATGCAGGGAATCAAACCTTGATCGTCTGGAAAAAGCAACCAGTGCTGTTAGCCATTGAGTCATCTCTCCAGCTCCTGTTTTATATAATGGAACCCAGACTATTAATTCAAGTGATATTTTCACCTTTTAACAAGGCATTTGAAGCAAAACAACTGCCTTCTAAGCCTCATATTAATTATATTCCTATAAGCCTTGATATGATATGCTTTTGATTTTACTTAATAAACACACACACACACACACACACACACACAACTTATTAGAGTGGCTTACAGGCTGTGATCTTGCTTGTCCAACAGAGGCTGTCTCATGGTGGAAAGACCATGAGGTTGGGCATTGTAGCAGTCCCAGTCTGGCACTGGGGTCATGGAGACTCCTAGAGAGCTGTTGTTTTCCAGAATACTTTGGAGTCCTGAGGAGTTGGATTTGACCCTGGCTGCAGCAACATCACAGATCGGTCTGGCAGCAAGACTGAGGATAGCACGTGGGAAGCACAGTTTCCTCTCTAATTCCTTTCATTTAGACTGTCACAAGATGGTGCCACCCACAGGGCGTGCCTTCCTACTTTAAACAATTTGATTGAGAAAAACCTCACCAGAATGCTCAGTACTTTGGGTTTTAGTTGATTCCAGATGCAGCCAGGTTGACAAGCATCACAAAAAAGTATTTTTAAATTTTCTCCGTGACTCCAAAGTCTTTGATCAGTGAGTTTTTTTGAAAGTGTGATTTTCCCTTCAGAACATTCTCAGATTTCCCCCGTTTCTTTCTGTTGATTTCTGACTTCATGATAGTTGGGGAACAACTCTAGTATCGTGAATTTTGAAATTAGTAAGAGGTTCTTCAGGTTTAGTGTGTGATGTATGTTGAAGACCACACTTTGCCCTGTGGAGGCTGTGTTTGGGAGAGAGTGTCTCCATGTATGTTAGTAAGGCTGGCTTCTAGCCCAGAACCTCTCCTAGAGAGTGTTCTGTTTTACACAATGTCCATTATCCCATTTGGGCTTCTAAAACATTTAGCTGCCACTGTAGGATTGCTATTTCTCCCTTCAGTTTGGTTAATTTTTCTTCCAGAATTTTGAGGCTTTGCTATATGTATGTGTTTATTTTTGCCGTGAATTTTTGGCAAATTGATATCACCACTACCACCACCACCACCACCACCACCACCACCACCACCACCACCACCACCACCATCAAATCCTCTCTGTCTCAATTAGATTGAAAAGGTATCTGAAACCTGGTTCTGGATCCCACAAGGCTCCATTTGACTTGTGGAGGCCTCTGTGTGGTCATTACGATGGCCAACTCTGATCTTAAGATGCCTTGCTCCCTGGAGCGAATGTCCTGGATTCTACCTAAAATCTACCCAGACAGACTGGATTCACATCTCACTTCCCATACAATATCACAGGAAGAATGAGCTTTAGTCTCTTTGAGAGGACCATGCTTCTGGAAGTACCCTCGAGTTCTGTGACACAAGAGTCTTGTTCCTGCTGGTGCAAGCCCTTGATCCTTCCCTCCAGCTCTGCCAGCATTCCCTTGCCCTCCCTCACATCTTCAGTAGTGTCAGTGCAGTATCATCCCATCTACCCAGCATCATCTCTATGTGGATTTCATGTGCTTCAGGGCTGGTTTTGGCTGCATCCTCCCTAAGGGTCAAACGGTTCTTACTCTTCTTCCTCTGAGTGAATAGAACATCATACTGTACAGCCATGGTCAGAGGTCTCAGTTAAGTGCTTATCACTTGCCGATCATGAGCTCGTGGACATAGATAGGTGGCTGGACACCCGGGATTCTCACTCTCAGCTTGGTGTGAATGAATAGGCTGCTGTCCCAGAACAAGAACATTATATAGACAAAAGTGTTTGAATGGGGGATGACTTGTGTGTTCTGAGATGCTGTTCCAAAAGATGATATCCCCAACAGCAATGGAACTTCACACCAATGTGGAGTCTGTGGCCTTCCATTTAGTCCCGAGAGTCATTCTATGTGACTTCTAATGTGTGGCGTTGGCCACAGTGAGAAACAAAGGTCATGGCCAAGTTAAGGGGAGAGGAGTGAAAGGCACCTCCTGATGGAGCTTTTGACCATCATGTGCATTACCATGGAGACACAGTTGTCATGACTCTGCATGATCAGCCTTTCCTCAGGGAACTCCTGTTTCTCTGGCCCGGTAAGACCTACTATGGGGCTCAGCACTGCTCTTGGCTGCCTAGCAAACAAAAAGCAGCAGTGAGACTTTCCAGTGCCTCAAGGGTCATGATCTCCAGGGTCCCCCCAACAGGTGTGATCTGAACAACTAGCATCCTTGTCTTCAAGTGCCAAGAATTTGATAAGCACTTGGTGAAAAACTGGTGACATGTTTTTCTTCTTCCAGTGTGTAGTATGTGCTAGAAACTTTCAATGCACACCAGTTAAATACATAATTGAAAGCCACTCTAATGTTTTATGTGTGTATCATTTGGTTGGTAGAGAACATTTACCCTAACACCTATTCTCTGTGTTTTCTCTGAACTGTGACAGAGAAGGGAGCTGTGCCTCAGAGCAGGAGGAAGTCCTGGGAGGTGGGCATTATCATCCACACTGCTCTGAAACCTGGGCCTTCACGTGCTGAATGGCCCAGTCTGCAGTCATCAGTTCTCTGGTTGGAAGATGCGCACACGTGCACTTATGCCCAGGACCAAGGGGTATGATAGGCTGAATATTTGTATATAGCTGCATCTATAGGATGCAAGCAGGGACATTACACAAGAGTCCTGAGATGGAAAGACACTCTTCTGAATTCCTATGATGTCATCTTAACTGACAATCTCTTAAAAATATTTGATCATGCCTACCTCTCCCACTGTAAAGAGTTTTCTCAGACGTATGTCCCTTACATGTTCATTTTTACTAGATTCCCACAATCCTAGATTTCTACCTTTTCCTAGATTTCTATTTCTATTCCTAATGTGAAACATTTCAAGCCACATTTTCTCCTCACCATATCCCAGGAACTCTTTCCACTCATGAACAGCAGCTTCAGGTATGGTGCAAGGGTGCTTTGGGATGGTTGAGGCTCTTTGCTGGTGTATGGGACTGGACTTGACATGAGAAGGATGTGGCGTTCACGATATAAGGTTCAATGATTACAATGCACATATATTCTACTCTTACAGCTGTAACTATGTTATATGTGCATTCTGTGTTTTATTCTGTACACGTGTGCATTGTGTGGTTGATACACATCTATCTATAAGTAACAGTCTGTACACCTCCTTACCTCCCTATCCTTCACATGTACACAGTCAAAAATATTTCTGCCTAGATTTTTGTAAGTTGCGAGGCAAATATATTTTCATATGGAAGGTATAAATATATTTTTTTCTGTGCATAAAATGTTATAAAATGCAAATGTACATACTATCACAAACTCCACGAGACCATACCATGACCATAATAAGTTACAGGTTGCTCTCTTGTGTTTGTTAATAGAGGTGGGGAGGTAGACCTGCTGGGGATAGAGGAAGATTCTGCTCACAGCCAGAGATGACTGGCATGTTGAATTCTGCCACCTTTGCTGGATACTGTTTCCATTAATAGGACACTTGGAGTTATAATGATCTTTTTTTTTGTAAAGAAAAATCTACACAGACACAAGCCCCATAGATCACATAGACTGGCTGCGATCCTGGAACAGGAAAAAAAAAAAAACAGTTTGTTCTAAGGGCCCTCCCATCTCTCCCTTCTTTATGAGGTAGTAATGCAGATTTGATCAGCACTGTGGGTTCCAGGTCATCTTTCTAGGAGCGTCTGAACCCCAGGTTGGACCGCACGGACAAGGCACAATTGCTGAGACACCAGCTCAGACACTACACTGATACTGTTCACAAAATTTACTGCCAGTGACTCTGAATTCCACATTGTTCTTTGTGTTCATTTCTAAGGTAATCGACTAAGCATGTCTTATAGCTTATAGTATTTTAAAAGATGCATTCATTAAAAAGAACCCAAATGCACGTGGGTAGACAAGAGGACCCCAATTTTCTACCATAGTTATTTTCACTTCGCTGGAAGCCAAGTCCTCTTGAACTTGAAAAACCACCAGCAAATTAATCTACAAGGCTTTCATGACATTAATCTAAACTCATGAAACTAGATTAAGTACTGGATTAAGAATCAAATTCAGAAATGCTGCAATCTTAAAAGAAATACGTCTTCAGGCTGTCACGAAGGCAGACTGAACCCCCATGGCAAGTGCACCCAGGAGGGGACTCTAGGGGCTGGAGGGAGCAGCCACTTCCAGGTACGTGCAGTGTGAGCCGGAAGCCAACAGGTGGCACAAATGCATTTGACTTGCACATGGGCCATCGCCCGGGATGCCGCTGCGCCCCCTGCTTTCTATAGCCCAGGCAAGCAGACGCAGGCTGGCGCCTTGGCTCCCTTTGCGAGCCTGGTCTGCCAGGTCCACACGGCCCAGCAGAGTCCAGCTGGGTCCTGAGCTGCGCGCCGCTGAGGACCCAGAGAGCTCCAGGCAGCGCGCCCTCTGCTGGCCGTCCGCGGACTCGCCGTTGTTCCCAGCCTGTTCGGAGAGAACTCAAATTGAGACAGATGGAAAGAGGGGGCAAGGATTGGGACCAGTCAGGGGCAGAGTAGGCGGAGCAGGACTGGGTAGGGCCAGGTAGGGCGTGAGCACTGTGGCTGATGTGAGGCTGGCCCCAGGCACTCCCAGGAGAAATTTCCAGGGCCCACGGATTCACAATTCGAAGTAGCTCGAGACTATAAAGACACCTCTGCAGGCCTTCTGTCAGCTCCTTTTGTTCTCTCCTCCAGATTGGAGAGCACTGCGAACCTGGTAGTATTGTACAGCTCCACACCAGCATTCCGGACCATTCCTTTTGTAAGGCTCTACTTTGAGCTAGCAAGCACGGAGGCAGGAGTGGCTCAGCTGGGGGAAGAGAGCCTGTCGTTCCCAGGTTCCATCTCGCTGGAGAGGAGCCCCGCCTGAACTTGTTTTTAATGTGTCAAATCACAGAGGCAGCTTCCCAGCAGTAAAGTGTGAAGGGGTTACAGCCTCTTGGGCCTCTGGGAAGCCAGACGCAGGTCTCAGCAGAGTGACAGGCGTGTTTCCATGCCAGGCAGCCAGGCAGTGGCCCTGGGCTTTTGATCTTCATCCCACAATTTGTCAATTGGACGCCTCTTCACGCCCATCTTTATCACTGTCAGGGACACCTCTGGCTCCCGTGTCCCTTCCCTGTAGGCCTGAGCTTCTGAGAGGTTCCTGCTAAAGGCCTCTCTTATTCCATACCAGCCTAGGAAGGTGGGGTCCTCACCGGGCTCTGCAGTGTCCGCAAAGCTGAACATAAATTTGACTGCATTAGTTTCCATCCACAACCACCAGAAGTACCTTAGCTCTGTCTCCTAGTGGGACTCTGGCAACTCCCTCCCTGCTGTGGGCAACAGACCTCGCCACTATGCATGGATGGATGGGGTCCACAGGGGTCCATTCCTAGCCTTCCCAGGAGTCTTTGTCTTGGTACCGAGCGATCACTCTTAATCCTTTATATCTAGTGATGTGTTTCTGCTCCTGTTCTCGTTTTTTTTTTTTTTTTTTTTTTTTTTTTTGTAAAGGAGGAAAGTGAGTTAGAACATTATATGCTTACAGAGGATGAAGCAAAGCTGTCAGTCTGTGTGACACTGCAGCAGACCTGGGCAGGCAGGTAAGTGCTCATTCATTCGAAGGAGTATGTGTTCTGATGCTCTGGCCAGAAGAAGGGAGGACTTGGGAATTCTGGCCCCAGGGACACACAGGGCTTAAGACACCCAAATCCTGTCTTGTTACCATCAGTGGGCCCTCCAAGTCTTCAGTGGACTCCTCAAGCCACTCCTAGACCCCTCTTGCCCATACTGAGGGCCAGGGAGATCTCAGGACCAGGCAGAGCTCATAGGAGACGGGAATTCCTTTATCTCAGGCAGGGTGGTGATGAGATTATTTTAGGACGTCGGGCCCATTCTAGGCATCCACCAAACAAGCTGTCAGAAACTGAAAGAAAGTTCTAGATCTCACATACACCAACACTGCAAATGCTTTTTTTTTTTTTTTTAAGGTTTTAATCCCAATCGCTAGATTTTCAAGGAATTGGACCAATGGACTTTAGAGAGGGCCAGACATAAAGGATTTGAAATCCCACCCTTGTACCTAGACTTTGGGGTGTGGAAGGGTCAGGGTCAGGGTGTGGAGCACCATCATGGCTAAGTGGACTCCTGCTGAGTGACGAACACATTTGGTGGTGTTTGAGGGTAAATGTACGAGGCTGACATTTTAAGAAGTCACAACGTTAGCTCATTCCAAAGAGTGGAGCAAACCTAAAGCTTCCTTCCTGGCTTCTGGTGGCAGCTGGTCCAGACTGAGGTCTGACTCAGAGGCAGCACTGACCTTTTAAAAGTCCCTGCAAAGTGCAAGGTGTGAAGCTTTGGAAAAGCAGTCAAGGCTGTTTTCTCTTTAATTGATACCGTTTAAAAATGTGGGTGTGGGCCAGAGCATTAATTGGCAATTACTTTCACGGAAAAATCCAAGAACTGGTGAAAACCAAACAGAAGGGATAAGAATGGTCAGAGCGAAAGACAGCAGCTTGGAAGTCCTGGTGCACATGAGAGGCATGGCCAGGCCATGCGAATGAATCAAGCACAGCTACACCACTCTTCACGCACCATCATCAGATGGACACCCTTCTGGCTCCTGGCAGGCTTGCACTGGCAACAGCTCAGACTGGTATGTGAGTGCCAGGTACTGTGGGTCAGGAGAGCTCTCGTGCTAAATCTTTTAGTGATGCCTCTCAAGGCTCTGTTCCGTTTTATTGATATAATATTTCCCATGCTAGAAAAGGGAATCAGCATGGCATAACTGGTAATGGAGTCCTTTGTGCAAGAGCGGAGCTGACAGCAGACAACAGTTGCTGAGAGCCCTGGCTGGGGCTGGGGAGGGGGCACAGCTCATACAGTGCCTGCTGTACGAGTGGGAGAACCCGAGCTTCATCTTCAGAACTTCTGTGAGCAAAAGGCCAGTGTGGTGGAGTTCCTGTGATGTCAGCGTGCTGGTGGGGGGCACACAGGCTCATCCTGGGGCTCACTTGCCAGTGAGCCTAGCCTAATAGATGAGTTGCACGTTATAGTAAGAGACCCTGTCACAAACAAGGTGAGTGGCACTGAGAAATGACACCTGACAGTGACCTCTGGCCTTTATGTGTATACATGTGCATGCATGTCCTCATAATTGCACCTGCATACTTGCATATATACATTCATAGACAGACAGACAGACAGACAGACAGACAGACAGACAGACACACACACACACACACACACACACACACACATGCTCCTCAGCACTGCAAAAGAGAAATAATTACAACAACAAAAAAATGAAGTAAGACAGAGAAACTCACATGCTGTAACATTTTATGAGATAAAAACAAGGAAGAAAAATCACATGAGCAGAACACATGCAAGTTTACAAAAATTATATACACACATACATTTGTATACAAAATATGTTGTGCATATATAATATATTAAGGGTGTATTATATATATATAGTATGTATACATATATATAGTATATGTACTTATATATATTTTGAAAGCTACACAGGAAAATAAGACAGTATATTAGTATGAAGTTACCCTTTCATGCTTCAGTTTTTCTAAGGGTATGTTTTACTTCCACATTCTCAAAATGTGGTAAGGATATCCCACCTGAAGGCAGTTAGCTCACCTGCCAAGCCTGCACCCTGACAGTGTTACCGGGGCATGGTGTGATTTAATGCTGTTGTTTACTAAGAGTCCTTTGTCTTTCTCCCATGGCTTTTCCGCACCACCCAGACCCTGAAGGCTTCTCATGACATAAAGGTCCCAGATAACTGACAAGAGTTCAGAGCACAGCTCTGGAAGAGCAGGTCTAGGTGCTTTAATAATAAAGCCACCATTCCAGAAAACGTTTTGGCAAGCAGATGGCAGATGAGGAGACAGGAACCTTGGCTGACACACCGACCATCATGTGGCCACTTTTGCTGGAAGGTTGAGCAGAGGGTGGCTTCAGAGTCAGGGCACAAGAGAGTCACCAAGCAGACTTCCCTTCAGCTATGCTAAAGGTCTACTCCTATGAAGTGTTTTGCATGGATGTGCAAATGTGTGGCTGTTGGTCAATCCTCTGAGCTGTAGACCAGTATGTTCTTTGAGCAAAGGGTTACTGACAGGATATGAGCATTTTTTTTTAAATAAAGTACATGGGCTTAGTTTTCCCCCAAATAGTCAGAACACAGGACATTTGAAACAACCAATAAGAAAAGTTCCTGCAGAGGCCTAAGAGACTGTCACAGTATTTTATATTTATGTTATTTTATGCTTAACCTTAGTTTCATAATATTTTTAAAAATTTGTTTTTATTTTCTGTCTGAGTGTTTTGCTGCATGCATGTATGTGCAACACACGTGTGCTTAGTATCTTTGGAGTTCAGAAGAGGGCATCAGATTCCCTGGAACTGGAGTTATAGATGGTTGTGAGCCATCATATGGGGGCTGAGAACTGAATGCAGGACCCTGGAGAACAGCTGGTGCTCTTAACCATCTCTCCAGACTACATAGTAATTATTATTATTATTATTATTATTATTATTATTATTTTGAGACAGGGTTTCTCTGTGTAGCCCTGGATGTCCTGGAACTCACTCTGTAGATCAGGCTGTCCTTGAACTCAGAAATCTGCCTACTTCTGCCTCCCAAGTGCTGGGATTAAAGGCGTGTGCCACCACTGCCCGGCGCATAGTAATTATTTTAAATTATGTTTCTTGCTAACAAGTTTTCTCCCACCCTTAACTTTGTTTGCATAAAAAAATAGACCCCTCTTCATATTAATGAGATGATATACTCTTAATTGACTTACTTGCAAAAGAAACGTCTTGGAATCAGCAAGTCTTTGAAAATTATTTCATTTGTGTATTTTTCTATGTATGTGTGTACACATGTGCATGTTTTCTCATGTTATGGCATGTGTATGGGGGTCAGAGGTCACCTTGAGGAGTCAGTTCAGTTGTTATCTTCCACCATATGGGTCTAAGGAATTGAACTCAGGTCATCAGCCTTGATGACACCACGCCTTTACCCTTTGAGCCATCCCGTCAGCCTCTAAGCTGGTGAAGGCCATCTTCAGAAAGTAGAGTACAGTGGTGTTGTGGCCAGTGCCACAGTTTCATAGAGGACGTAAGGTGTGCAGGTGAGGCGAGTCTTGGGACTGGAGATGTGAAAATGAACTACTGTAGTGCTGTGGGTTTGTGTCTGCCTAGAAGATGCACACATCCTAACCTGCAGTTCTCCAGACTGTGTCTTCACTGTAAACAAGGCTTTTATATGAGTGATCAAATTAAAATAAGTTTTTTTTTTTTAGGGTGGACTGGATCCAGTGTGACCCAGTCCTTATGTAAAAGGGAAACTTGGACACAAAAACATACACACACAAAGGGAAGATGGCTTGGAGAGAGAACCATGGACCACTGTTGAGTATTACAGAGAAAGAGGTCCAACAAAATAGTGGGGAAATCCGGAAAACCACCCAGAGACACAGACCTGGGTCAAGAGTGGGCATACTCAGGATGTGAACTGTTTATATTTTAGGGTGACAGTCTGAAGGGAGCAATAAACCCAGGTACTGAAGGAGTATCTCCAAGGAGAAACATCATGCTGGCGACTGAGCTCCTCGTTTCGATAGTATCTCTAAAACAGCAGATGTTATCTGTACAAAGTGGAACACACCTTTAATCCTAGCATTCAGAAGCCTTCGGCAGGGTGATCTCAGCTTTGAGGTCAGCCTGGGCTGTAGAGAAAAGCCAGTATGGGTTATATAGTAAAACTTTGTTTTTTTTTAAAAAAATCAAAACTAGCTAATCAACTAAATATAAAATGGCAGATCTCAAGGACAAGCTAACAGTGAGTGATTACACACACACACACACACACACACACACACACACACACACACACACACACACATATATATCCTGCAATTAGAAACTCCAGGAAACGTCCGTCCATTATAGGAAAAGTATAGGATTCTACTTGTTTGTACCTGCCTTTTCTAGGCTTCATAATCAGCCAACCCTGTTTGGGAGGTAGAAGGGAGAGACAAGGAGCGAAGGAAAACCCAGGGATAGAGGGAGAGCATTAGGAAGTAGAAAACTGTGTATACACACACACTCAACTATTTGCAGACAGAAGAATAAAATTCCAGCTGTCCCATAAAATCGCACAGGATTAAATGGTGCAGTAAGTGCATCGGTCAGATGAGTAGAAGGAAGAACTAAAGCAAATCAGTAATAAGGCCCAAACTGACAAGTCAGTCAGCATCAACACAGTGTATTACTGACTCAGAGACCAACAATAAGCAGGACAGTGAGTAACATGACCAATTACAAGGCAGAGTGAGGGTGGGTGCTGATAAGAGCTCTTTTTCTATTTTACTCTCTGATTAAAATCCAAAATTCAAATATATTGTTTTGCCAGTTAAAGACAATTTAAAGTTTTGAGAAATTTACTAACTTGGAAAAACTCTCTCTCTCTCTCTCTCTCTCTCTCTCTCTCTCTCTCTCTCTCTCTCTCTCTCTTTTTCTCTCTCTCTCTCCATTACATGCCATTTTAAATCTAAATCTATATGGTGTTTAATTGCTGGCCACCCTGCTCCCTTCCTCTTGCAAGAGGTAACTGCTGTGAAGGAACAAGACCTTAAATCAGCTGTCTAGCCAAGCCGGCAGTTACTGCCATGTTGGCACAACCAATTCCCAACACAGTGTCTTTATGGTGCCATTTCCAGTGACTTCTGCTCTCAGTGATGAGGAGCCCTCTAAGAGGGGAGGATCTACCCGCTGGCAGCCACTGAGAGCCTCCCTCGCTGCAACCCGAGTCTTAATGCCATACCTATGCACAAGGAGACTTGACCAGAGTTATTTTCATACCACTACATCTCTTGCCAACCAGACTTCATGCTTGCCTGGAGCTGCACCTGCGAAGAGGTCCAATTTCTTTGGTTTCTGACAAACAAACTGTTCCCCAAGCTGCAGAAACCAATACATGAGAAATACGAGTAAGAGACAGGGAGGGGTTGTCTCAGGGTTTTATTGCTCTGAAGAAACACCATGACCAAGACAACTCTTATAAAGGAAAACGTTTAATTGGGTCTGGTTCATAGTTTCAGAGGTTTAGCCCTTTATCATCATGGCAGGAATCATGGCAGTTTGCAGGTAGATGAGGTGCTGGAGGAGTCGAGTGCTCTACCTCTTGATTCAAAAGCAGCCAGGAGGAGACTGGATTCCACTCTGGGCAGAGCTTGAGAATATGTCCTCAAAGTCCCGCCTCCACAGTGACACACTTCCCCCGATAAGACCACACCTCTTTATAGTGCCACTCCCCAGGCGCCAAGATTTCAAGCACAAGAGTCTATGGGGGCCAAAGCTATTCAAACTGCCATGGGGTGAAGGCTGATGTGGCAGGTGGGAAAAAGCCAGGTACATTTGTTGTGAAATGTAACTGTCTTAGCCATTGTTGCTGCCACAAAACACCATGACCAAGGTAATAGAAGAAAGCATTTAATTTGGGGCTTGCCATTCCACCTAAAGTAGGCAGGCAGGCATGGAGCTACAGAAGTAGCTGAGAGCATGCATCTGATTCGCAAACACAAGGGAGAAGGAGATAAAGAGGGAGAAAAGGAGGGAGGAGAAGGAGAGAGGGAGGGAGGGGAGGGAGAGAGGGAGAGGGAGAGAGGGGGAGGGAGGGAAGGAGGGAGAGAGAGTTAGTTAACTAGGAATGGTATGCACATTTGAAATATCAAAACCCCATAGTAGTACACCTCCTCTAATAAGGCCACATCATGTCCCCTTTCTAAACAGTTCCACTGACCAGAGGTCAAGAATTCAGATATGGCCATTCTCACTCAAATCTCCATGGCATTTTGCCTGGGCTTTCTCAGGTGAAACAACCCCCAACACCCGTCAGGCTACACTCCTGGAGTCCCAGAGTCAGGCTTGAAGTGACACAGTTCCCTTAGTCAGCAGCTCTCATTTCTGAACCTAGACACCCCAAGGGATGAAGTGGCCAACTGACCTGTTTTCAGCCACCTGGTGACTGCAAGATGAATGCAGAGACACTAGGGCCTCTTAAATCTTCACGACTCATTCAAAATTCCTGACATTATGGGGCTGGACCAGACCTAGGATGACAGTTATGTATAGCAATTCACTTTCAGGTATATTAGTAACCATATAGAATGTCATAGATAAGCATTATTTTTTTCTATAACTGTGGAGTGACGAATAAACAACATACAGATACAACATACAGCCTGAGACTTCCTTTCTAAAGAACTGGTATGACAACCTTGAAATGCCGAGTCAGGAAACAGACACACCCAACTCAAGGCCAGCCTGGGCAGGTGGTCCACCTCTGTGTCGCCTATACATGGGCCCCCTCTGCAGTCTGAGTGAGAGTAAGGAGGACCATACCAGAAACTATTCCTCCAGTGTCCTCTCTGTCAATGGGAAAGCACAGAGTGGTTACTGAATATTCTAGAACTCAATGTTATTGATCTGGAGAGACAGGAACACCCAGTCTCAAAAGGGAAATCTGAATCACCAACATCTAACCTTGATATACACAGTTAGATGCCAGGTTACTGATGACAAAGAAATGTCCCAAATTCCCCTGGGGGCATGGGTGAACAGATACAACACTGGCATCAGAATTGGAAACACAGAAGCTTAAAATGAGATGAGCCCTCATAGATAGTGTGTTGTCCAGCTCTGTTCACAGTAGTTAGGAATCTCAGGGCCCCATAGCCCCTTAAAAGTGATCAGGGAACATTGAATGAGGGGGAAGAAGGGAGTGCTACATCAAGCATGGTAATGGGCTCTTAGAAGCAGGGTTCCCGAGAAAGCTGGGCTTTCTGGCTCCAGGTTTGGTCTTCATCCTGAATTTAATGAGGAAAGATTTGGAGACACATCAGAACACGGAATTGCATGTAAGTTTCCTGTTGAGCTCTCTGGGGATGTTCCAGAAGAGGCTTTCACCATCTTATTTTCTAAAGAATGGTTTCTTGAAAATTAACACAGGAGCACATCACCTCTAAGAACACTGAAAACACACAAAACACACAGGGGTTACACATGCTGACTTCTGAAGAGGTGGCTAACCTGGGCTCCTTTGTCCTCCTGTCCATTGTCCCGAGATCTCACCATTACGGGTCATGGCTGCAGGAGATAATCCCACAGTGGTCACCACCACAGACAGAGCCTTCTGTCTGCATAAGGGGGAAACCCACAGCCATTTATTTTTTTCCACTAAAATAAACAGCTCCGTGCTGACATTTTTCTCTGGGCGCTGTTTCCCACACCCTCATCTTCATGTCTCAGGTTCTCATTTTATTTTAAAAATTAACCTTTAATTGGGATTTCTATTTTCTCTTTGAAGAGCAATTTAGGATTTTGTTCTTGAGATGGAGTAATTGGTTCTAGTTTTACATTTGTTATTTGCTTCTAATTTGCCATTGTTTTTCCTTAACTGCAGTATAAAGGCAGCTTTCACTATGCTCATTAATGGTTTCTTTGGATACTGGGATATGATTATTTTTTTGTAGTGTTTGCTTGTTATTCTACGAGACAGTATCCGCTGTCCTCGGGAAAGCAGTTTGCTAGATAGCCATTACCCAATCATTTATTTAGCTTGATTTACAAAACCTGCTGGTTTTCTCCACTTAATCTGTCAAAGGCTGGGGAAGCATTTATTTCTGAGGAGTCTTGATGTAAACCGAGACTCTCCCTGATTTCCAGCAGCCTTCTCCCTGTTGAAACTAAGTAAAGCTTGTGACGGCAGTTTCCTCTCTGTGTGGCAGGTAGGTCCTGTGAATTGACACAGCTGTCTCGACATCCTACATTTGTCTCTGGCTGTGTTGACTGGGTGACCACCCTGATTTCCATACCTCCTCTGTGCCAGGGGATTTCTCTCCCGTTCCTTGGCAGTGTCTCCTCTGTGGCTCTCAGGAAGGCCAGAGGACACCCTTCCTGTTGGCCTGAGCATGTCTGTAGTCTCTGATGCCCAGTGTCCAGCCCTGATCCTGTCGGTCTGTCTGTCCTGTGGTGCTGAATGAGGATCTGTCCCATGGAGAAGATTCTATCTCTATCCAGGATGAACCAAGACCTCAAAAGCCAAGACCTAGAATGACAGACTCATGACTCTCATTTTAACAATTACTAGTGATGGGGCTGGTGAGATGGCTCAGCGGTTAAGGGCACTGACTGCTCTTCCAGAGGTCATGAGTTCAAATCCCAGCAACCACATGGTGGCTCACAACCATCCATAATGAGAAACAAACAAACAAACAAACAAACAAACCAACCACTATGGGCTGGAGCGAGCAGAGCAAGACGGAGAAGGGAAGGGAAAGTGTGTGTGTGTGTGTGTGTGTGTGTGTGTGTGTGGAGCAATTACTAGTGATGTTTTCAGATTCTGTGAACTGGTGAAGACACCATGCTTCCCGTTATTACCTGGATCTTTTACTCAGACTCCTGCAGCACTGAGTAGGGGTTTTCCTATGTAAAATCGGTTCTCAGACGTGCACCGTATGCACTAGAGATCCCTAGATCTCTGCACTTCTATGAACCTGGAGAAAACCTCACTAACCAGGCTGTAAATAGAGTTGGTATTTTAAGCATTCGGCTGATTTTAGTAAATTACATTAACTGGGAGAGGCAACTTGCAGGGCTGGAGAGACGGCTCATCAGTTAAGAGCATTGGCTGCTCTTTTAGAGGACCTGAGTTCAATCCCCGGCACCCACATGACAGCTCACTACTTTCTATAAATCCATTTTCAGGGAATCCAACACCCTCTTTTGGCCTCTGAGGGCACTAGACATGCATGTGATATACAGATATACATGCAGGCAAATTGTCCATACATGTTAAAAATTAATAAAAATCTAATTAGTATGAAAGTACTGGCAGAGGCGTTGGAGAGAGGGGAATCACTGTGTTGTGACTGTTGCTATGAGGAGTTCTATATACAGAAGAGATCTGCATAACCCAAAACAGTGACAAAGCCAGGCTTTGAGGTCATCACATAGGAGAAGGACTTGCAAGCACATCTCTGCAGGCCTCTTATCTTGGAGTTTAGAAAAATTGATGATTTTGTTTAAATAAGCAGGTTGTTAACATTAATAATAAGTTAAAATAAACGTATAACAGTAAACATTCACCAAGCCCCTGGGAAACAGGAAGCCAGCTATTTCTCTTTGTTGCAGGCATACATCTGTGGATCTAATTTTTATGGGATGTAGGAAGCAGGGCTGTTTCTAGAAGAGACATGAGTTATAGACCTAGAGGATATTGGTGGATATTGGGTATTGACCTAGTGCCATTGGTGCAAGCTAGAGGAGATGACCTGAAAGGCAGAGGTGTGCATTTGGGAATAACTTGTTGTAGCAACTGCACCATTTATGTTCTTACCTGAGTGATCTTAGCCTGCTTTCCAAAGCAAGTAGACTTAACTCCGAGTCAAAATCTAATAATTCTGAGGTGGATGAGGGTGGTAGGTATAGGGGTGGCCCCCAGTAAGATCTAAAGCTCAAACATTGAGCTCAGAGCTGAGAATGAAGCATAACTACCTCCCATGCACCCCAGATGGAAGGAACTGGTGAGAAAAACTTTGGGTACATTCAGAGCTGGCAATTGGTAAATCATTGCTATGATCAGAGAGAACCACTGTTAGCGTTAATGATAATTCTCTTTTTATTTTGAGAGAGAGAGAGTCTCACTATGCAATTATGGCTGGTCTAGAACTGACTGTGAAGACCAGTCTGGACTTAAACTCACAGAACTCTGCCTGCCTCTACCTCCAGAGGGCTGGTATTATAATGGTGTGCACCCCACACCCAGCTAATGATAAGTTCTCTAAGTTTATGTAGTAAATGCTCTGGATGTTCATTTTCATGTAAGAAAAGAATTTGATCTCATAATTAGGAGTTTTTAGATTCTCTCTTGTTCTCTTGCGTATCTTGAGTAAAAACTGTTAAACAAGCCAGCTGAACCACTCGTATGCCCGGGACTGGCCATCATGAATACTCTACAGATGCCTTGAGGAGACTACACAACTGTTAACAGCTGCTTGCTGCAGGCCTGAAAGAGCAGCTTCAAACAGTTTGCACAGGACCCTTGTTTAGGGAATGGTACTTCCCACAGTGAGCTGGATCTTCCTATATCAATAACTAGGACAATAGTTCATAGATGTGCTCCCAGGATAACCCCATTAATACTGTCTTCCCAGGTGATTCTAGGCTGTGTCAAGGTGATGATGAAAGCTGACCAGTATACTTCTTTTTAGCAGGATGGGATGAGCTCATAAGGAATGAAGTAGCACAGACAGAGGAGTGGCAGGGTCAGAGGCAGCAGAGTGGTGGCATGACATGCACAGGAGTCGCAGAGAGGCAGACTGTTCAGCATCTGAGGGCTCAGCAGGACGAGGTACAAAGGTGGGAGAAGAGTCTGCAATATGGCAGTTGGAGGCAGAACCACAGGATGAGCAGTCAAGAGCTTGAGGTAAGGTCTAAGGCAAAACAAGTGGATGATGGAGAGAGAGAGAGAGAGAGAGAGAGAGAGAGAGAGAGAGAGAGAGAGAGAGAGAGAGAGACCTATCAAATCTTTAGAGACAGGGTGTCAGACACCCCAGTCCCCAGGGTGATGACAACATTGGCTGTTGTCAAGAGCTGGAAGTCATTGACCTAGGCCTGCCTGGAAGGAGCCACCAGGAGCTGAGGAATCCTCATTTCCTGACCTGCAGGAAGGCCACAACACTAGGGGCACTACATAATGCAGCAGGTTCTGCCCACTGCTGATCTTGCCTGATGCTTCTATTTACTGTCAAATGCTGAGGGATATACAAGCCACTAGAGACTTTGCAGGGGTTTCCATGATAACTGTCATGTGCTTTTCTGTCTTCTCTTTAATCCCACTGGGAGAGACACAATCCCTTATTCCATGAAGACTCACATACAGTCTTTTTGGGCCCCGGTGGTCAGTGAGTATAGGGGCAGCTTTAGGATTCAGGCATATCTGAAGAACACAGACCTGTACCCCTACCCTCAAATTCCAGTGGAAAAAAAATGTTTGTTTCTAGTGTGTACGCAGATGGTTCTATTCTTGTTCCTCCTACTGGCCATCCCACCTCACAGGGACTGCACATAGATCCGGCAAGGAGCAAGGGACACTGACAGAACACAAGGAAATCGAGGAGCTGCCAGGCAAACCATCCTCCAGGGAGCAAGGACAAGCCCAGAGAGAATAATGCTTTCAAGCCCCAAGTATGTGGAAGTGACTGGAAGCAGAAGTGTCACATACTTCCTCTTCCCCTTGAAGCAGCTGGACTGTGTGGTTTGTGGACCTTGGCTTTTTTGCCTGTGTTGTTTGTCCATTCTGCACAAAGCATGGCTGCGATGGACTCAGGCAGAGAGGCAGGAGTAGGCTTAGATTTTTCTCTAAACCTACTTTCTTAAACGCATCAACCTCCCTTCTAGCCCATCAACCAGAGGTAGGAGAGAGAGGTTAATAGAAAAAGGGGTTGTGGATCTGTTTGGTAGTAGTTCTTTGGAGGCAATTCCACTCTTCCTTGTCAGGATACCAGCAGTCCAGCTCAATAGCAAACACCAAACGTGAATGCGTAGCAGCAGCTCAATACAGAAGAAACCAAGAGGCTCAGCCAAATCTGCTCGAGTCCAAAGAAGCAGCATGAAGCAACCAGAGTGCCATGAGAAGTTCTTTGGTGCTTTTCTCTCTCTACGGAGTCATGACGAGTGAAGATCAGCTAAAATCAGCCAAGTGTTGCAAGGTGAACCAATGCAAGAGTGTCCTCACACTCTCTGAGGAGTTATGTTTATGTTCTTTCTAAACATCATGCTCCCTCTCAAGCATCCACTGTGGGAAGCCACATATGCCATTACAAGGTGGCACTGGCTACTGCTGGCCACCATGCTTAAGTTTGGGTAAACAACCAATGTGTACATATGCAGTAAAGTTTTTTGCCAAGTCACTGCCTGGCCCGGGCATGTTATTGAGGTTCTGTGAGGTACTGAGAGCATAACCAATCGGATGTGAGACATGTAAATGAGGTAGCAAATGAATAACCAATCGGATGTGAGACATGTAAATGAGGTAGCAAATGCATAACCAATCCGGGTGTGAGACACGCCTCTCCTAGGCCTATATAAGCAGCACCAGTTCTGGGCTTGGGGTCTTTTCGCCTCTGCAATCAAGCTCTCCCAATAAACGTGTACAGAAGGATCCTGTTGTGGCATCTGCTTTGCTGGCGAGTCGGACCCTCACAATCCACTCCAGCAAAACATCACATGCACCTTCACAAGACAGCTTCTAGGAAAACACCACGTGTTTGTTCTTAGCAAAACATACTATCACATGCCTACTTAGGCAAAACACCCTCTCATAAGACAGCTTCCAGAAAAACATCACACACCACACCACTGAGTCTCCAAAGAAACCAGACATTTCTACTTCAGCTAGGGCTCAGAGGACAATGTTTAAAGACATCAATATTATGAAGAAGGGAAAGGAGGAAATTCTCCAGAGGAGAGGATATAGGGATGGAGATCCAAGTCTGCATTTTATCTGTGCAGTTTGTGGCTCAGCCTCAGAGTGACATGTGTGGGGAGATGCCCAAGTTCCTAGCAAAATGTGGGGAGCCGCCCTCACATTCGCCGTTGCAAGATGGCGCTGACATCCTGTGTTCTAAGTGGTAAACAAATAATCTGCACATGTGCCCAGGGTAGTTCTCCACTCCATGTGCTCTGCCTTCCCCGTGACGACAACTCGGCCGATGGGCTGCAGCCAATCAGGGAGTGACACATCCTAGGCGGAGGATAATTCTCCTTAAAAGGGACGGGGTTTCACCATTCTCTCTCTTGCTCTCTTGCTCTTGCTCTCTTGCTCTCTTGCGCTCTGGCTCCTAAAGATGTAAGCAATAGAGCTCTTGCTCTCTTGCGCTCTGGCTCCTGAAGATATAAGCAATAAAGCTTTTGCCGCAGAAGATTCCAGTTTGTTGTGTTCTTCCTGGCCGGTAGCGAGAACGCGTGTAAGAGTTGGTGCTGAGACCTGGGACGAGAAGACCCGGGACGAGAAGACCTGGGACGAGAAAACCCGGGACGGAATTTACCATCACCGGCGCAAGGAAGATCCCTCATTCCGGAACCAGAACTGCGGGTCATGGTAATGAAGTGTTCCCGTAAAACAGACTGTTGAGAATGATCCAGCCTGGATTCAGAACTCTTCAGCTGGGGAATGGTGGTAATGAAGTGTTCCCGTAAAACAGACTGTTGAGAAGGATTCAACTGCGTGAATTCAGAACTCTTCAGCTGGGGAACAGGGTACCCGTAAGTATAGCTTTACAAGGTAAGTCTGGTCTTGAACTTTCTAATGAAATTCAAGACAGTCTATCAGAAGTAAAGTGGGAAATAGCTTTACAAGGTACGTCTGGCCTTGAACTTTCTAATGAAATTCAAGACAGTCTATCAGAAGTAAAGTGGGAAATAGCTTTACAAGGTATGTTTGGCCTTGAACTTTCTCTAGTGTTAGGAGCCTTTTTGTTCCTTTTCACATGTTATCAAGCGGTTAAGGCAGGGATGAAAATTCTGGATGAAATTCAGGGCAATCTATCAGAAGTAAAGCGGGGAGAGAGAGTAGGAGCAAAGAGGAAATATGGTACACAAAATAAGTATACAGGCCTTTCCACGGGTCTTGAACCCGAGGAAAAGTTTAGGTCAGGTAAGAATACCTGGGGAGAGATTAGAAGGAAGGAAAAGAAAAAAGAAAAGAAAAAAGATCAATTAGCGGAGGTCTCTAGGAGAAGGAGCCTATACTCATCACTAGATGAGCTCAAGGAGCCAGCTCTTAGTAGCTCTGAATCAGATGAAGAATTCTCCTCTGAATAAACAGACTTGGAGGAGGAAGCAGCTCATTATGAGAGAAAAGGGTACCAGCCAGATAAAATGCTAGCTAATCAGTTAAGGAAAAAGCCAAAAGCGGCTGGCGAAGGCCAGCATGCTGCTCAGCCTCCGGGCAGTCGGCTTCAAGGTCATAGTGCACTTCCGCCCTATGTGGAGCCCCCGCCCTGCGTAAGGTGTCAGCCCTGCGCAGAGAGGCAATGGACAGAGAGGTAATGCGCAGACTTGTTCATTCCAAAGGAGGAACAAAGGAAAATACAACAGGCATTTCCGGTCTTTGAAGGAGCCGAGGGTGGGCGTGTCCACGCTCCGGTAGAATATGTGCAGATTAAAGAGCTTGCCGAGTCGGTCCGTAAATATGGAACCAATGCTAATTTTACCTTGGTGCAGACAGGCTTGCCGGCATGGCACTAACTCCTGCCGACTGGCAAATGATTGCAAAAGCCGCTCTCCCTAGTATGGGCAAATATATGGAATGGAGAGCTCTATGGCAAGAGGCTGCACAAGCGCAGGCCCGAGCAAACGCTGCTGCTTTGACTCCAGAGCAGAGAGATTGGACTTTTGACTTGTTAACGGGTCAGGGAGCTTATACTGCTGATCAAACAAACTACCACTGGGAAGCTTATGCCCAAATTTCCTCCACGGCTATTAGGGCCTGGAAGGCGCTCTCCCGAGCAGGTGAGGCCACTGGACAACTAACAAAGATCGTCCAGAGACCTCAGGAGACATTCTCAGATTTTGTGGCCAGAATGACAGAGGCAGCAGAGCGTATTTTTGGAGATTCAGAGCAAGCCGCACCTCTGGTAGAACAGCTCATTTATGAGCAAACCACACAGGAGTGCCGAGCGGCCATAGCCCCTAGAAAGAACAAAGGTTTACAAGACTGGCTCAGGGTTTGTCGGGAGCTTGGGGGACCTCTCACCAATGCAGGCTTAGTGGCCGCCATCCTCCAATCCCAAAAATGCTCCATGGGCAGAAATTAATCAACTCATAGATCTTGTTCAGAAACAACTAGATGTATTATGGCAAATAACTCAGCTGGGATGTGAACAAAAGTTTCCGGGATTGTGCGTTACTTCCATTCAGTATGTTAAATTTACTAGGGCAGCTAATTTGTCAAAAAGTCTTTCTCAGTATATGTTACAGAATTGGACAGCTGAATTTGAACAGACCCTTCGGGAATTGAGACTTCAGGTCAACTCCACGCGCTTGGACCTGTCCCTGACCAAAGGATTACCCAATTGGATCTCCTCAGCATTTTCCTTCTTTAAAGAATGGGTATGGGTGGGATTATTTGGAGATATACTTTGCTGTGGATTAGTGTTGCTTCTCTGGTTGGTCTGTAAGCTTAAGGCCCAAACTAGGAGAGACAAGGTGGTTATTGCCCAGGCACTTGCAGTACTAGAACATGGTGCTTCCCCTGATATATCTATGCTTAAGCAATAGGTCGCTGGCCATTCAGCTCTTGCACCCCACGAGGCTAGTCTCATTGCACGGGATAGAGTGAGTGTGCTTCAGCAGCCCGAGAGAGTTGCACGGCTAAGCACTGCAGTAGAAGGGCTCTGCTGCATATATGAGCCTATTCTAGGGAGACATGTCATCTTTCAAGAAGGTTGAGTGTCCAAGTGTCCTTCTCCCCAGGAAAAACGACACGGGACCAGACCAGGACCCCTCTGGGTGATGAGCCTGGGAGGAGGTTATGTGTACGGCTCCTTTACCTGCACACTGGGGATTTGACCTCTATCTCCACTCTCATTAATATGGGTGGCCTATTGCTCTTATTAAAAGAAAAGGGGGATCTGTGGGGAGCCACTCTCACATTCACCATTGCAAGATGGCGCTGACATCCTGTGTTCTAAGTGGTAAACAAATAATCTGTGCATGTGCCCAGGGTAGTTCTCCACTCCATGTGCTCTGCCTTCCCCGTGACGACAACTCGGCCGATGGGCTGCAGCCAATCAGGGAGTGACACATCCTAGGCGGAGGATAATTCTCCTTAAAAGGGACGGGGTTTCACCATTCTCTCTCTTGCTCTCTTGCTCTTGCTCTCTTGCTCTCTTGCGCTCTGGCTCCTAAAGATGTAAGCAATAGAGCTCTTGCTCTCTTGCTCTCTGGCTCCTGAAGATGTAAGCAATAAAGCTTTTGCCGCAGAAGATTCAGGTTTGTTGTGTTCTTCCTGGCCGGTAGCGAGAGCAAAAAACAACACATCTCAACAACCATAAGGCTGGAGAATAGAGTAACTTATTTAGCTTCAGTCTACTATGGGGCAGATGAGGTTTGGGATGGGAACTAGAAAAGGTGAGTTGCCTCTAGGAAAAGCCATTAGTTGCGGTGCTAGGTCAGAATCTGAGGTCTTTGTCACATGTCATTCACAGTGTCTGGGGAGTTTAAAAAAATACCAAGTATTTGGGTATACTGGCTGGTTTTGTGTGTCAACTTGACACAAGCTGGAGTTATCACAGAGAAAGGAACCTCTCTTGAGGAAATGCCTCTATGAGATCCAACTGTAAGGCACTTTTTCAATTAGTGATCAAGGATGGGAGGGCCTGAAAGCCCATTGTGGGTAGTGCCATCCCTAGGCTGGTAGTTTTGGGTTCTATAAGAAAGCAAGCTGAGCAAGCCAGGGGAAGCAAGCCAGTAAGTAGCATCCCTCCATGGCCTCTGCATCATCTCTTGCTTCCTGACCTGCTTGAGTTCCAGTCCTGACTTCCTTTGATGATGAACAGCAATGTGGAAGTCTAAGCTGAATAAAAAACCCCTTTCCTCCCCAACTTGCTTCTTGGTCATGACTTGTGCAGGAATAGAAACACTGACTAAGACAGTGGGGAAGAGAAAATGTGTTAATATTTAGGAAAAAAAGGTAAAAGAAGGCAGGGAAAACATGCTTGGAGACAGAATGGGCAGCAATCTTCAGAGAAGGCGGGTAAGCATGCTCACAGTCAGGACAGACAGCAACCTTCAGGTCAGCTATGGGGTCGGGACTACCAAGCAACCTACATGTTCACGGATGCAGATGGGCAGGACCCATCCAGAAAAGAAGCAGTACAGGAAGAATGAGTTTTAGGGATGGAAAAGAAGCTTGATGAATTCTAGCACGGTGTAACAGCCAGGATATTGTGAAAGACATGGACTTGTGACCGAACAGTGGAAAACTGAGGGAAAGATGGTGTATATACATTTAAAAAGACCTTCAAATGCTTCTGTCTTTAAGTTCTCAAGTGTTTTGGTTTTTATATTTCTGCTTCTTAGATTAGACTATTTAGTGTGTCTTTATAATTTTTCACCTATTTAGTGTGTTTTTTTATAATTGCTCATGGAATCGCTTCTGTGATAGCGGCTGCTTCAAATCTGTGAGATAATTCTGGCATCTCTGTCATTTCAGAGTTAGCATCTGTTGATAGTCTTTTCTCTCTTAGTTTGGAATATCCCTGTCAAAATAGAGCAAATGAGCCAGGGATGTATGCCAAAAGTACAACATATGGTGTAAAAAGAACCCCAGTATTTAACCTAATCATAGGAACTTGGTTTTCACTCAGACACCAGCTAATATAATTAATTCATAGTCTTAATAGAATAAAGGGGAAGGAATATAATTTACTCAGTTAGTATAAAAAGAACATTTCATAGAGTGAGCACCTGGTCCTAGTAAAGTAAGCTAGAAGACACAGGGACTTCTGCATTTGTAACTGTCTGTCTGTCTGCCTGTCTCTGTCTATCCCATATATCCTATATATCTATCCTTCCATCCATCTGTCTATCTATTTATTATGTATGCACATGTGTATGCATGTATATAGTTGTACACACCATGAGAACACACACATGAAGTCAGAGGACAGCTTGTAGGAATCTACTCTCTCTTTCCACCATTTAATTTCCAGGGATCTAACTCAGATAGCCAGGAAAGGCAGCAAACATCTTTGTATTCTGAGCATTTTTTCTGGCCCAGTGAAGTGTATATGTAAATTAAAAGACATCACTGTTAATGGTGAAATATTAGTGCTTTTCCCTAACGGTGGGGACACAAATCAGCAACAGCAGCTCTATCCACTTGTAAACATCATACATGACTCAGCAATGGTAGTCAGATCTAGAAGAAATGGCAAGGCTCAGCCTATCAGCCTAAGTCCCTAGAAGTGGCAAGGAGACACCGGAACACCACCAGAAGTTCTTTGGTGTGTTTCTCTCTATGAAGTTGTGACAAATGATGAAAACAAACAAACAAAAACCAAAACAACCAGGGTGAATCAATACCATATAGTGTTGTCAGCCCAGACCAGTAATGACCAGCAAAAACATGATAATACATACCAATATCACACAACATTGTCCGCTGTCTGTGGGGTTATATTTATACCCTTTCCAAATATCATATGTTCTTTCAAGCATCGGCTTTAGTAAAACATCATATGTCCTTTCTCCAGGCAGCTTCCAGAAAAATGCTACTTATTTGTTCTCAGCAAAATCCTCCCACATGTCTGCTTCAGCAAAACCACCCTCTCAGAAGACAGTTTTCAGAAAAGCATCACAGATGCAAATGAATCTCCAAAGAAATCAGAAATTTCCACTTCAGCCCACAGTGTATTCATGTATTAGTTTGAGACAAACCACAGACTTCAACTTAAAGACTAGGACTACAAAGTTATATTAAATCCCAATTCACCAAAATAAAATCTCAGTGCTTTAAAAGACATCATAAAGAAAATGAACAGACAGGCAAGAGAGGAAAAAGTATCCACACAGGTTGCATCTTACAATGTGTCTGTGATAACATGGAGTTGGGTTACAGGTAACCAGGGCAGGCTATTCAAATGACAGTTCATGGTAGCCATCTGTCAGATTGTTCAGTCAAAAAGTGCTCAACAAACTTTTTTCCTTCCTTCCTCCCTCTCTCCCTTCTTCCCCTCCCCTTCTCCTTCTTGCTCTCCTTCCTTCTCTCCTTCTTCTCCCTCCTTCCTTCCTTCCTTCCTTCCTTCCTTCCTTCCTTCCTTCCTTCCTTCCTCCCTCCCTCCCTCCCTCCCTCCCTTCCTCCTCCTCCTTCCCATTTCTCTTTCTCATTTCTTCCCCAGGTTATCCTAGTTGAAATCAGAACATAGATGCTATAAGAGCTAAAGTTAGGAGGAAGAAGGAATAATAGCAAAGCAAGTCAGAGGTTTGGAGCAACAAAAATGTCTATAACCTTTGTGGAAATGTCTGCTGTTCTCCATAGAGACAACAGCTGTGCTTGGTGGCTAATGCATGTCCTCCTGGCACATAGGAAGACAGGAGTTCAAGGATGTCCTTAGCTGCATAGTAAGCTGACTTGGGGTAGGTAAAACCCTGACTCAAGTGAAACAAAACAAAATAAAACAAATAACAACCATAGCCACCCAGCATTCATCTACCTGTAACTCAACCCAGAGGCTGCTGGAGGCTGGCCTGTAAGAAGAGGCTGACCTTGACTTCCTGACAAGAGATTTTGCAAATCAATCTGTGTAGCTACTTTTCTGTTGATGTGATTTAAAAAAAAAGAGCAGGTGGTTTATAGAAGAGAGTTTATTTGGGATTATGTATCCTGAGGGATATAAGCCCATCATGATGGGGAGGCATAGCAGCAAGAAGCAGGCATGGCAGGAAGAAGTAGGAATGGCTGCAGGAACAGGGAACTAAGTGCTCATATCCTCAATGTCACATATATAACAGAGGGAATGAACTGGATGGGATAAGGCTGTAAACCCCTGAAGACTATCCCCAATGACACACCTCTCCAAAGAGTGTCAACAAGTGAGGCCCAAGGTGCTCAACAAACTTTTCCCCTCCGTCCGTCCGTCCGTCCGTCCGTCCGTCCGTCCGTCCCTCCCTCCCTCCTCCTCCTCCTCTTCCTCCTCTTCCTCTTCCTCCTCCTCCTCCTCCTCCTCCTCCTCCTCCTCCTCCCTCTTCTTTCCACCCCCCTTCTCCCTCCTAAGCCTATGGGGACATATGCTAAGACTATGGGGACAGTCTCATCTGAACTACTACATACTCTGAGCAGCTTGATTCAATACTGGTCCTCATATTGGAACTCTCTAAAAGTCCAAATGACACAGAGGGTTAAAGAAATTTGAGTCTTCATATGGTAGAGCAAAGGTTATAAAAACAAGTGGCAGACAGACAGACAGACAGACAGAGCCCAGGTGAGGCTGATATACACGCTGAACAAAAGAAGTCAGGACAGTGTCAGCTTCTGAACTTGCAAAGAGGCCAAGAGCAGCTGAGGCTAATCCACAGCAACAAAACAGTGGCTCTGTGGAGGGGAGGTGGGGAGTATTGGAGCCCTAGACTCTGTCACTTGGGGGAGCTAATGCTAAAGTAGGGGTTACCTTGCTTTCTTAGGTAAAATGTAAATGTAAATTAAGCCCGTGGAGGAGGAAATGAAAGAAAGTCCTGTAAAATCCCTGCCTTGATGGGTCCCAAGGAGGACACAGGGAATCCTTCAGATGACCGACACAGTGGAGGGTTGTCTATAGTCTCCTTATATAGCTGCATCATGCAGTACAATATAAGGGTTACATGGTATGAACCTAACACTTGAACTCAAGACTTGGCAACAAGAGGCTCATCCTAGATGCACTCTAAACTCTTGATAATTCTTAATCTCTCTACCAAGGTCAAGCTTGGTTTTGATGCTAGGAAAACTGTAAAATCCCGGACTTAGTCAGGAAATACTTGCCTTACAAACACAAGGACTTGAGTTTGTTCCTGTTAGGGTTCTACTACTGTGAACAGACACCATGACCAAGGCAAGTTTTATAAGGACAACATTTAATTGGGGTTGGCTTACAGGTTTAGAGGTTCAGTCTAATATCATCAAGGCAGAAACATGGCAGCCTCCAGGCAGGCATGGTGCAGGAAGAGCTGAGAGTTCAACATCTTCATCTGCTGCTAGTGGACGATTGGCTTCCAGGCAGCTGGGAAGTGGGTCTTAAAGCACACGCTCATGATGGCATACCTACTCTAAGGGCACACCTCTCAATAGTGCCACTCCCTGAGGGGCCAAACATATATAAACCATCACAGATCCCCAGAACCAAAATAATCCCCATCTTCCTTAAATAGTTTTTGGTCATGTTGTCTTACCACAGAAGCACAAAACACACCACCTATAGGAGATTTAAAATGACCACTAGGCCAGAGTACTGCAGAGCATTCCTTTGCAGAGAAGCACAGCAGGAAGGAAAGGGGTGGATTTTAGAAGGTGACACATGGCTCTGACTGTACCTGGCATACTATGAGACAAGACCAGAGTGGAATTGGGATACCAAGGCTACTCTAGTGAAAACATTGAAATAGAATATTGATGGGACCATGCCAGCCAATGACTAACAAAGCTCTGTAACTATACAGAGAGGGTGTTGTTGCCATGGTTCCTTCTAAGACAGTGGACCTTGATGTGTCCCTTTGACGCCATTCTTGCTGCTTAAAAACATAGGTTTTTGTGTATTTTGTTGATTATCTTCTGTTTTTAACTAATGGTGAACTTTCCTTATAGATCTATGATGCTAAGGTTTAATCAGCTTTCCATCACTGTGACAAAATTCCTGAGGTAAATAATTTAAAGGAGATAGGACTTATCTTGGCTCATGGTTTCAGAGGTCTCAATCAATGGTCCTTTGTTCTGTTTCTTTTTCCTGTGAAGGAAATAATCATGCTTGAGCATGTGGGGCCAAGCAAAGCTGTTTTTGTCTTGGTAGCTTGGAAGGTGAGATACAGAGGAATAGGCCAGGAGGTTTTCAAGAATTATACCTTCATGTTTCTATTGTTAGTGCCCTGCTCGCTCCAACCAAGCCCTGCCTGTGAATGTCTCTACTGTTTCCTAACTGCAACACCTGAGCCTTTGGGAAATGTGTCAGAAGCTAACTGTGTCAGAGTACACTATGCATTTTCTTTTTATCTTTGTTGACATACCATAGATCTAAGGGTTCAGCTGAAATGAGCATTTGGTGCTGATGCCAGGCCAGGCTTCGAGGAAAACTGGATGTGAATGAAATGATGTGTCTAAGAGAAGTACCAATTTCCCACATGTCACCACGCAGAGAAGTTGAGGCTTAGCACCATGAAAAAGAGCCTATGAGAGGCTTTGTGAAATTGTAGTTCAGTTGTAGCAGAAGACAGCCGTGTTTTGGAGATGCCAGTACCATGAGATGACCACCAAGAACAGCAGCAGCAGTGGAGTACAGGCATCTGGAGCCTAGAAGACAAGGTGTGTGCTACAAAGAGCAGAGCTGGAGAAGCGACCCAAGCCCTTGGAGGAGCCTAAGGAATTTATATAAAGGAACTAGCTTGAATGAGTGAAAATTATAAAGAGCAGCTCTGGGTTAGATGCATCTATACTGGCTGCACAGTTGGGAATCTTTATCACAAGATGGAAATTGTGACCCTCTTATACTTTGACAGTACTTGGCTTCACCAGTGACATAACTGTTCATGACCTGGGCACGACTGACTAACAGGAACTTTAAGTGAGCTGAGGTTCTAGGGGCTCAGGAAGGCAGCTTGGCTTCTGATGAGATTCTCCTAGGGCTCTTTATTGTCCTGTGACTCCCACCTGCCAGCTTAGTGAAGACTGCTGAGCTATTATCCCAGGGAAACGGATCAATTTTCTTTAGAATTTCAGATAACTAGTGGGGTCTAGAGAGGCTGTTACTTTTACCACAATGAATTAATACTACTCTTTCCAGATATGTGGACCTCTCAATTCTGAAGCCTCCTTGGGGTGCACAGTTTGGATGTATTTCTCTGAGGAACTTCAGATACTAGAGGCACAAGGGTTCTGACTCTTTCATTAATTTAGGAAGAGTAAACAACTAAGACCTAATATATAGATAGTCAGGTTCACCTGGGCCCAAGGTGAAATTAATTCCACTGACTTCGCTTTGAAATACCAAAAAGCCCATCATTTGGAGTCTTAAAGCCAAACCAACCATCTAGGGACCCATTCTCTAAGGGTTAGGTGTTCTAGACTAGTGGGGCTGAAAGCACAAAGAGACAATGCTAACAGAGGTGGGAGTTAATGCCACACCCATTCCCCATGAGTCCAGCATGTGCCTCTCTCTGGAATAAAACTATCCATTCTCAATTCACTGTGTGAAGTGTTCTGGGCCTCCGTGAGTCAGGCCTCGGGCTGCACACAGCAATGGCTGCCAACGGATTCTGGGGTTGACATCTCAATTCTTTTGTCTGACAAATCTGTGCACTGGCCTGTAAGAAAATCAATAGTGCTTTTCCTGGTCCCCTGCACAGGTGCCGTGATGGATTATTGTGCCCCCCTCCCCAGGCCCCCTCCAATTTTGTTATCATTTTGCTCTCTGCTTTAGGGCTGAGCATCGATACCATCTCAGAGCTCCCATGACCTTATCTCTTGGCGATCATGTCCCCAGTGACTGAGTGTTGGTGTGACCATAAAGCCAGCCCTGTATCTCCTGGGATCGCAGGGCCAATTTATGAGGCTCATGTTGCTGACGACACCCTGGAGCCTGTCAGGGATGGTCTTTGAGGTTTTACTGCCGAGTTGACCCATGTGCTGTTCTATTACCTGTGTTTGAAGATGCACCTCTATTAGATCAAATCGCCCCCAGAGTCTGATTCCCTCTGCAGTGGCAGTGTGGGTGGCAGATGTTATAGAAACTTCTAGGCTGCAGCCATCAGTCAAGCACAGTCCTGTTTATCTGGCCAGAGTGAGAGGAATCAGGGCCTGCCTGCACTGAGTGATATGTAGCTGTCCTGGTTCCAGCCTCTGGGACATAGCTATGGGAGCAGGGTTTTGGAAAACCTTGACAGTGCTCTCAGGTAGAGGGGATGGGACCTGGCTGGAGGGGGTGAGAGTGTGGAAGTGAGGGGTTCTGGGCTGTAAGAGGTGCTCTCCTTGTTCCTGCATGAAATATGGAATTCATTATCATCTCCCAGAAGATCTAGGATAGAGGCACTTAGGGGCTGGCATGGGTAGCAGAGATAACTTGTCCCATGTGCACAAAGTCCCAAGGCACTCCTGAAGAGTCCGGAAGGACCAGCAGAACCCAAGACCATATCTGCCTCCCCAGTTCTCTCTCACTTCTCTCTTTTTGATTGTCTCTTTCTTGGACTCTCTGTGTCTCAGTTCCAATTTCTCTCTGTTTCTCACTTCATTGCTCTCTTTTACTGTTCCATGTTCTTGTCTGCCTGACTCTATCTCTGCTTTCTCCTGTCTCTGTGTGTCTCTATTCAGGGTCTCTGCATCTATGCATCTCTTTTCTTGTCTCCGTCCGACTCTTTCTCCCTCCCCTCTCTTTGAATTTTGGGCAGTCTTTTTAACTCTTTTTGTCTATCTGATTCTCTTTTTATGTGTCTGTCTCCTTTTTTTTTTTCTGTTTCCCTAGTTCTCTGTCTCTGACTTTCTCTCTAACTCTGTCTCTGACTTTCTAGCTCTGACTCTCTAACTCTGCATCTTTAACTCTCTGATTCTGTCTCTCTAACTCTAACACTTTCTAACTGTCTTCCTGACTCACTAACCCTGACTCTCTCTTTTCTCTCTAATTCTGTTCCTCTCCTATCACTTTCTTTAACTTTGTCTCTGTCTTTCTCTCTCTGACTGTCTCTCTTTAACTCTGTCCCCAATTTTTCTGGTCTTCATTGGAGGTTTAGCTTGTGAGCACTGCCTCTCACTGGCATTTCCCTAGAAGATGGTTGTTCTTTGCAGTGGATACTGAGAGCTCTGTGGAAGTGGTGCTGGTTACCCAGGTTCTAGCTGTAGTGAACCTTCCTCTGAAAGGGGTCACAGGGTTCATGTTTATCTGCACAGGTTTTTTATTTTGTTTGTTTGTTTGTTTTTTGTTTTTTGTTTTTTTCACTCTTTTTCTTTAAATGTTAGTATTGGTGATTGAAACCTAAGCCAGTTGATTGCTAGGCACCCATTCCACTGCTGAGTCATAAATCAGACATCCATTCATTTTTCTTTTAAGACAGAAACTCCCTCTGTAGCCCAGGCTGGCCCCAAACTCACATCCTCCCAGCCTTACCCTCCCAAGTGCTGAAGTTATAGCTCTTGTCCACCAGGCTTAGTGGTTTTCCTTTTCTTAGGGCTAAGCTTGAAACAAAAGAAATCCAGGTTAAACACACAATTTTAAAACTTCCTATTCTTATACAATGTAGTTGTTGGGCAGGACACACATGATTTTAATTCAGTTTAGTTTTGCCATGGTCTTGGTCTCTTGGTTGACTTCCTTGAGAACTTTTAGAGGATTTTAGAGAAATGTATTGTAACTGATAGAGAAATCAAAACCTAAACGCCCAAACAAACTTTAAATTACAATAGAGGTTAATGCCTAGCAAGGAGGGGGGGGGGGGATCTCCATTTCCAGAAAGATAAAGATAGGATACACATGACATTGGATTCTGCTGGCTGTGGAAAGACCAGTGTTGGTCAGGTTAGGGCTACTCATTACATGGTATCCTGCTGGCCAGTTGTGTGGAAAGGCTGACAGGGAGACAGGTGGTAACTTAGCTGGGCACAGAGGTCAATGTCAGCCTCCCCTACTTTCTGCTATAGGTCACTTACAGTCCCTTTCTTGGACTAAGAGTGGTGCAGACTTCCAGCCTGCAGCACACTGTCCCCACTAGTGGCTATTCTGTCCCATCCTCCAGCTCTACACCTCCTCACCCCACATTCCTGGATCTGCGCCCCTCCTCCTAGCAGATCAGAACAATCAGGCACTGCTGTTTGGGGATCCTGTGTATAAGGAGGAAAAGGGGGGTTGAATTTCCCAGAAGAGGAAGCGGAGGAGAGGCTGCGTTGAGAAATAAGGAGGAGAAATTGAGAGCAGGCCAGTGTCTCTAAGGAAGAAGGGGGCATGGAGGAGAGAGGTAAACAAAATAACTCACGTGCCCACAGCAGGCCCTGCGAGGCTGAATGCAGTCTAACTGAAGGCTACCACTGTTTCTAGCTCCCCACTACCAGTCTGGCAGCTATGAACTTCTGCACAGTTCTCTATGCATGAGACACCCTGCAAACCTGAAACTCCAGACAGGGACTGACATGCCATTTCTTGTCTCCAGTTCTCCTCCTCCAGCAGACTCTTCAGTGGCTATATTTCGGTGTGGGAAAGGTATCTGACGTCATCAAAGACACGGGGCTCTTTTAGCTTTATTATTCCAGCTTTGAGAGATGAAACAGGTCTAGATTCCTCTCTTAGAGACTGAACCACCAACCAAAGGACACACATGGGCTGGACATATGTAGCAGCTATTCAGTTTGGTTTTTATGTAGGTTCTGAACAACAGGATGGGGGCCTATCTCAAAAGCTGTTGCCTGTCTGTGGGATATGCATTCTACTAGCTGCACTGCCTGTCTGGCCTCAGTGGGAGAGGAAGTGACTATCCATTCAGAAGCTTGATGTGTTAGGGTGTGGAGGATACTCAGAGAGGACCTCCACCCTCTCAGAGAAAAGGGGGAGAGGAGGGGAAATTGTGGGATGGAGTGACAAGGAGTGGGGGTAGTGAATGGGATGCAAAGTGAACCCTAGGTTTTTGTTTTTGTTTTTGTTTTTTTTCACATTGAGACCCTGTAACATTAGTCTTAAGCTATAGCATTGGTGGCATTGAGAAGGTAGCAGCAAGCCCCCAGCTGTCTGGCCAGGACTAGCTTCTGCTATTTTGAGTGCCACGTGTTAACATAGTTAGAACTGTGAGATCCAGTGAGGTAGCATGGTGGAGAGCAACAGAGTACTCCAATGGCCTGGTGAGCCCACCACTGGGCATGTGAAGTGCACATGCTTGGTAGTGTAGTGTGAGTGGACATTGACAAAAAGCTCTACCTCCCAGGGGTGCCCAGCCTTGAGTGGACTATTTTACTGTTTCTTGTGATCACTGTATGAGCAGATAGGAAGCCTTCTTACAGAACAGAAAACCAAGATATAGAAAGGCCAGTATCTCCAGGATACAACTCAGGGTCAGAATCCAGGCTTACCTGAACGTGGATGTAGGCAAAGTCAAGGTTACCCCTGCAGACAAGGCTCATACTTGTGGTCCATACAGGTGAGCCCCACCATGAGAAACACTGGACAGGCCCAGGTCCATTTGTGTTACAAAGCTGAATTTCTTGCATAGCTCTTCACTCACAGTTAAAACTTGTTTTATCAGCAAGTCAATGAATAGTTGTGTCAATGGTAGATGCATGTGCCTCAGACTCAGCTCACACTGAACTGGGATAAATGCCTGTAGTACTGGCCTCAGGCCTTGGGAGTTGGACGCTAATATTGTGTCTGTGTGAGTAGAATTGATGTGTTTGAGCCGTCAGTTTGGAGTGGGGATGTGATTTTCAGAATGCTAGTTAACTATTCAGTTTGAAAGGCTTGTATGTTTTAGGCGTCTCCCAGCGAGAGAGGCAAAGGGCATGCATTCTTGACTCTTAACAATTCAACTGCAATATGTCAGCTTCCAGCAGGAAACCTGATCTGAGTGTTTGCTCCCCGTGACTCCGAGAGTCAATAATTCACCATTTTAGGCTTTGGGCCATTAACACAGAGCAGCTTGAGACTGCATTCTCCATTGATCAGATAAACAAGTCCTCGGTATTTTATTACAAAGTGATGGACCAATTTAGCCATCTCTTCACCAACAATGGACTTACAGTGGATGTGAAATGGCAAGAAGTCTGAATCTTCAGGGACAGAGAAGAAAGGAGCATGCACAAAGCAGAGGCACCTATCATGGAAATCTCTCCAGACAAGAAACATAGTAAATTCCAACCAGACATTGGGTCAAGATTTGCAGAACATTGATTAGCTCTTTTATTTGCTAATTTTTTGTTCCAGATTACATACGGTGCTTCATTTTATACTTATATCATAATTTCAGCTTTATCCATCTCATGGAAATAGATTGGTTATATTGTGAATCCTTGATGCATGATTTAAAGATGGTATGGGTAAGCAGGTTGTGACTGTCTTTCATGGCGACAGCAGACAGGACGATCAGATGTAGAGTGAGAAGTGTCTGTGTAGAGGAATTGACAAGAGATCATGTACTTAGTTTTCCCATCATTGCTTCTAAGGGTTTGGGGATATTTGTCTTCCATGGAGTCCCTAACAATACTGGAGTGGCGGTGTATAGGAACATACCCATAAAATGAGTTCACAATGACCACATATAGCTCTCCTGTCATCCCACATGTGGCCATCACACACATAAGCTCATCACATCCCCAGCATCTTGCCATGGTTCCCCCCTGGCATGTACTGTGAATAACCCTCTCAATGGCCCAGGAGTCTCTGCTTTTAGAGGCTGAGTATGCCTGTAGCTGGCTTCATCTGGGGCATTGATGCTTGGAAGCTTACAAGTGGGGGTGGGGTGGAGTCAATGTGGCGGAGAAGGAAGAATGCTCTAGCAGAGGAAGGTTTCTGAAGAGCAGCATTGTCAACAAATGTCTTAAGAGTAAACTGACAGTATTGATTTTGAGACTGTGATCTGGTGATCACATGTTTCATGTGATTTCCTTCATATGATTCCTCAGGGTAGCTGTGTCCACGAGAGTCCTCGGGGTTTCATTGCCCATGTGAGTTTTTCAATTATGGCTATCTCAAAGATCTGTGCTAATAAAGTCTATTCCTGCAGCGGACGCCTCCTCCTGGCTTTGGTATGCTGGTGGCTACAAAAGTGACTGTTTTCTCCAGGAAACATGTACCCCAAATAAAACATCATCAAACAAGTGAAGAAGCCCTTCCGCTCGACTCGAGCCCTGGGCTACCTGCCAGCAGAGTCTTGCCCAACACCCGCAAGGGCCCACACGGGACTCCCCACGGGATCCTAAGACCTCTGGTGAGTGGAACACAGCGCCTGCCCCAATCCAATTGCGCGGAACCTGAGACTGCGGTACATAGGGAAGCAGGCTACCCGGGCTTGATCTGGGGCACAAACCCCTTCAACTCCACTCGAGCCCCAGGCTACCTGCCAGCAGAGTCTTGCCCAACACCCGCAAGGGCCCACACAGGATTCCACACGAGATCCTAAGACCTCTAGTGAGTGGAACACAACTTCTGCCAGGAGTCTGGTTCGAACACTAGATATCTGGGTACCTGCCCTGCAAGAAGAGAGCTTGCCTGCAGAGAATACTCTGCCCACTGAAACCAAGGAGAGTGCTACCCTCCAGGTCTGCTTATAGAGGCTAACAGAGTCACCTGAAGAACAAGCTCTTAACAGTGACAACTAAAACAGCTAGCTTCAGAGATTACCAGATGGCGAAAGGCAATCGTAAGAATCCTACTAACAGAAATCAAGACCACTCACCATCATCAGAAAGCAGCACTCCCACCCCACCTAGTCCTGGGCACCCCAACACAACGGAAAATCTAGACACAGATTTAAAAACATTTCTCATGATGATGATAGAGGACATCAAGACAGACTTTCATAAGTCACTTAAAGAATTACAGGATAGCACTGCTAAAGAGTTACAGGCCCTTAAAGAAAAGCAGGAAAACACAGCCAAACAGGTAGAAATCATTAAAGAAAAACAGGAAAACACATCCAAACAGGTGATGGAAATGAATAAAACCATACTAGAACTAAAAGGGGAAGTAGACACAATAAAGAAAACCCAAAGCGAGGCAACGCTGGAGATAGAAACCCTAGGAAAGAGATCTGGAACCATAGATGCGAGCATCAGCAACAGAATACAAGAAATGGAAGAGAGAATCTCAGGTGCAGAAGATTCCATAGAGAACATCGACACAACAGTCAAAGAAAATACAAAATGCAAAAGGATCCTAACTCAAAACATCCAGGTAATGCAGGACACAATGAGAAGACCAAACCTACGGATAATAGGAATTGATGAGAATGAAGATTTTCAACTTAAAGGGCCAGCTAATATCTTCAACAAAATAATAGAAGAAAACTTCCCAAACATAAAAAAAGAGATGCCCATGATCATACAAGAAGCCTACAGAACTCCAAATAGACTGGACCAGAAAAGAAATTCCTCCCGACATATAATAATCAGAACAACAAATGCACTAAATAAAGATAGAATATTAAAAGCAGTAAGGGAGAAAGGTCAAGTAACATATAAAGGAAGGCCTATCAGAATTACACCAGATTTTTCACCAGAGACTATGAAAGCCAGAAGAGCCTGGACAGATGTTATACAGACACTAAGAGAACACAAATGCCAGCCCAGGCTACTATACCCAGCCAAACTCTCAATTACCATAGATGGAGAAACCAAAGTATTCCACGACAAAAACAAATTCACACAATATCTTTCCACGAATCCAGCCCTTCAAAGGATAATAACAGAAAAGAAGCAATACAAGGACGGAAATCACGCCCTAGAACAACCAAGAAAGTAATCATTCAACAAACCAAAAAGAAGACAGCCACAAGAACAGAATGCCAACTCTAACAACAAAAATAAAAGGGAGCAACAATTACTTTTCCTTAATATCTCTTAATATCAATGGACTCAATTCCCCAATAAAAAGACATAGACTAACAGACTGGCTACACAAACAGGACCCAACATTCTGCTGCTTACAGGAAACCCATCTCAGGGAAAAAGACAGACACTACCTCAGAGTGAAAGGCTGGAAAACAATTTTCCAAGCAAATGGACTGAAGAAACAAGCTGGAGTAGCCATTTTAATATCGGATAAAATCGACTTCCAACCCAAAGTTATCAAAAAAGACAAGGAGGGACACTTCATACTCATCAAAGGTAAAATCCTCCAAGAGGAACTCTCAATTCTGAATATCTACGCACCAAATGCAAGGGCAGCCACATTCATTAGAGACACTTTAGTAAAGCTCAAAGCATACATTGCACCTCACACAATAATAGTGGGAGACTTCAACACACCACTTTCTTCAAAGGACAGATCGTGGAAACAGAAACTAAACAGGGACACAGTGAAACTAACAGAAGTTATGAAACAAATGGACCTGACAGATATCTACAGAACATTTTATCCTAAAACAAAAGGATATACCTTCTTCTCAGCACCTCACGGGACCTTCTCCAAAATTGACCATATAATTGGTCACAAAACAGGCCTCAATAGATACAAAAATATTGAAATTGTCCCATGTATCCTATCAGACCACCATGGCCTAAGACTGATCTTCAATAACAACATAAATAATGGAAAGCCAACATTCACATGGAAACTGAATAACACTCTTCTCAATGATACCTTGGTCAAGGAAGGAATAAAGAAAGAAATTAAAGACTTTTTAGAGTTTAATGAAAATGAAGCCACAACGTACCCAAACCTATGGGACACAATGAAAGCATTTCTAAGAGGGAAACTCATAGCTCTGAGTGCCTCCAAGAAGAAACGGGAGACAGCACATACTAGCAGCTTGACAACACATCTAAAAGCCCTAGAAAAAAAGGAAGCAAATTCACCCAAGAGGAGTAGACGGCAGGAAATAATCAAACTCAGGGGTGAAATCAACCAAGTGGAAACAAGAAGAACTATTCAAAGAATTAACCAAACGAGGAGTTGGTTCTTTGAGAAAATCAACAAGATAGATAAACCCTTAGCTAGACTCACTAAAGGGCACAGGGACAAAATCCTAATTAACAAAATCAGAAATGAAAAGGGAGACATGACAACAGATCCTGAAGAGATCCAAAACACCATCAGATCCTTCTACAAAAGGCTATACTCAACAAAACTGGAAAACCTGGACGAAATGGACAAATTTCTGGACAGATACCAGGTACCAAAGTTGAATCAGGATCAAGTTGATCATCTAAACAGTCCCATATCACCTAAAGAAATAGAAGCAGTTATTAATAGTCTCCCAACCAAAAAAAGCCCAGGACCAGATGGGTTTAGTGCAGAGTTCTATCAGACCTTCAAAGAAGATCTAATTCCAGTTCTGCACAAACTACTTCACAAAATAGAAGTAGAAGGTACTCTACCCAACTCATTTTATGAAGCCACTATTACTCTGATACCTAAACCACAGAAAGACCCAACAAAGATGGAGAACTTCAGACCAATTTCTCTTATGAATATCGATGCAAAAATCCTCAGTAAAATTCTCGCTAACCGAATCCAAGAACATTAAAGCAATCATCCATCCTGACCAAGTAGGGTTTATTCCAGGGATGCAGGGATGGTTTAATATATGAAAATCCATCAATGTAATCCATTATATAAACAAACTCAAAGACAAAAACCACATGATCATCTCGTTAGATGCAGAAAAAGCATTTGACAAGATCCAACACCCATTCATGATAAAAGTGTTGGAAAGATCAGGAATTCAAGGCCCATACCTAAACATGATAAAAGCAATCTACAGCAAACCAGTAGCCAACATCAAAGTAAATGGAGAGAAGCTGGAAGCAATCCCACTAAAATCAGGGACTAGACAAGGCTGCCCACTTTCTCCTTACCTTTTCAACATAGTACTTGAAGTATTAGCCAGAGCAATTCGACAACAAAAGGAGATCAAGGGGATACAAATTGGAAAAGAGGAAGTCAAAATATCACTTTTTGCAGATGATATGATAGTATATATAAGTGACCCTAAAAATTCTACCAGAGAACTCCTAAACCTGGTAAACAGCTTCGGTGAAGTAGCTGGATATAAAATAAGCTCAAACAAGTCAATGGCCTTTCTCTATACAAAGAATAAACAGGCTGAGAAAGAAATTAGGGAAACAACACCCTTCTCAATAGTCACAAATAATATAAAATATCTTGGCGTGACTCTAACTAAGGAAGTGAAAGATCTGTATGATAAAAACTTCAAATCTCTGAAGAAAGAAATTAAGGAAGATCTCAGAAGATGGAAAGATCTCCCATGCTCATGGATTGGCAGGATCAACATTGTAAAAATGGCTATCTTGCCAAAAGCAATCTACAGATTCAATGCAATCCCCATCAAAATTCCAACTCAATTCTTCAACGAATTGGAAGGAGCAATTTGCAAATTTGTCTGGAATAACAAAAAACCTAGGATAGCAAAAAGTCTTCTCAAGGATAGAAGAACTTCTGGCGGAATCACCATGCCAGACCTAAAGCTTTACTACAGAGCAATTGTGATAAAAACTGCATGGTACTGGTATAGAGACAGACAAGTAGACCAATGGAATAGAATTGAAGACCCAGAAATGAACCCACACACCTATGGTCACTTGATCTTCGACAAGGGAGCTAAAACCATCCAGTGGAAGAAAGACAGCATTTTCAACAATTGGTGCTGGCACAACTGGTTGTTATCGTGTAGAAGAATGCGAATCGATCCATACTTATCTCCTTGTACTAAGGTCAAATCTAAGTGGATCAAGGAACTTCACATAAAACCAGAGACACTGAAACTTATAGAGGAGAAAGTGGGGAAAAGCCTTGAAGATATGGGCACAGGGGAAAAATTCCTGAACAGAACAGCAATGGCTTGTGCTGTAAGATCGAGAATTGACAAATGGGACCTAATGAAACTCCAAAGTTTCTGCAAGGCAAAAGACACCGTCAATAAGACAAAAAGACCACCAACAGATTGGGAAAGGATCTTTACCTATCCTAAATCAGATAGGGGACTAATATCCAACATATATAAAGAACTCAAGAAGGTGGACTTCAGAAAATCAAATAACCCCATTAAAAATGGGGCTCAGAACTGAACAAAGAATTCTCACCTGAGGAATACCGAATGGCAGAGAAGCACCCGAAAAAATGTTCAACATCCTTAATCATCAGGGAAATGCAAATCAAAACAACCCTGAGATTCCACCTCACACCAGTCAGAATGGCTAAGATCAAAAATTCAGGTGACAGCAGATGCTGGCGTGGATGTGGAGAAAGAGGAACACTCCTCCATTGTTGGTGGGAGTGCAGGCTTGTACAACCACTCTGGAAATCAGTCTGGCTGTTCCTCAGAAAACTGGACATAGTACTACCGGAGGATCCCGCAATACCTCTCCTGGGCATATATCCAGAAGATGCCCCAACTGGTAAGAAGGACACATGTTCCACTATGTTCATAGCAGCCTTATATATAATAGCCAGAAGCTGGAAAGAACCTAGATGCCCCTCAACAGAGGAATGGATACAGAAAATGTGGTACATCTACACAATGGAGTACTACTCAGCTATTAAAAAGAATGAATTTATGAAATTCCTAGCCAAATGGATGGACCTGGAGGGCATCATCCTGAGTGAGGTAACACATTCACAAAGAAACTCACACAATATGTACTCACTGATAAGTGGATATTAGCCCCAAACCTAGGATACCCAAGATATAAGATATAATTTGCTAAACACATGAAACTCGAGAAGAATGAAGACTGAAGTGTGGGCACTATGCCCCTCCTTAGATTTGGGAACAAAACACCCATGGAAGGAGTTACAGAGACAAAGTTTGGAGCTGAGATGAAAGGATGGACCATGTAGAGACTGCCATATCCAGGGATCCACCCCATAATCAGCATCCAAACGCTGACACCATTGCATACACTAGCAAGATTTTATTGAAAGGACCCAGATGTAGCTGTCTCTTGTGAGACTATCCCGGGGCCTAGCAAACACAGAAGTGGATCCTCACAGTCAGCTAATGGATGGATCATAGGGCTCCCAACGGAGGAGCTAGAGAAAGTAGCCAAGGAGCTAAAGGGATCTGCAACCCTATAGGTGGAACAACATTATGAACTAACCAGTACCCCGGAGCTCTTGACTCTAGCTGCATATATATCAAAAGATGGCCTAGTCGGCCATCACTGGAAAGAGAGGCCCATTGGACTTGCAAACTTTATATGCCCCAGTACAGGGGAACACCAGGGCCAAAAAGGGGGAGTGGGTGGGCAGGGGAGTGGGGGTGGGCGGATATGGGGGACGTTTGGTATAGCATTGGAAATGTAAATGAGCTAAATACCTAATAAAAAATGGAAAAAAAAAAAAAGAGAATACATTCCTAAAAAAAAAAAAAAAAAAAAAAAACAAGTGAAGAAATGAGCTGAAACCAAGGGTGGCAAGAACCAGGACTCCACACTGCAGGCCTTGGAGTCACCAGAAACGGATCCCAAATCAACCTGGTAGGAGTCTAAGAAACAGGAGGTCACTCATGAAATAAATGTGAGAATCCAGATGACCGACCGACCAGATGTGTGAAATGAAAGGGTAACAACAAAGACAATAAAGAACAGTTGGTTAAATTTGGTGGTGGAAGTTCAGATCTGAATCCAAGCTGGTGTTCCCGTGCATAGAAGTGGAGAGACAGATCTTAAGGGATGATCCAGAAAAACAAGCTACACAAGTGTTGGTAATGGTATGGAGAGGCAGGCCCGTCAGGTGTTTTATACCAAGGTGCAGATTCCTAGGATACAATACAGTTGCACAGATATACAATCCCAGGTCACAGAGTCCAGGGACTCGCAGGCAGGACAGTGAGCAATGTCTCACTAAGACAGTGCAATGGAATTAGAAGAATCCACAGGCAAGGACATGCTATTTCACCTCACGAAATAAAGGAAGACATTGCTGAGGGGGAAAGAGTGCACAGGGCAGTGGGCTGGGGTTTCTCAGTATTCACACAGATGAGAAACCCTCTGTTGAAGAAAATGTAATTCTAGTTAACTAATGTGAAGAAACATTGCAATACCAAGGTATGGGATGAACTCAAAGCACTCTACCACCCCAGGACTGTCACCCCAGAACTTTGTGATCCATCAACCCAGCACTGTCACACCTGCTGTGTCACTCTGATAGTGTGTCACCCTGGTGCTTGTCATCCCAGCTGTATGCTAACACAGCACTGTGTCACCCCAGCACTGCCTCACCCCAGTACTGTGTCACCCCAGCACTGTGTCACCCCAGCAGTCTCACTTCAGCACTGTCTCACCCCAGCAGTGGCTCACCCCAGCACTGTCTCACCCCAGTACTGTGTCACCCCAGCACCGTGTCACCCCAGCAGTGTCTCACTCCAGCAGTGTCTCACCCCAGCACTGTGTCACCCCAATCCTGTGTCACCCCAGTAGTGTCTCACCCCAATCCTGTGTCACCCCAGCAGTGTCTCACCCCAGCAGTGTCTCACCACAGCACCATGTCTCTTCATCAGTGGGGTTGAGTCAGCCTTGAGAAATAGTCTTTGTGGCAAGATGGTTCACCCAACAAGTTTCAAATCTTCCAACACTAAACCACTTCAGAAAAACTCAGTTGAAGAGGAAAAAAGCACAAAATCCATCAAGCAAATCTAACAAAATTCATCCTCCACCAAACTTATAAAACTTCAGCAGAAATGGAGTCAGGAAAATACAAACCCGGGCCAGAAGCATCAGTTAGGAACTGCCAGGGAGATCACGAGAAAGTGGGATGAACATGTTTTCAGAGGCAGTGGTCAGAGCTCACAGCAGTAGGCTTGGGGACTTTCTAGGACCGAGAGGGAAAATGGAGCTGATATGAGTTAAATGTGTATATGCCAGCCTCCAGAACAAGTGTGAAATTAAGGTTCTAAGGAAACTGTGGGAATGCAGGTGCCAATGGGTGAGGATAGATGATGAATGGCTGATTATAGGTAAATAATGAGTAGGTGGATAGATAGTGTGATGATTTGTGTATGCTTGGTCCAGGGAGTGGCACTATTAGGAGTTATGGCCTTGTTGGAGTAGGTGTGTCACTGTAGGTGTGGGCTTTAGTATCCTAATCCTAGCTGCGTGGAAGTCAGTCTTCCACTAACAGCCTGCAGATGAAGATGTAGAACTCTCAGCTCCTCTTGCACCATGCCCGCATGGATGCTGTCATGCTTCCACTTTGAGGCTACTGGACTGAACCTCTGAACCTGTAAGCCAGCCCCAATTAAATGTTGTCCTTACAAGAGTTGCCTTGGTCATGGTGTCTGTTCACAGCAATAAAACCCTAACTAAGACAGATAGAAAGATCCATCATTATAATGGGGCTCATTGTTCAACTGAATAAAAAGCAAGACCCACTATGCTGGTGGCAAAGAATATCACTTTACATATAAACACCTTATGTACATATAAATAGGACCAGGCAAACATTAATCTAAAACATGGGGTGGCCATGTTTATATCTAGAGTGAGTTTTGGAAGATAGACTGTTGGAGTGTCTGCAGGTTAAGAGGGCCATCTGTTCACAGCAAAGTGATAACCCATGACTCAGGGCAGCACCTAGAATGTGAACTACAGGTACAGGGTTTCAAAGAGGCTGTGCCCATCAGATGAGGCTCCTGTATCAAAGTGGTTCAAAGGGTTCTTTGCATATCTCTGAACCCTGGAAATGTAAGGTCAGGGTGCCCGTGGTGGATTCTGGTGAGAATATCTGCTAGGTGAAGACATCCCTTTTGTCCCTCTAATGCAGGCTCTACCCTCTGACCACATCACCTTCAAGCAGGCTTCCCTCCAGCACTGTCACGTTGGGAGTTATGCCTTTGATTTTGGGGACCACAAGTGAGTCCACTGTACATGTGATGTTCAACAGAAAACAGAGCAGCAGTGGCTGACCTGTGGTCACGGCAGAATCTGCAGCTCGAGGACAGGGCACGGGCTCTTTGCTATAGGGTGATGTCCCCCATAGAAGCAATACATCACTGATGCTCTGGGCAGCTCTCCTGCCCTGGGGCCTGCAGTGTGTCCATGGATCCCAATGCTGTTTTACTCCCTCTCTGACCTGCTCCCTCAGGGTCATGCTCTTCCCCCTAACCACCCTGTCTGCTACACAGTCCTCTCTCCAGGACAATCTGTGTTTCTATTGTGTACATTTATGGCACAGTTTATTGTGCTAGAGGCCCTGCCCTTTGGGGTGTGTCAATGCTGCATGTGTTGAATTTCCAGCCTCAGCCTCTGCTCTTAGTCCTCAAGTTTGTTTAGGCAACAAGAAACATGCTGACCTTTAAAGAGTTCTGCTTCTGGTGGAAGTTCTGTGTACCACGGTCTCTTCCAACTAGTGTTTCGTAAGCTTACCTCCTCTGACATTGTTTGTTTCTGTGTTTAATTGCAAGGCAAGAACACAAAAAACAAAGCAAAGCAAAACAAATAATCTATGCAATCACCAGAGCTGGCTATTCGAACCACCTCACCAATGATCACTTTCAGTTTCCCGCTTCTGTGAATAGTGCAAATGGTTGAATTCTTATCTCACACTGATTGTTCCAAATCCATATAGCCTGCAGTCTTTGCTCCTTCCAAGCACAGGGGAGAAGCAAGGTTGTGCCACGTCTTCATGGCCAATCAACAGGACACACAGATTCTAAGGGGTATGCTTGACTTTTTTTTTTTTTTAATTTTTTATTAGGTATTTAGCTCACTTACATTTCCAATGCTATACCAAAAGTCCCCCATACCCACCCACCCCCACTCCCCTACCCACCCACTCCCCCTTTTTGGCCCTGGCGTTCCCCTGTACTGGGGCATATAAAGTTTGCGTGTCCAATGGGCCTCTTTTTCCAGTGATGGCCGACTAGGCCATCTTTTGATACATATGCAGCTAGAGTCAAGAGCTCCGGGGTACTGGTTAGTTCATAATGTTGTTCCACCTATAGGGTTGCAGATCCCTTTAGCTCCTTGGGTACTGTCTCTAGCTCCTCCATTGGGAGCCCTGTGATCCATCCATTAGCTGACTGTGAGCATCCACTTCTGTGTTTGCTAGGCCCCGGCATAGTCTCACAAGAGACAGCTACATCTGGGTCCTTTCGATAAAATCTTGCTAGTGTATGCAATGGTGTCAGTGTTTGGATGCTGATTATGGGGTGGATCCCTGGATATGGCAGTCTCTACATGGTCCATCCTTTCATCTCAGCTCCAAACTTTGTCTCTGTAACTCCTTCCAAGGGTGTTTTGTTCCCACTTCTAAGGAGGGGCATAGTGTCCACACTTCAGTCTTCATTTTTCTTGAGTTTCATGTGTTTAGGAAATTGTATCTTATATCTTGGGTATCTTAGGTTTTGGGCTAATATCCACTTATCAGTGAGTACATATTATGTGAGTTCCTTTGTGAATGTGTTACCTCACTCAGGATGATGCCCTCCAGGTCCATCCATTTGGATAGGAATTTCATAAATTCATTCTTTTTAATAGCTGAGTAGTACTCCATTGTGTAGATGTACCACATTTTCTGTATCCATTCCTCTGTTGAGGGGCATCTGGGTTCTTTCCAGCTTCTGGCTATTATAAATAAGGCTGCTATGAACATAGTGGAACATGTGTCCTTCTTACCAGTTGGGGCATCTTCTGGATATATGCCCAGGAGAGGTATTGCTGGATCCTCCGGTAGTACTATGTCCAATTTTCTGAGGAACCGCCAGACTGATTTCCAGAGTGGTTGTACAAGCCTGCAATCCCACCAACAATGGAGGAGTGTTCCTCTTTCTCCACATCCACGCCAGCATCTGCTGTCACCTGAATTTTTGATCTTAGCCATTCTGACTGGTGTGAGGTGGAATCTCATGGTGATATCTCAGGGTTGTTTTGATTTTATGCTTGACTTGTGACCTTTACTCCATCTACAATCAAAACAGGACAATGTGTCCTCTTCTCACCTCCCCTTTGTAAATATCTAGCAGACACCAATAATTTTCCTTACATTAAAAATCTAACACTCAAAAGTTCTAACGAATCTGTTAACCTACTCACGGATAGCTTCTAACAATTTGAGTATAACGATTTCTTAGTGATTCCAATCGAGCACAGTGGTGAAAGGTCATCATAGAGCATTTAAGTGTGTAGCAACTCTGGATTCAGTTATTTTAGGAAAGAAATGAGAAGCCATGCCAAGAGGGCTACAACCAGGCAGCTCAGGCAGTGCATGGTGACACAGAGGTCCTGGGTAGTGTTTCTCCTGTTTAGGAAGGTTTGTCCCAAAGAGGTTTAATGGTGGGCATTCTTACCTGGAGTGTGGGTTTACAACTACTTGCCTGCAGGATACCATCCATCTCTCTCCAGCTTGGTCTGGAGGGAAGGCACAAACAAATCCAGACTTATAGTTACCATACCACAGGGGCAATCCTATGGAGCAGATGATTGTCCCTTGGTTCTCCCACTGCTGTCCTAAGGGTCTTCTCTAGACCTACTATAACCCCAACCAAACCCTGCCATGTGTTGATGCTTACTGGAGCCTATCTGGAGGCCACTCAGTGTTCAGGGTGTGGATGATTCTAGATGTTCCTCGGGTAACACCTCCAAACCTGCACATGGAGTCTCCCCTTGCTGAGGAGCTTTGCCTTTGTGAATCATAAAGAACCAAACTTGACAGAGGCTTTTGTAATGGAGGGAGCTGTCACCTGTTAACCAGGGAGGGTCATCCACTCATTCCCGGAGACTGGATTCTGGGAGACAGGTGGAGCTGGGATGCTTCTATATCCTTGTTGAGAAGGGACTTGTCAGAGAAGACCAGCAACTCCCTCCTTGGTCTACTGGGTGAGTGACGCCCTCATGACAGCAGAATGGAAACCACGAAGTGCTGTGTGTGTGTGTGTGTGTGTGTGTGTGCGCGCGCGCACAAAAGGTGGGAGGAGGGAGTAGCAGGGACAGATGGGGAGCAGGAGGGGGAGGTTTGGACCTGTCAGCTACAGCCACAGGCTTTTGCTCCTGGGCTCCCAATAAAAAGCTTCCACCCCTGGAGACCTGGTGTATCCTTCACCACCCTGGAACTCTTATTCCTGCCACATTGTTCTTGCTTATCCTGGTGGTCCAGGCTGCCTCCATGGCTGAATTTATTTCTGGGCTTTTGAAGCTAGTCCTGGGCCAGTGGCCTTGAGAGCTGGGACTGCCACACTGGACTACAGTGTTTCTTCTACTCTGTCTGACTGACTGTCCGTCTGTGCTTCTTCCTTCACCAGCCCTGGAGCTCTGACAGGATTGAGAATTGCTGTACAAGGAGGGATCTGTTTTCTTATTCACTTGCTTATTTATGTGTTTTATATATTAAATAAAAACCTTAAAAATAAAATGTCAGGAGCAATGAGGGCTAACCAATGGCAAGGACAGGCAGCCTGTCCCCTTCTGGGTGGTGGCCGGCTGGGCATCGATCCTCAGCCTCATAATGTAGTCTAATAACGGCTCTATTACTGCCGCCCGCCAATTGGCCCAGGCGCCCTCCAAATGAGCCACAAAGAAGCCAGCTTGTCAATATTAATTCCGCCCCGGAGATGACTTGTTACCGGAGAGCAAAGGTGTTCTGGCTGGGGCTGAACAACTTAACTCCTTGTCTCATAAAATTTAAGCTGCTATTGATCGCCTTCTTCTATTGTGTGAAAGATTAAACATGCGTGCTTGCATGCACACACAGGCACAAGCGCACACACACACTGGCACACTCGGGAGGCGGCGCCCACACAGGCGCCCGCCTAGATCAGGCAGGCTCAGCCCTGTCTCCCCACCTACCCTGCATCATTCAGCAACTCGAAGCAAATTAAATCAATGAATTCATCCCAGCAGATGGCCACTTTAACACTCAGTTAGCCTTTAGATAATTGAGCGTTGACTCCGGAATCATAAAATGGATGGCTCGTTTGTACGTTTTACTGAAATAGATCGCCGAGGTTAAATAAATGAAATCCCATTTGTCAGGCAGTAATAAATGGGTTCCCCTTCTGCAAACAGCTCTGTTTGGCCTAATAAATACAGGGACGTTACAGCGCTCCTCCCGCGATGGGGTTACGGCTTAATGAAATGGTCTTCCCTCTGCTTGTTTTTGCCTCCTCCTGCACCGTGTGATAAGTAGCAAACCAACGAAGCTTGTAATTACAATCTTACAGAAACCCGGCCAATCTGTATATAAATCTCACCCTCCAATTACAAGATGTAATAATTTTGCAGTCAAGCTGGTAATGAGGTCTAATACTCATGCCTGCGATAATCCCCGCTGGATGCTGACTCTATCAGATGTTAGCTTTGTAATTATACTGGCAGAAAATCATTATTTCATGTTCAGCAGAAAAATGAGGTTGGTGGGAAGTTAATTTTCTCTATGCTCTGTGAAGCATAGACAAAATTTTAATGATTTAATCATTATGGTTATCCCTTTTGCAATTGACCCGCGTTACTTGTGTAGAAACACTGGCATGCTTAAAAGTCCCTGTTACCCAGTAAAGCTCGCCAGGTATGCAGCTTTTAATGTAAGAATAACTGTACACAATTAAACTATTACCCTGCCAACAGGCAGGGCTCATTCCACCTTCGGTTTTCATTACTTATGTGTGCCATTCATGGAAATGTTTGTGTCTTGCCCACACAATGACATATGGCTAATTTATATGAAAAAATGAATTGTGCTTTTCTGATGAGGTCAGCCCTAACAAAACAGCATCACCAAAAAACAACCCAAACAGATGAAACCTGAGGGTGGGTTTAGAAAGGCAGCTACTGTGTCTCTGGTAAGAAATAAGAACAAAAAAAAATGGAAGAAGTGGCATCAGCAACCTACTGTGGGGACAAAAATTGACTTCTCAAATAGGAGACTAATATTTTTGACAGCATTGGTGGGTTATTTACAAGCAATGTACTTTTAAATACAGTTAAGTCATCTGCTAAGCATGATTTTCTCTTCATATGTTTTGGTGACTCTTTAGGGGATACCTCCAGACAAGCACACTGCACAAAAAGCGACACAGTCCTTACCCTCATGCATTGTCTTTGTGAGGCGGTGTCTCATAGCAGGCTCCGGACAGAGTGTGCCACTTTCAGGCCTGGGTTCTGTGGTCAAGCTAGCTTTGTTTTGAAAGTTCAAAGCATGTTAGAAGAGTGTCTCTGGTCAGTGAGTGTTGCTAAGTTAGCCTCTGCTGTGTTCTGCAGCCTTGCCCCTAGGGCTGGACTGATTGATCTGGGTGGAAAAAAAAATCAGGTATGGGGGAGGTATCTTGTCCCTGGTTCCATGTGTTTTCTTTTCTTGCTTTTCCCTTCTTGGAGAAGACAAACTTAACTGTTACACATTGAAGGACTGTCCCTGGTAGACTGTGAGGACTGACAGAGCCAGTTCCTGTCCTGATTACAATGAGGAAATGTGTTGTGCCCTAGAGTGAGAAGATTTCATAGAAAAAATACCATGCAAATTCCTCGTGAGCAGCAGGAGGGGCAAGGGGTAGGGGATTTTCTGAGGGGGCACTAGTAAAGGGGCAAACATTTGAAATGTAAATAAAGAAAATATCTTTTTTTAAAAAAAGAGTACCAGATTAGTGGGTCAGCTTTGGATTATGCCTCAACCTTGTTTAAATGACAGATCTCTGTACACAATGCTACTTGTAGGCTATACTATAGTGCATCTATGAGTTGTGGAACTTTCCAGAAGCATGCTGTTTTTTGTATCCTGCCTGAAATTAAAGCAATTCGGGCTCATTTGGTGATTAGAGGTGGTGGGTTCCTATCTTACCAAACATGAGAGTGAACAGTACGTGTAGCAAACAGGGCTCAGGCTCACATGGGACAGAGCACAAGGCTTACAGAGGACAGGGCATAGGTCTCATGGGGCATAGAGTTCACAGGGCACAGGGCTCACAGGTCACAAGAATCACAGGAGACAGGGTACAAGGAACACAGGGGATAGATCTCACAAGACACAGGGCTCATAGGGCTCACAGGACTCATAGGGACAGAAGGGACATGGATCAGAGGGGACAGGACTTCTAGGGGACATGGCTGTTGTTTCCAGGATTTTAGTTAAAAGCTGAATTTGGCTGGGAGGAACCCTCTGCTCTGATTTGATTGGATAAGAACTCCACACCCAGACTCTGGAGCAAGAAAGACTAGAACTTTCTTTTCTGTGCTGTCGTGTCATCCTAGCAGAACACAGGGATCCAGGTACTTGGAGATACCAGAAAAATGAGTTTTCTTCAGGGTTGGGAAGCCAGGTTCTACCCCTTCTCCCCTGCAAAGCCCACTGCACTAGGATGCTTTACTGGTTAGACATACACCCATGCACAGACATGCTCATCTCATTCCACATGCCACACCTGCACACATGTACATCCCAAGTTCCACAAATACACCACATGTACTATACATACATCTTTCTCAAGTCTCTAAACCCACTGAGTGAACACTGGTTTTCAGCTGAGAAGCCTTTCTGCTTCTGCACAGCTCTTGCCTCCTCCGTTCTCCACTTCCAGCCCTTCCTCTGCTGCCTTCTTCAAGGGTAACCAGGACAACTTTATCTACAGCTCTTTCCTGGCCTTTCCCACAGGGATCTCATCCCACTGGTTCCAAAGGCCTGAGGAAAGAGGCTCTAATCACCCCTATTGTACCTGTCACTGCAGCTTGATGGCACATTGTACTGAATGCTCCACTGTTCCTATTTCCTCCTCTTGTTCCATGGGTGGGAAATTCTATGATTTGTAAACACCAAATCTCAGATGGAGGGGTCCCTTTATCCCCTTGTCTCCCTGGAGTGGAGAACTTGAAAGAAAAGACTTAGTGCTGAGCCCCCTGATCAGCCATCCTAGCCCACGCTGAGACAGATGCTTAACACTAGGCCAGGTATCTCACCAGACATGAAGCTCTCCCCACTTAAAGTAGATAAGGCTCTCATTTGTTCATCTAGTGACTAGGAAATTATGAGATCCTTGTGGATAAGCAGCTATTTTTCTACATGCCCGGATTCATTTTTTTTCCTTTTTCTTTCTTTAAGCTCTCACAGAGGCTAGAGAGATGGCTCATCAGTTACATGTGCTTCCTCGTCTTTCAAACAACACCAGCTTAGATCTCAGCACCTGTGTTGTGGAGGGGGCCATAATCACCTGTAATTCCAGTTAGATCTAGGGCATCTGATGTCCTCTTTTGGCCCCTATTGACATCTACATTCACGTGCATACACCCACATATGGATGCACGTATGACTAAAAAAGGTACTAATTAAGGGGCAGTCAGAAATGCACTTTTGAGTCTTGATAGAGGTCCGATTTCACTTAGTTAAATATTCACATCACAGCCTGGCATAAAGTATAATATACTAAAAGTCAAGAATGTGTGGTCTCCTCTTTGTTTGGCAAGTCTGGGGTTTAAGGATGAGATTTAAGAAGGCAAAGTGACATCTATTTATGACTAATATCTTAAGCATCTGTCACAAAATGTGGCCAACCCCACTTCGTCCTTAGGATAGCTGACTTCCCTGTCTTTGCCCTGCCCTACCTGTGCTATGTTATAGGTTTTCATGGGTAGCTTTGATGATTCAGTTTCTAAAACCAATGTGTTAGAAGTACAGAGATTTTGCACATTGGTATAACAAGGCAGTGGCCATCTTTAGCCAAGAAACCCTTTCTTCAGGGCCTTTCACAGTGTGTCATCCTTAGAAACAACAGGCCATAGCTCTACTGGACCACACTCCTGCAATACTGACCTCATGCTCTGAAGTAAGCTCATGTCCTTTGACAAAGGCTAGAGGTTTTCTTTATTTTCTTTTTTGTCTCTTTGCCATTGAGACATACAATTTTAAATAGATTTTAGGCTTCAAAGTTACTTAACATTAAAAAAAATGTTTCAAGATGAAACCTCCTATATGCCCCAGCACCATGTGCAGGTATTCATCAGAACACGGCTTCAGTATGTTATCCACCCACATAGACTCAAAAGGGAGAATTTTTGGATTACAGGGTGATTTGAGAAAATTCTTAGTCCTTTTGATATCACAAAACATGTTACAGCAGCATGCAAGGTGTTTACAAAGACCCATGCGCCTGCCCTCGGGGCCGTGTTCCCAGACGCCAGGTGTTTCCAGATGCTTTTTGTATCTCTAGATGCTTGGTGGGCATGCTCCCCCACTCTTGGTATCTGACATTTTTCAGATCTTTCCGAAGCTTCCCTTCCCCTTCATTGACCCGACTGACGCCTGTGCATGTTGACAGATCCTGAGGAACGTCACAGATGCCATTGCTCTTTCTAGTCAAGCAATAATGAAGTTCCTTAATTTTAGACTTCCACTTACTACTATTCTGAAGCTTTGTGTTACTTTGGCTAATGCTTTCCAGTTTCTGTTTGTCCTCCAGGGTCTAGCAACAGGCAGCTGCTCAGCTTCTCTCTTCTGTGTCAACATCACCAGACCTCACATGTAGGACGACTGTACTGTACTTGTGCCTGGCTTACTCCACTTAGCATCACAGCCTCCGGTTTTATTGATATTACTGCAAGTGACTTAATTTTCTTCCTTTAAAAGATGGGATAATATTTTACCATGCACACATGCTGGTGAATCCATTGGTTCTGTCACCATTCCTCAGGCTGTTAGCTGACAGACACTCTGGTTGATGCTCAGGACATCAATGATGGATAACCAAGTTATTTCTGGCTCTCCATTATTGTGAATGGTGCTGTATCAAGACAAGGATATGAACATCTCTTCTAGAAACTATTTCCATGATGGCTGACTATTTCCAGAATGGCTGCCTTAATTTTCACCCTATCCACAGTGTGTGGGGCTCAGCAGTGTTCACTGTCTTTTGTTTTCAAGGCTAGTCAGTTTTACTAACATGAGTTAATATGTCATGGTGTGTGTGTGTTTCATGTGTGTTCAGGTTTATGTGAATATGAATATGCATGTATTTGGAGGCCAGAACAATTTCAGCTGTCATTCCTCAGGCAATGTCCATGATGTTGGTTGAAGAAGAGTCTCATATTGGCGTGGAACTTGTCAACTATTTTAGGCTGGTTGGCCAGTGAGCCCAGGGATCCACGTGTCTCTATCTCTCCTGTACTAGGATTACAAACACGCACAATCATACTTTTTACATTGGTTGGGGGGCTATACTCATGTGCTCATGCTTGCAAGATAAGCAGTTTACCAGCTGAGCCCTTATTCTCATTGTGACCTTGACCTACATTATCTTAGTGATGGTGATGTTGAGTGTCATTCCTTCAACTTTGGGCATTTGCATGTCTTTTATCTAGGTTCTTTGCTCCTCATTAATAAAGTGTTTTTTGTTTTTGTTGTTGTTGGGTTTTTTTTTTTGTTTTTTGTTTTTTGCTACTGAACTGTTTGCATTTCTTACACATTTTGAGTTTGAACTCCATTTTAATGTGAGCTTACAAATGTTCTCTCTCATTCTCTGTTGGGTATAAACTCTGTTTTAGATGTGAGCTTGCAATGTTATCTCCTACTCTCTAGACTCTCTTTACTCTTCTGTCTCTTTTGCTGTGCAGAAGTGTTTTAGTTTGAAGCAAATATTTGCTTCTCTTTCCAGGATTTGGGGGTTGTTACCTATAGCATTCTTGTCTATCTTCCCTTATACTTTTTTCTAGTGGGTCACAGTTTGGACACTTTTTAGTGTGTGATGTCTGTAGAGTTGTTTTTTTTTAAATAATTTTTTATTAGATATATTCTTCATTTACAATTCAAATGCTATCCAGGAAGTTCAAGGTCAGGGTCTCATCTTGTTCTGCATGTGATCATGCAGCTTTCTTAGACCTGCTTATCGAGTTGCTGTCTTAACACACGTGTTGCCAGCAACATTGTCAAAGATCAAGTACCTCTGTATGCTACTCTAAGCTTGGCTTATCCTTGCATCTATTTCTAGACTGGCACCATCCTGTCTCTCACAGTTTCCTACTAGCTCTTGAAATCATGTAACATACTCTATTCCTCTTCTACTTGTTCTTCTTCTTATTTTGCTCTTGTTTTTCTCCTCCTCCTCCTCCTCCTCCTCCTCCTCCTCCTCCTCCTCCTCCTCCTCCTCCTCCTCTTCTTTATTTCCCTGACTCTTTCAAAATATATTGAGTTTTTAAACAGGCAGTGCAGAAAGGCAAATATCACTTGAGGCAAAGCATCAGCCTTTAAGTATCATCAAACTAAAGAGAGACAGTCTGATCTCCGCAGTGTTAAAATTGCTGGTGACTAATGTCCCTTCTCTCTTTGACAATGCCTTCATTTCTCCTTCATGCCAGAGGGATAGTGCCTCTGGTTATAGAACTCACACTTCACAGATCTTTTACTTGAGCATTGAAAAAGTTCTGGCTCTCTTCCTTCTGCTTCCAACTTTTGAGCTTAAAAAAAAAACACCCAGCTGTCATTGATGTGACATTTCCTGTAATCATGAATAGGTGTCCCTTGCAGTCATGAGTGTGTGTCTCCTGCAATCATGACTGAGCCCTAAAGTTACGACTCCTCTGCAGTCCTGAGTGGTGTCCCCTGTGGTTAGGTTTTGCTTCCCCAATCATCTTTCCTTATATTTGTGTTTGCTCTTCACTGTTAGATGTATCTTTCTGTCATCCATGCAGGTTTCTGTTTGTTTCTTGTCTCACGTGTCCAGTTTGTGTTTGGTCACCTGAGAGGTATAGGAACAAGTCTTGCTTTGATTCAGAAGCTTCATTCTCTGCATCTTTAGATATTTTCTTGACTTGTTTCCTTTTGATCTTGTGTCCCTCTGCGTTCTTAAGGGCTTCAATGTCGAGTCTTATGCTGTTGCATAGAATCCAGGTTCTCTTCATTAAAATTAGTCTCTTCCTTTCACTGTGTGTGTGTGTGTGTGTGTGTGTGTTGTATGTGCACATTTTTACATGCCCCTGAACATATGTGTATGTCAAAAGACAGCCCTGGGTATCAGAATTTGTCTTCTACCTCTAGACAGGGTCTCTCTGCTATTCGCCCCTGCTCATGCCAGGCTAGTTAGAGCACCAGCTTCTTGGATTCTTATGACTCACCTCCCATCTTCCGTAGAAGCACAGAATAACAGTCATGTACTACCATGCTGGGCTTTGCATAGGTTATGGGGACCTAATTCAAGTCTTAGGCTTGCAGAGCCGAGTGTTTTACCTATTGACAAAATTCCCTAGCCATCTATTCATTTACTATGCTCTCGTTTCCCCTGGGTCAGATTGGATACATATTATTAAAATTATCTCCCATTACTTCCTCATCAACTTGGCTCTGCAGTGGAGCCTATCTACCCAGTGTTCCACCATGTGATGGTCCAAGCAGCCAGTGTTCAGCCGTATGATGATCTATCCATCAGTGTCCATCATGTGATGATCCATCCATTCAGTGTTCCACCATCTGACGATTCATTCATTCAATGTTCCACCACACGGTGACACAACCATCCAGTGTTGCACCATGTGACTTACCCACATGGGAAGATTTTTTACTGATGAGGTGTTCTCACTCTCTGAATTCCATTTGATCTCTTTTTAATATAGCTTCTGTCAGAGGACCTACTCTGTCCATGGAGAGATGCTGAGGTGTGGGTTTCTGACCACAAAGTTTTAGAATATTGGTTGGAGGAATCTTTGCTTTCTCAGTCAGGCAACTGTGTAAACTGAGGTAAAATGGAAACTGGACCCGACCTGTGGCTGCTCTCACATTGATGTTTCCAATTCTAAACACCACAAAACAGCTTCTTAATGATGAAACTGAACAGGTGTGTGTCGAGGGAGGTATGCTTCCTTTGATTCTTACGTTATAAGAAACTGAATTCCAATCATTCTGTTGAGGTAATTTTCTTAGTAATTAAATGTAAAAGATGCTAACAAGTGCTGAGCACATACCTGACAAGATGACTTTATTAATTTCTTGAAAGAAGAGAGGAGACATGGCTAGAAAGTCTCCTGAATGCAGAGAAGTCTGGCCAGTGGGGGAGGACATCAACATGTCAACATGGCTCTATCTGTCTGCTGAGGAAGGTACTGTCCTCCTAGAACAACCACAAGATCAAATCTGTCACCCATTGAAGGAAGGGTAAAAGGTACTAGGAATGTTCTAGAAGTTAGTCTGATGCTCTAGCCACACAGGAGACTCCTTGGGTTAATGAAGGGGAAAGAGCTACCACAGAGGCTGCCTAGAATTAGGCTCAGGCCAGGCGTGGTGCCACACACCTTTAATTCCAGCACTCAGGAGGCAGAGGCAGGCTGATTTCTGAGTTCAAGGCCAGCCTAGTCTAAAGTGAGTTCCAGGACAGCCAGGGCTATACAGAGAAACCCTGACTCGAAAAACCAACCAACCAACCAAAAAAACTAGTATTAGGCTCAGCCTGCTTTGGTTTGGAGAAGTACATCCTGGGTCTAGGGAAGGGGGAGCAAAGTCATTAAAACAATCAACTGTATTTTTTAGGAGTTTCCTAGTTATATAGAAATTAAGCACAAAGTTCTGACATCCCCAGATTTGCTGCTCCACACATCCTATTTCCTCTGTATCCATGACCCTCTTGTGACCCTGTTGCAGCTCCCTTGAGGTTCACACACCGTGTTATCCACTAAACCCCACAATCTCCATCACCCTGGGTTTAAACAAATATGTAAAGCTATATGCTGCTGTTACAGGACTGCTGAGCACCAGGGATCTCTGCCCTATCCTCTTCCTGGAGCCCAGTCTCTAGCAGACAAGGCTCTCTCTGTCACCTCCTAGCTTTCCTTCTGGGATCACCTCTTGTTGGCATCACAGCCTATGTCTTCTTCAGATCAGCTCCACTGGCCTGTGGTGTGCATTTTGGTTCCCTGACTTTGAAGGCTTCAGCACTAAGCTATGTTCTGAAGTCTACTCACACGCCATCTGCTTGATGGTGGTGGTGTGGGGGAGAACAGTAAGGTAACAATTTCTTCTAAAAAAAAAAGACAGGGACTTGTCCAGTGGTCATGGTTGGCTCTGGTTGGGTTGTGTCTGGTTCTGCTGCGAGTCCCAGAGTATCTCTTCTGCCGTGACTGAGGAAGATTGGGCCAATGACAGAAGAATGGAAAATCCAGGATGTGTGCCTCATACAAGAGATCATATCACACTTCTTTTCTTTAGTCATATGTCTCTTAACCAAACAAAGTGCAAACAATTTCTTCATCTTACAGCAGAGTTTTGAAGTTATCTTGCGATAGATGTTGCTTTCTGTTCCAGCACAGCAGCTTGTGTTGCTGTGTGGTATGTCTAACCACTGAGGCGAACAGCTCCTGTCATGCTGTTTCCAGACTTGCGGGAGGAACTTGGTGGTCATAACCCCCCACCAAAAAAAAACTTGGATGTCCTCCAATCTCATTGTCCACCCAGTATTTCTGAGCACAGTACATGTGACATTACTCTTATGCCTATGAAAACAGATGAAGATTCATTCTGTGAAATAGGGGCCTGATGTTGAATACAGGCCAGTAAAAGCACCTCTTAGCTCAAAGCTCCACTGAGCATCATTGAGATGCTGTCCGTCAAACCCTGGCTCAGATCTGACACCAGTACAATCCATTTATTGGAACTTTTAGTCACACTTGGTAAATTTGGCAGACAGCGTCTCTTCTTCCCGATTTCACTGCACTCCAGCTCGGGGCCCTCGACCCTAGTCAGATGGCTTTTTGTGGCCAGATCTAATCAGTATTGAGTTGGACAAGGAAGGCCCTTTATGCATCGGATGTTGGGACAAGTGCAGGCCTGCTGTAGATCACTTCAATAAACAACCTGAGATTCAATTACAATGCCGGGCCGGGCTTTTATCTGGAGGTGACATCATTTCAATCAAAATGTAAAATAATACAACCCGGTAGTTGCAGGAGGTGGAGACAGGACACAGATGGTTGCGCTCAGTCATTTCACAAAGGGGGTGGGGGGAGCAACCCCTCTGCTGTGCAAGGGCCCCCAGTTCCAAATGTAATAGAATTGGAAATACTGAAACTGGTCTCTGGTGCAGGGAACAGCCTCGTGCAGCATTTGCCTTTGTTCATTTAATTAACAAAAGCGTGAAATCTCCCCACTGGCGGCTTTCTCCTGTGACTTCTGTTGCTTTTCCTTCTCCGAGCAGGCTTCTATTCATTTCAGTTCATCTCCTTTGAAATTGTTTTAAAGGTGATGCCTTTAAAGGCCTGCAAACCACCATGAAAAGGAAAACACAATTCAAGCACAAATAGGTAGACTCCATACTGTGTGGGCTATGAAAAAAAAAACAACCAAAAACCAGTCACAGCTATTCCTTCTCCACAGTGCTTTCATAGCTGTGTCCGTAGGCCTGGGACACTCCCAGTTCCTGGGGATAGTAGCCTCAAGACTCTTTGCTCCATATCAGGTGATAAAATGAAAGACAAAAGCAAAAAAGCAAAGGAGGTGGCCCTTCAGAAAGGGTTTAAGGTGGTGTCCCTGGGTTCTGGTTGTTGGACTATTGACACTGGCTCTTGAATGGCCCATTGCAGTTAATCAATGAGCACATTGTTTTTACTTGACCTCTATTAATTCATAGCCATCAATCATTTTAAAAAGGAAATAATCTATTATTCATCAATATTTTTGACTGTTCTATATAGCCAAGTAGATCAGTGAGGAGAAACTGACTTGAATGGGGACTGAAATGAGGTCACATCATGTAGCAATTGAGCAGAACACTGTGATGGACTGCATGTGCACTGTGATAGACCGTATGTGAACTGTGATGGCCTGTATGTGCACTATATGTGCTGCATGTGCACTGAGATGAGTTGTATGCACATTGTAATGGACAAGGTGTCTGTAATCAATTTGTTATACTCTCTTGTTATTTAAAGGAATTTGATGCCCAATGTTGGAGTTATTAGTCTTCTATGAAGGAAGGGAGAGCTCGAAGGAACTAAGGAAGGAGGAGGAAGATAGGAAAGGAGAGAGAAATATAAGGAAAAGAAGAGAGAAGGGGAGAAGAGAGAGAGAGAGAGAGAGAGAGAGAGAGAGAGAGGGAGAGGGAGAGAGAGAGAGAGAGAGAGAGAGAGAGAGAGAGAGAGAGAGAGAGAGAGAGAATATATTTTTGTGAACTTGCCCTTTAGAGACTGGGGTGAAGGCTCAATTGGTAATATGCCTGCCATGCAACATGAAGGCTAGCATTTGGATCCCCAGAATCTTTGTCACACAAGGACTCCCCAGCTCTTGGGTTACATTGGCAAGACTCTTGGCCCCCAAGCCAATCTTGGTGACATCACTAATCCCCTCTTTAAATAATGATGGATTCTCTTCAGTCTCAGTCAAATCCTTAATGCCCACATGAAGCCCCGACAGGCTAAGGCGGGCTTTCGTATTCACAAGAGACCACACTGCGTGCACCCCTACAGTACTTTTCAGTTTCCATCTGTTTGTGTGTATGCACTTGTTAGTGTAGGTGTATGCATTTGTATGAGGGCCAGATGCTGACACTTGGTTCACTCTCCACTTTAATTTTTGATCTATTAAAGGTTGTGATGGCGAATCTTGGTTGTCAACTTGACTCCATTTAGAAACAACTAATACAGAGCTGGGCATGGGTGGGAAAGATTCCCTTGATTGCTCATCTCAGGTCAGAAGATCTCCCTAAGTCTGAGCCATTCCTTTGGTGGCAGCACACCTACAAGCATATGTAAGAAAGGAAGCTTTTTGAGGAGGAGGGAGGCCCTCTAGGAGGTCCAGAAGTCTCAATTAACCTGGACCCCTAAGATCTCTCAGATACTGGAACACCAACCAGGAAGCATATACCAACTGATAGGAGGCCCCCAACATATACACAGCAGAGGACTCCAGGTCTGGGTTTAGTAAGAGAAGATGCACCTAACCCTCAAGAGACTGGAGGCCCTAAGGAGTTTAGAGGTCTGGTGGGGTAGGGGTGAGGGGGTGGGGACATCCTCATGGAGCCAGGGTGGCGGGGAGGAGGTATGGGGTGTGGAACAGTTAGAGGGTGAACCAGGAGGGGAATAAAATCTGAGTTTAAAATAAATTAAAATAAATAATTGTTTAAAAGGAAGCTTTTGCTTTTGCCTGCTTGCCCCCTCTCCCACTACTGAGGTATCTAACCCATTGGTGAGGCATTCCTTAGTAGCTAATAGAACCTCAGTGACTGGTGGCTCTCTATAACTTGCCTAAGACTCCATCACTAGACTGAGACTACTAAAACATCCATTGTTGTAGACTGAAGAGCTACTGGATACCTGGCCTTTCTGTAAGTAAATATCCATTGATGGACTGCTCAGACAACAGTTTATAAGTCTCTCTAATAAATCCTACTTTAATGTATACAAATGTACATACCCATATACATATATATCCATTCTATCATTTCTCTTTCTCTAGGGAACCTTTATTGATACAAAGGCCATCAAATCAGCTAGGCTGGCTAACCAGGGAATTCTAGGGATCTACCTGTCTCTGTTCCCTCTCTCAAACACTTTGACCTCAGCTCTCACAGATGGGCAACTCTACCTTGATGACTCCCCAGGTGCAGCAGAAGTGTTCTAAAGCAAGGGAATTTCAAAACCTTGACTTCCCAATACTCATGTTCACCCTCTTCTGTTTCAGAATGGTATAAAAGGCCCAGAGTCTGAGAAAATTAATAGGTGCCATCAGAATTAGACTCATTTGAGCTTTTGTGTTGTGTTTGTGCTCTCTGCTTTCATTTCTATCTACCATCCTGTACTGAATGCTTAGTCAAAACTTGGGGTATGAGATCTGAAGGAAGGAAGGTTTTATTTTAGTTCACAGTTGCAGAACCTTTAAATCCAGAATTGACTGTTGATTCCCGCTCATGATGAGGGAGGACTTCATGGTGGTAGGATCTTGTGACAGAGGCTGCTCACCTAATGGTGATGAGAAAGTGGGGGAGGACGACAGGATATAGCATCCAAGCCCCTCTCTATGTGACCTGCTTTCTCATTCAGGTCCCAGCTACTGAAGTTGTAGACCCTTCTATAGTACTGGCACTAGCAAAGGGATAAGTGTCCAATGCATGGGCTTCTTCAGGGCAAATTTCACATCCACTCCCCCTGTGAAATCTTTCTCAACATGATAGGTAAAGGAAGGCAAGTGAACCACAGCTACTGGCAAGCATCTGTCTCTGCCTCTTGGGGTCCACAACACAGGTCAGACTGAGCCCCTGTGTGTCCTGTTAGTGTGCATTCTCTCAGTGTTCTCCTTTCCAGGTCAACACAGCTTCATGGACCACTCTGTCCATGCTCCTTTTTTGTTCTTCTTTTATTCCACTGTCTTTGATCGCATTAGTGAAACCTAGCCTGTCACATTGCAGTAGCCAACAATACTTGGCCAAGCCTTTTCAGTAGTGGACATGGGTGGGCCTATGACCATGCCCAGTAGACATACCCAACAGTGATCATGTGAGTACTAGTCAAGGGCTACCTGTTGTTCACATGAATTTGCTAATCATGTGTTGTATCTTAGTTGTGTGATGATTGGTGGGCATAGGATACAGAATTATCACATGCTAATAGGAGTTACATGATATGCATCATGTAGGACACAGTGGTCAAATGAAACAGACTAGTGATGTGGTGTCATGGTGACACTCATCCACAAATATATAATCTAGAAGATGGCAATTCCAGATGTTAAAATTCAGAAGCCTGAAATCTCTCAGATCTCTAAATTTAAGATCCTGCAGTTTACAGGGCTGTGAATTTCAACAATGAGAATATTGAAATCAAGTCCTAAACTGTAATGTCCATAGCAGTAACCCAAAGCCTACAGGTAATGGGTGAACTTCATTCTGGGAATATGGGTCACCATTTGATAGAGGGACAACACATTTTTAGTTTATATAGAATACCTTTTGTTTCCCAGGGAGAAAGTTTATGGAGGTTGCCTGGAGAAGCCCAAAGAGTGACTGACTGGATGTAACAACTATATTCAGGGACTATAAGACACTCATATAGCCATAGCTCTGCTCCAGCACTAGATTCATCCTCACCAACTCTGGTCTGCTGCAGTGTGTGAGGAAGGGATTGAGGAGACAGACATTTGAACAGGGAGTGCTCTTCTTGGTGTACCTGAGTCACAGACCTTCTAAGTGACCATTGCCATGAGAAAATGAATGAGAACATCTTCATGGAGAGTCTTGTCTCAAAATTTAAAAAGGAGCTATTTGTTACAGTGCATGGTGTGCAGTCCAAGTCTTCAAAATACAGTCAATGACTGTACAACACTAGCCCAGATGGGCAGGCTTTCATGTAACTGCCTATCATCTGTTACCAAATACATTTTTTGTGAATCATATTTTCTTTTTAGGTTTTCTTTATTTTTATTTTTCCCCATTGTTTAAAGTTATCAGCACTTAAAAAAAAAAAAAGATCCACCATGCTTTATAGTTCACATTCACATCATTTCCAGTATGAGAGCTGTATGAAGACTTCGAGAAAACTCTAGATTGATTGTTGTTTTTGTAGATTTTATTCCATTCTAGCGTGTTACCACAATGTTGGTTTTGTGTATAGGCATTGAATGAATATGTAAAGACATAAACTCCTTCTACATACATGTACTTTTAACCACGTTTTTCATCTAAGCTCTGTATATTGACATATGCAGCAGAGACCCATTCCAGTCTTTGGTTGACCTTACCCAATGTCTTTACAAAAGAAATTTTATAAACTATAAGTAATATGTAGACTTAGCAACAGCTTACTGAGAAAACAATGGGTCACTGAAGAGAGAAATTTAAAAGATTCTTAAAAATTAAAATAGGAATGAAATGTATCAAAAATAAAAAACAACAGTTGCTAATATGTTTATAGCAGTAAGTTCTTACAATAAACAGTAGAAAGATTCCAAATAAATAATCTAGAAACATCCCAAAGGACCAAGCACAATGATGAAAAATTAAACCCAGAATGAGTAGATTAAAAGAAAAAGGTCTGTGCAGAAATACATGAACTGGAGTCTAAAATAAATAAATATAAAATGTAAACAGTAGGAAAGGTGAACAGGATTGATGGATTGTCAGCTATACTAAGAAAAAGAAGGAAGACTCAGATTTAAATTGGAGGTGAAAAGGAAGACTCTAAAGCTAATCTACAGTAGCACAAAAAGCTGTATAAGCAATGAAAATCCCAGAGATTCCTGGTTTCATTTTCAAATTCCACAAAATTTTAAAGAAGAATCATGACTAATTCTTATATATATATATATATATATATATGAATTATATGTATATATACACACACACATACACACACACACACACACACACACACACACACACACACACACACATATATATATATATATATATATATATATATATATATACATAAACAAAATTCAAAAGGGGTGGAGCAGTGCCTGAACAGTGAAATCATATAAAGAAAGAAATCATAGGAAGACCAGAAACAAGCTAACCAACCATTAGCATCACCCTGACTGTGAAAGTATACAATGCTACAAATGAAGCTAATTAGCCAAGCAGTCAACCATACTCCCTCCTACCCACATACCCACCCACCCAACCAACCAGTCAATCAACCAACCAAGTAACCAGTCACCAAAACAATTATCCAGTGGACTGAACAACCAACCAGTCAAACAACCAGTGAACCAATCACCAACCAGTCAGTGAACCAACAACCAACCAACCAACCAACCAACCAACCAATCAACTAACCACCCATCCAACAAACCAGTCAACCAACCAACCAACCAACCAAGAAACAAGTTAACCAAACAATCATCCAGTCAAACAAACAACCAACAGGTCAACCAACCTGTGAACCAACCACCAAATAGTCAGTGAACCAACCAATCTACCAACCAGTCAACTAAACACCCACCCATCCAGTCAACCAAATAACCAAGCAACCAGTCAACTAAACAATCAACCAGTCAACCAACTAGTGAACCAATCACCAACCTGCCCACCAACCAGTCAACTAAACACCCACCCATCCAACCAGTTAACCAACCAGTCAACCATCAGACTCCCCCCTGACAGTCAAAGAGCACAAGACACAACAGAACAAATGGTACCAACCAACAAAAGAACTTTAGAGTGATATCTCTAGTTAGCACAGACACAAAGGTTCTCATCCAGTGGTAGTAACAGACTCCAAGAATGAGTCAAAAATGTTTCCTTTCCCTGGTATAGTTGTATTTACTCTAGAGCTGTATGAGTGTTCCAACACAAATTCAGCATCCATTCATGACAAAGCCCTTGGAAGGACATGCTGCAGCACGATCCAGACTACAAATTATAAACTCACAACCTATATCAGGCAGACAGGAAGGGCTGATAGCAAGTCTTCAAAGGCTAGGAACAATACAGGGATGTGTACTCTCATTTCTCTTACTCAACATGGCATTGGAAGTCTCATGGGCATGAGACTGGTGATGTGGAAGCATGCACAAACTCCCAGAATCTCTGAGATCTGAGAAAGCAGAAGTAGGGCTGCTCCCTCTTTGCTTCTATGTCTCCACATAATCATGATCACTAATGAAGGTGATGACAGGCAGTCAGTCAAGTAACACAGAACCTGAAATATTACATGCTATTGAGGCATCTCAATAGCTTTAGCCTTCAGCCAACGGCCTTCCCTTCCTGGATATTTTCATGCCCTTCCCCAAAATTATATAAGTATAATCTCCAGTTCACCCTGAATAAAGCATATGTGTTTACATCTACCCCCAATGAAGAAATATGGACAAGGTAAGATGGTCTCAGAGAGCTGTTTCATTAAAGATCACCATGGGAAAGAGCTTTAACCTAAACGAGCCATAAGACCCATAACCCTAAGATTCCAGAGGACAGCTTCTCTTTTCTCCTGCCTTTCTAGCACTTGCCCCCAACTGGACTGTGATCCTATCAGTCTAGGGCTCTGCTTTTTCCTTCCAGCCTGGTGTGCAGTGGTGTTTAATGCCCTAAGGGAAAATATGGATGGCTGATTCCCATTCAGACTTCCTCTCTGGGTTGGTGTACTGGAAGTGTTTGGATACCTTGAGAAGAGACCTGGAACCATAGACCCTGCTTTTCCCTTCCAGCCTTGTGCACAGTGGGGTAAAATGCCCAGAGGGGAAACTCACACTGCTGGCCTTTGCTTTGTCCTCCTTGAGCCAGTCTATCAGTCGCTTCCAGACACCACCAGAGGAGAGGCAGAACAGCCTTCTGGGTCTGCTTTTTGTTGTTTGTGTGTATATGGTTTCAGTACTGACTACTTTGTAGCATTCTTGTATACCAGTACTGATATTCCTAAGAGGGCAGTCAAAGATGATATTCACAGTAATGACTCAATGATAGAATACTAAACGATAATGGAAGCACAGTAGTAAGGTTGTCTACAGTGAAAACTGGAAAATTGTTAAAAGATTCAGAGGATATAAAAAATGAAAGATGTTCACATCTCACATTTGAATAATTATTATTTTCCCTATTTAATTAATATAAAATTTAGATGCCACACTGCCACCATGATTTACAGACTCAATGTCTGTAAATCAAAATGCCAGTGACTTTTTTCATAGAGTTCACATGGGAGCATCAAAGCCCCTTGATATTGATATTATTCTGGTCTTGTTTAAGCAGCCATTTCCAGGCAAAATTGTTTAATGGTAGGAATAATGGGAGTTATTCTGGCTCTTATAACCTTTCTGTCCCATGTTCCACAATGTTCCCTGAGCCACAGATAAAGGAACTATGATGTAAATGTACTACTCACTGCCATTGTTCTTGCCACTGGGTTCTTCAATGGGCATATCAATGGACATGCTAATGGGGAAGGATGAAAATATCAAAGGGTCCTATCCCTAGACAAAGAACAAGGCAACTAGTTGGGTGATTGCCAGGAAGAGGGAGAATTATCCTCTTCAATGGATGGGTCTCTGTACAACACAAAGTGGTCAGCCCCGGAATCCTAAACACACAACAAAAACAGACTCAGCAGGTTGAACTTACACATTTTTGCAAACATATATATTAACCCAACAATAATAAGCAAAGTAAGAGAGACTATTAATTTGAGAAGGGGCATGGGAGGGGTTGGAAGGGAGAAAGAGAAAGAGTACAGTGATGTAATTCCATTTGAATTAAAAACATATGCAGAGCTTTAAAAAGACCCTATGTAGCTAAGGCAGTGTCAACTAAAGTGTGTAACAATGGAGGCATCATACCTCCTAATTTCAAGGCAGATAGCAGAGCTATAATGAGCCAAACAATATGGCACATGCTTCTAAACAGACCAGAAGAGCAGAATAGAGTTGTAAGAAGTCATTTCATCCAGCTACAGCTAACGTACTCTTGACTGAACTCTCCAAGAGTCACATAGAAGAAAGAATGGCTCCTTAGCCATATAGTGCTGGGAAAACCAGATGTCTACATACAGAAGATTAAAACTCAGGTCCTAAAACTTGGCATGAAGATCAGCTCAAAATGGACAAAAGACCTAAACATGAGATCATAAATTATGGAGCTAATCAAATAAAAAAAATGTCAGAGAAATGCCTCAAAACATGGAACCAAAGATCCTTCTCCACAGTGTACATGTCTGCTGCAGAATGCTCTCAAAGAAGGTATTAAGGGTGTCTCCATTGCCCCAGAGTTACACAGGGAAACCCACTGAGAACCCAAAAGATGCTAGACATGGGAGGCACCACCCGGCGAGAATGGTGAGCTACATTTTCAATCCTAAGCTGCACTCCTGAGTGGCATCATCTAGACGGCATGCCAGGCCAGGTGCTCACATACACCAAAAGTGTTGTCAGCATCACTCTGATGGCTGCCACTGTTCTCATTCTGTGAACATCATAGCAGACAGGACCTTAGAGTCCACTGCTTCCTATGCTCTTGCTCACCACAGGCCTCAAGAGGATCCAGATGGATATTTAGTATATCTGGATGGAGCATTCCTGTAACACAGATGTTAGACAATTGGAAGGCATCCCATTATGTTGTGCAGAGGCTAATTTGCAAAGATACACACAAAACTCAGAGGGGAAAACCAAACATAACTTTGGAATTACAAGGTCCCCACACAAACTCGTGTTGCTACACTCTCTTATTCAGAAGCTCACCCTGGGTGCTGACCAAGTCCCTAGAAGTATCCGGTCATATGGAAGCATAGTTGAAAAAGGCGATGTGCGACCCGCAGGCTAGTCTTCTCTTCTACCTAGAAGCCTACTCTTGAAAGGCCCATCAGACAAGCCTCAAATTCACATCTCCAACGTTTTATTCACCATGAGCAGCATGTGACTCAGAAGCAACGGTGACAATGGTAAGGCCTCTTAGCAGAGTGACCATAAAGTGAGCATCATTCATTTCCTTCTGGGACCATACCAGTCAGCCTGGGTCCTGGGCAGGTGGTTTCTTACTTGATGCATGCAGATATCTTTCCCTACAGACATGATGCATACCTGGGAGCCCATCCCAGCACACTAAGTGCGAAGGAAAGGTAGATGTGCGTCCTTTCATCTCTCTCTCTCTCTCTCTCTCTCTCTCTCTCTCTCTCTCTCTCTCTCTCTCTCCTCCTTTTCTCCTCCCTCCCCTTTATTTCCTAAACAAGCTAAGAATTTTTATAATTCATCACCTGGCTGACAGATGAGTCCTGCTGGAGAATATTAGAAAATGTCTCAAATCTCATATATATGCTAATGGTATGCCAAGACCGGCCGGTGGTGTGCCGGAGTTTTTAATCTGTCTTGGCCAGTGTGGAAAGTAGAGGAGACAAGTCACAGCCCCCGACAATTTATGATCAAACAACTGAATTGTAAAGGGAGAGGGACGCGCAGAAAGGGAGAGTAATTTTCTGATTTAACAGCGTTGTTACTACAAATAAAGAAATCTTGATTTTGACTGCTCTCGACATTAAATGAGTTTCCTTTGCCTGGCGCTGCGTTTTTCATTTTCAGATTCCTATAAAGCGTCCTGCTTAGATACAGGTGATAGATAAGGAAATGGCTGCATATGGAAATCAAATGTGTATAATAAAGACATCTTCTGTTTATTAAATAAACACGTGTAGATTACCTCTGTGGGGGATGCACTGATAATTCTTCATTGTGTTCCCCCCTTTTTTACAAGTCACAAAGAATCTTATTTAACAATAGAAATGCTCTAGCAAAGCTCCTCTCTTTATTACCTTCCCATTGCCCAGGCCAGGGTCTGAGAGTCATAGCCCATGCTGGATTTTGGATTTCTGGTCCCAAGTGCCATGTACTATTTCTGCATAGCATCATGAGCACTGTGGTAATTTGGGGAAACTGTACAACTACAATGTACAGGGCAGAGATTGGAAGCAGAAGGGACAGAGATAGGAGAGTGTTCATAAACACAAACTATATAAAGCTAAGTTGTACCTGATTCTTGTAACTGAGCAAAAGGTCAATAGAGAGGTGCATGTACTCCAGTTGGGTTACCGAGGGCCATTCACCACTGCTGGGTCCTGTTGGTGCTAGAACTGACTGAGGGGGACAATCAGAGGAAGCTAGGGACAGGGTTCATTCAGTGACTTCCTGCTGCTTTTATGAGAAAGGCTAGGTATGCCCCCACACACTCACATGCACACACACACAGCCACACAGAGATACAGACACAGACACATGGAGACACACACACATACACACACGTATCCACACAGACATAGACACACAGAGACAGAGAGACACACATCTACATACATGCACATCCACACAGACACTCAGACACACACACACATACACACACATACACAGACACACACACATACATCCATACACATGCACATCCACACAGGCACACACACACACATGCACACAGACAGACAGACAGACAGACAGACAGACAGACACACACACATGAACATCCACACAGACACTCACACAAACACAGACACACACAGACACACACAGACAGACAGACACACACACACATACACACACACACAAGCTGGAAACCTCGGTGACCATGTTTTGAATTGCACTGAAAGGATCACAGAGCATGTTGGCTCAGTCAGGAATCACTAAACCACTAGGGTACTTCAGGAGGAAAACATCCCCCACTGGTCTGACAAACCTGCATTTCTCCCTCTTTTGTAAGTCCCCTGTAAACAGTCTGGGATGTTCTTGAGGGTGGAGAGGTCAGATTTTGGATTTGATCATTGGCTGAGTGAAAGACACTTCAGCAATAGAGTCTTTCCCAAGAAGGGACCAGTGTATAGTGGATGGTCTCCTGGCCATGGCTTCTCCTTGGGCTCTTTCCAAACTCTATGTCTTTTGGTCTCTGTCTTCAGTGATCTTAACTTCTGGAGCCAAGACTACCACAAAGGCCATGACTCTTAACAGGGGCCCGTGCTTTATCTGGCCTCCTAGTCCCTTCATTTATGCACAGGGCAAAGTAAATTCTTCAAGGACTTGGAAGGGGGCACTGTAAGCAAGGGGCTTCAGACCTCAGGTTCTGTTTCCCATTGAGCGCTGGAAGGCATGGCAGTAACAAAACTTAAAGATCTCTCTTAGTTAGGTTTTCTTTTCTTTTCTTTTTATTAGATATTTTCTTTATATACATTTCAAATTTCAAATGCTATCCAGAAAGTTCCTTATACCCTTCCCCTGCCCTGCTCCCCTACCCACCCATTCCTGCTTCTTGGCCCTGGCATTCCCCTGTACTGGGGCATATAAAGTTTGCAATATCAAGGGCCCTCTCTTCCCAGTGATGGCCAACTAGGCCATCTTCTGCTACATATATGCAGCTAGAGACACGAGCTCTGGGGGTACTGGTTAGTTCATATTGTTGTTCCATCTATAGGGTTGCAGACCCCTTCAGCTCTTGGATACTTTCTGTAGCTCCTCCATTGGGAGCCCTGTGTTCCATCCAACAGATGACTTTGAGCATCCACTTCTGTATTTGCCAGGCACTGGCATAGCCTCATATGAGACAGCTATACCAGGGTCCCTTCATCAAAATCTTTCTGGCATATGCAATAGTGTCTGGGTTTGGTGGCTGATTATGGGATGGATCCCCGGGTGGGGTAGTCTCTGGATAGTCCATCCTTTCGTCTTAGCTCCAAACGTTGTCTCTGTAACTCCTTTCATGGATATTTTGTTCCCTATTCTAAGGAGGAATGAAGTAGCCACCCATTGGTCTTCCCTCTTCTTGATTTTCTTGTGTTTTGCAAATTGTATCTTGGGTGTTTTATTGATTCAACAAAACACCATGAGCAAAAGCAAGCTGCAGGGAGGGGGAGAAGGGTTTATTTGGCTTATACTTCTAGATCATAGCCATCCCTGGAGGAATTTAGTACAGAAACTCATGGAGGGATGGAACCTGGAGGCAGAAGCTGATGCAGAAGTCTTGGAGGGTACTGCTTAATGGCTTGCTTCATATGACTTGCTTAGCTTTTTTTTTTTTTTTTTAAATAGAACTCAGAACCACCAGCCCAGGGATGACACCACCCACAATGGGTAGGCCCTCACTCACTGATCACTAATTGAGAAAATGTCTTACAGCTGGAGCTCATGAAGGCATTTCTTCAACTAAGGCTTTTTCTTATTACTCTAGATTGTGTCTAATTGACACACAAAACTAGCCAGGACAATTCCATAGAGTTATGGACAGTCACACACTGGTGGCTACTGAATCTGACATGTTTCTCCCTTCCTACCATGGGAGAAGGATGGCCCCATGAAGCTGAACCCAAGGTACTTTTCTGAATAGAGATACCAGAGTCTGACTTGTTTTTTATACACAGACATAAACAATTGATTTGGGTCTGTAGCTCAGTACGTGAGTGCGTGACTAGCATCATGAGGGTCCAGTAACACATAAATTGGGTCTGAATGGCACTTACCTATATTTTTAGCACTCAGGAGTCAGAGACAGAATGATCAGAAGTTCAAGGTCTTCCTTACCTACATATCAAATCTGAAGATGAAAGCTTATGCAAGGAGCCCTGGCATGCTACTTGTGTGACACTTGATGCTGACAGGGCTGCTCTCACTAATGCCACCCACCTACCTAGCTACCTAGCTTCTTCTCTTTCTATTCACACATCCAATCAAGAACCCATTCTGTGTGAGCAATACCCACTTTTATAAGGATGTAGAGTTGTTTTTCCCCTCTGTCACATTTATGACATATAGCCTGGTTTCTTATTCTCTAGATCTGTTTCATCCTACCTGCTTATAGTCTGCCTTTATTATTATGTTAGGGTTTCTGGCTTTCAGCCCTAGGCTCCCAATGCATAGCGTTTCTGGAACCACAGTGTGTACCTACATGCCAGGTGCTAAGCACATAGGAAGCATGAGCAAAGCAACATGACGATCCAGAGTCCTTCTGGGAAATAGCAGGTAGCCATCCCTGAGTGGTATGGGGCTCTGAGTGGAGACAGTTCAGAAGTGTCCATCCACAGCAATCATAGAGAATTACACTCTATGAATCATGGGAGTCTCAGATTAGGCAGCATCTTCAAGGTTCCCAAAGTCATCTCTGTCTTTTGAGCTGCTGTAACAGCATGATAGAATGTCGCCCAAATCAGCAACACCATTGCTTACTAGTTCTGTATAACCAACATCCAAGGTCAAGGATCAAGAGGGATGGGAATCCAAAGGCACCAGCAGACTCTGTATGTACCAAGAACGGCTTTTTCTTGGTCCCCAGAATAAACCCATTTTCTTGCTGTGTCCTCCCATGTAAAGGAGAAGGTAAAGGGGCTCTTGTGTGAGACACTAATTCCACTGCTTATGTCTTTTTTCTTATCCTGACACTACTTCATAGTTTCTATATCCTAATTCCATGATTTTGAAGAGTTGGAATGTCAGCCATGATTCTGTAGGAACCCACCTGCAGTCCACCATACTGTCACATCCCAAAAGCAGTGGTCATTACTTGAACGAATGTACCCTGTTGCTTGTGCTGATCTTATCAGTGAGAGGACTTGTCCATGTGTATCACCTGTGTCACTGGAGCAAGAAACTGGTGTTGGCCTTGACTTCCTTTCCTATATCAAGCTGTCCACACGATGGCCATATCTTGCCTGCCTCCTTCCTCAAATGTACCGTATTCACTCCCTCATCTCCTCCCACCCCCAGCCTCTCATGTCACTGGGGGCCTTTTCAAAGGGTACTGCAATTAAGTAGGTTTCTTCTCTTAGATATCTCCTTTATCACAGTTTTGAGCCTATATCCCAGTCACAGGAGGCTTACTTCTCCAGAGTGTCTTCTCCTTGAGGGTTTCAATGACCCTTTGTTGATGGCTTCAAGCCATCGGGTCAGCCCCAATTGCTCTGAAAGTTCCATTGTCAGTTACCTTGTTATTATTGAAATGTGTGCTTATTGCAAAGATGAATCGCAGGGATTCCCACACTCTTCTCAAGAGGGATGCTATTGGATGGGGCAGCAGTGGGACATTGGGTTACAATGGCCCCATCATTGTGAAGTTAGATGACACAGATTCCCAAACACTCCAATAGGCATTAAAATGCATACAACTCCAGACTATTGATGTAGGTGCTTCTATTAGGAGCTACTTGAAGGACTCCATATCTTTCCTGGTCCAACAGAGTCTGATGTTTGTCACCTAATTCTAGTGTCATCTAGATGGACACGTTAGTACCAGAACTCAAGTCATCATTCCCAGAACATGTAACGAAGACCTGTAATCATATTCTACTCCATGGGCTGTGTTTAGACCCAGCTCATACTAAGAAATGTCTCATCATAGTGTTGAGCTATGACCAACTTGAAGCAAGGTCCTGGGAAGAGTATGACTGCCATATTAGCCACATGTGTGTCAGGTGTCCTGGTGAGCAGGAGTGAAGGTCAGGTCTGTTGAGTGTAAGTTGAGTCCTCCTACTGTAACCTGTGTGCAGCTGACCTGCCTGTCAGACCATTTTCTTCTACCAG